>NC_056749.1:407138995-407508995 GCF_019279795.1 Protopterus annectens
AGTGCGGTGTCCCTTTCTCTGGCATCTTCTAAAACACTCCCCTGGGGTTTTGGATCCCATTCTGGGTCTCATCTCTCATCCAACCGTGTCTGGATTTACCCAATCTTCAGTTCTTGAAGGTGACCCCATCCATGGTTCTTCTAGTTCACTTGATGGCCAGGAATTCCAAACGTTCGAAGGTGATGGTTCATATACTGTCATCTTCTTAGAATCTGCTAGGAAAGTGTACACCAGTAATTGGAAGTGATTTGTTTTGTGGGAGGAGACTATGGGACTTGATCCCTTTAAGCCCCCACCCAATGGAGTCTGTTTTGGACTTTCTAACTGAGCTTTTCAGTTCTGGCTTCAGCTTTTCTACTATCATGTTTCATTTAGTGGCAATTTTGAACTTTCATGTTAACAGGTATGTCCTTGGTTTCTCACAAGATCTCCAGTGCCTATTTAAAGGGCACCTTTCACCTTCATCCTCCATCCTCCAGTACAGAATGTGGTGCCTTCCTTGGATCTGCCCTTTGTTCTTCATGTATTGACTGGTCCCCCCTCTGAACCTTCAACCTTCTCTGATCTGAAGCTTTTGTCCTGGAAAATTGTTTTTGATGGTGATATACCTTGGCAAAATTGTTTCAGAATTGCAAGCACTTGATTCTTCTCCACATTGTTTTTCATAAGGACAGTGTGTCCCTTCGTACAAACCCTTCTTTCTTACCTAAGGTAGCTTCAGTGAGTAACCTTCATGGTTCATTTCATCTTCCTGTGTTTTTTCCCAAATTTCCTAACAAAGGCGAATACCTTTCTGCATTGTTTGGATGTGCATAGGCAATTATGGTTTTATCTTGACTGTACTAAATCTTTAAAATCTAGCCAGTTTCCTTCTCAAAATCAAGGCTGGGCTCACCTGTATCTAAATTAACTTTATCCAAGTGGTTATCAGATTGTATTCTGTTTGCTTACTCTCTGAGGCAAGTCTTTTCACAAAAGCTTAGAGGCAGTTCTGCTAGAGCTGTAGCTACTTCTACAGCTTTTCTTTCAAGAGTGCTTAGGATATCTGTGCTGCTGCTGCTACTTGGTTGAGCCATCATACCTTTGTGTCGCATTATAAGCTGGTCATTCAATCCAAGTCCAGGGCTCCTTTTTGTTCTGCTGTATTGCAAAATATCTTTCCTTAGTTCCACCTAAGTAATTGTCATGTCTGGGTACTCTGCTCCAACCGATTCAACCTGTGGGACAGATATCTAATATGAAATTGATATACTCACCATAAGGTGGGAAGAAATAGCCAGGGAATTATTATGGCTAGGCTTGTATAGGCCATAGGGCCGATAGCCTAGTACCAACCTATGAACCTATAACAGTAGATATCTCTTGTTTGTTTACATCTGGTTCAACCATCCTGCCCTCCTGTCCCTGACATCTACTGTTTATATTGACTCCTTGATTTGGTGCATCTTCCCTTGGTGATGGCTGGACAGGAGGGGCTCTCTTTTTTTTTTTTTTTTTTTTTTTTTTTTTTTTTTTATAACTTGCCTAGTGTCTTGCTTTTTCTTGAAGGTAGTCTTGTTTTTAGGCAGGAAATGGGAATTAGTTAAATATGTTGGAACATTCTACCTATACTTCACGGGCGAACTACATCTGGGAGTTGGAGGAACAGGGAGTTGTGGGTGAAGGAAGCAGATCCAAGTCAAGCTGAAAGGTTTTAGAGTCAGCCAGTGCTGGATCCAAAATCTTGCAGATTGAACCAGATGGAGACAGACAACACAAATCTGTCATTATTGTGAGTACATAACTTTTGATGTTAAGTTGTCTATCTCGCCTTCATTCTTACTGGATGGGTTTGGAGACGATCCTCTGCTCCGTCTCGGCCTACCACTAAAGCTCGAGAGCTATTTACTGGCTCAAGGCCTCCCCATATCCCACAATGCTAGGCATCAGATACCCAGATCTCGTTTGCCGCTTCAGCTACGAGGTTGCGATTTTACTGGCTCCAGGTCATATAAATCTTTTCTTGTATTATTACCTTTATATTGTCTTATTTTTATATGATCCTTCCCTGTTAGTTGAGGTCTCCATTGCTTCAGTTGGAGCGAAGCCATGGGTCTCACTCCTCTGTCCTTCAGGCTATCCGATCATGACTTGGAGAGGGTGGTCAGTAGGCTCCTAAAATCGCAGGCCCTGGCCAAAATGTCCTTCTCAACAGACTGTGGCTATCCCTGTGTCTTTAGCAGTTCCTCCTCCGACTCTACCACTGTGTTCGGAGCTGGAGCTCGTCGGGGCTCGAATCATAGGAACGTCTGAGCCGATACCACACCTTTCGGCTCCCTCGTCAGCTCCGATCTCTTCATTGGTTCCGTCCTTGGAGGGATCCAGACGCCGAGACTCCCTTCTTGGTTCCGAGGGGGCGAGTGGCATCAGACCCTTGTCTGACCCTGTTCTCCCTCTCTGGGCCTCAGTGCAGGTGAGCTCGGCCCCATCGGCTTCTGAGCCGTCCCTCTCGGTGCCGGGAGGGGTTCACGTCTCTTCGGAGCGGGGACCCTCTTCTCTGCCTGATAGGGGCACCTTCGAGGTCATGAGGAGTGTGCTGACTCCTGTGTCGGCTCCATGATTGGCCCCTTCGGCTCCTCCCCCCATGGTGCCTGCAGCGGTGTCTGTCCACCCTCCTGATCCCAAGCATGGAGACCAGATGCTCCAGGTCGCCCCATTGGGCGTGTCTTCCTCTTCTGAGGTCTCCCCTGATCATTCAGAGGAGCCGCCTCGGAAGAGAAAATGTTAGAGGAAGCATGTTGACTCCCCCGAGTCAGTCACGTCTGATACTGACTTGGTGGATTCAGAAGGGTCCCCAAGGTCCCCCTCTGAGGATGTCTCCTTTTCAGACATCCTAGAGATCCTTAGGCAGATGGGGAACTGGACTGCCCTTAACCGTTCCGAGGACGAGTCGGTGTACCTGGACGCGTTTGGTTCTTGCCCTTCCACCTCCTGGGTGTCTCCACCTTTTGACCCGCTCATGGAAGTGGTGGCTCGAAAGGCGTGGACAGCCCCGGACACAGTGGAACCAACTCCCGCAGGCCCATTGAGTTTATTACAGCCCCATCCGACAAACAATTTCTGACAAAAGGTGTCCCTGTTGATGCCATAGTGGTGGCAGCAGCCACTAAGAAGGAGTTGGCTGACCCTTTGGTGCCTGTCCATCCACCTAATAAAGAATCTAGGACAATGGACAGGTACGGGAAGCGGATGTTTTCTTCAGCGACCTTTTCCATGCGGTCGCTGAATTATCTGTGCCATTTCACCCACCTTCAAAGGGATCTTCTCAAGGAACTGGGTGATACCCTTCAGGATCCATCAGCTGCAGGGTCTCAGGATAAGATTAACTCCCAGCTGGCGACCCTTAACTCTATAGTCAACTCCTCCATACGGCTCATTTCTTATGCAGCCGATGGGGCGAGTAGGACCGCAGGTACAGGCGTTGCTTTGAGAAGACAAGCCTGGATGCGGTTATGTAACTTTGCTGACCCCTTTAAGGTGTCCTTCACCAATACCCCCTTCAATGGTTCGGCTCTGTTTGGACCACAGGTAAAGGATACCCTTACTGGGTGTGAGCAGGAAGGCAAGACTCTCTCTGCCGTGGGAGTCCATTTTTCTACTCCCTCTAGACCATACCCTAAAGGTTAGAAGAGTGGAAAAATGTGGTTTTGGAAATCCCAGAGAGTCGTGCCTGACACATGTGGCGAGTTCCCCTCCAGGGGCAGAGGAGGGAACAATAATATTTGCCGCCCGAGGGGCAGAGGGGGTACGCAAAATCAGGGTAGCAGAGAATCTTCCTCTGACAAACCCTTGCAGCACCCCTGAGGGGCTGCCCGACTGTTCACCTTCGGCGGCAGTCGGGGGAAGATTGTCACTGTACCCAGAAGCCTGGCAACTCCTCACACAAGACAAATGGGTACGGTCTATCATATCCGAGGGTTACAAAATCCCCTTTGTCCACACCCCTGTACAAGCAAACAGGTCCCTTCCAGATGTTCCACCCGGTCTAAGGGAACAAGCAGTACTAGAAATTTCAAAACTGCTAGGAAAAAGGGCCATCCAGCAGACCAGCAAGGATCCGGGATTTACTCCAAGTTCTTTTTGGTACCAAAAAAGACAGGGGACTGGAGACCCATTTTGGATCTCAGCAGGTTATCAAAATCTGTTCAAAGAACTAAGTTCCCGATGGTCACGCTTCAGTCCATTCTACCCTTTTTGGGCCAGGACAATTGGATGTGCTCCATAGACCTTCAGGATGCGTACTACCATATCAAAATGGACAGATGCTCCAGAAGGTTTCTCCACTTCCGGCTGGGAGCTGGTCACCATCAGTTCAGAGCCCTGCCCTTTGGTCTCACCACAGCCCCCAGGGTGTTCACCAAATGCTTGGCAGTGGTTACGGCTCACCTGAGACGGCAAGGATTCCAGGTGTTTCCATATCTAGGCGACTGGCTCCTGACTGCTTCCACCAGGCATCGGCTACTATGAGCCAGGGATTATACCATCCAAACTTGCTCCGAGCTAGGTATCTCTATAAACTTCGAAAAGTCTGCATTGTCGCCTTGTCAATCTATAACCTTTATAGGCGCAAGATTTAATACAAAAGAGCTGTCGGCAAAACTTCCCTTAGAAAGAGTATCAGACATTCGCCAACATGTCCAGACCTTACTACAGTGCAAGAGAATTCAGGCCAGATTTGTACTGAAAACTTTTCACATGCGGATTCTTCAATGGATGCTTTTTACCCAATGGTAGTTTCAACAGCTTCCGATGTCTCACAACATAATACCCACCAAATCATACAACGACCACCTTTCTTGGTGGATGGTCTCCTCTCAAGTTCTTCAGGGCAGACAGTTTGTTCTTCCTCCTCCTGTTGCCACGGTGACAACGGATGCCTCCCTGATCGGGTGGGGGGGGGGGCATTTTCAGGCAGGACTGTCCAGGGCACTTGGCAACCTCTAGAGTACCACCTGCACATAAACGTCTTGGAGATAAGAGTGGTACTTTTAGCGTTGCAAGCTTTTCAGGACTCTCTACCCACTGGGACTATTGTAATTCACACAGACAATATGTCTGTAGTGTGGTACATCAACAGGCAGGGCGGAACCAGGTCCTATCCCTTATGTCGAGAAGCACTCAGACTCTGGCAGTGGGTGATCTCCTCTCAAAGGTTTCTGATAACGCACATCCCCGGGGAAGTCCAGCGTCTTAGTGGACAGGCTAAGCAGAGCTATTCGCATGCCTCTCGAGTGGTCTCTCAATCAGTTAGTAGCAGACAAAATCCGCAGATGGGGTCAACCTTGCTGCGATCTTTTCGCAACCCCTCTCAACAGCAAGTGCGACGATTTCTTCACTCTCTTCCCCCTCCCCGGCCACTCCTCCAGAGACGCTCTAGTTCATGATTGGGCCCGGGGTCTTCTGTATGCATTCCCACCCTTTCCCTTAATTCCCAAACTAATTCAGAAAGCAGCTGCATTGGGATCCAGGATGATCCTCATTGCACCTTACTGGCCTCGACAAATTTGGTTCTCATTCCTGCATCGTCACCTGCTGGATCAGCCTTGGAATCTGGACCCAGTGCCAGTCCTCTTGGTCTGTCATTCGGGGGCGGGCTGCACCAATCCCTTCAGTCTCTCAACCTCACAGCTTGGTTGCTCCACTCCCAACTTTAGCCAGGCTTCCATATATTTCTTAGCCAGTGCATGAAATCATCGTTTCTTCGCACAAATCTGCTACCAGGAAGACTTGTGCTAGTAAGTGGAAACGTTTCTCTTTACAGCCCCAGTCCACCACGTTCTAGATTTTTTAGCAGAACTTTTTTGAGCAGGATCCTCGTCTGCCACCATTAGGGTCCAATTGGCTGCTATCGCTAATTTCCACGCTGGCCTGTCAGAAACCAGCATCATGTCCCACAAACTTTGTAAGGCATTTCTTAAAGGGACTATTTTACTTAGGCCCCCGGTTAAGAGATCCCCCGCCTCCATGGTATTTAAACCTGATATTAACTTCCTTGATTCTCCCTCCCTTTGATCCTGCGGCCTCCTGTTCCTTAAAATTACTCTCCTGGAAGACTCTCTTCTTAGTAGCCATCACCTCAGCTAGGAGAGTGTCGGAACTTCAAGTCCTCTGTATTCGTCCTCCTTATCTTGTGTTTCACAAGGATAGAGTTTCACTCAGGACTAATCCCTCTTTTCTGCCCAAAATTCCTTCTGAGACAAACCTGAATCAGGCTATTGATCTCCCTGTCTTTTTTCGTAACTATTCGAACAGAGCTGAACAAAAGTTACACCAATTTGGACGTTCACAGGCAATTACGTTTTTATTTGGATAGGACTAAACAAACAAGAAAATCGGACCAACTCGTCCTATCCTATGTTGAGTGCAAGCAGGGCCTGCCAGATGTTCTTCATCTCACATTGCTGCAGTCATAACTTATGGGTAGTCCGCTGTCCTCGGTCGGCCCGAATACCAAAGTATTAGGCTGACGTCGGTCATGGGCACTCAGATCTGACGTCAGAGCGTCAAGGTATTAAAGCGCATGACCGACGTCATTTCCTCAGTCTTTTTTGCCGCATGGTCCGAAGCAGAAGCAGCGTTTGCAAGTGCCGTTCGCTCTGAAATTTTCGTATTCTGAGTTTCAGACCGAAACCAAGTTGGCTAAGTACCCGTTGGGGAATATTTTTGTTTTTCTTGCCTCGGTTATTTCCGGATGTCAGAAAAAGTGAATAATTGTATTTCTTGTGGGAAACAGATACCGCATAGGGATTACCACTCTCTTTGTATTCCTTGTTTGGGGCCTGAGCACGACGTAGTAGGGTGTCGCTTTTGTGCTAGATTTAATAAGCGCACCATTAAACGTCGGTTAGATTGTGCTAGGCTTGTCTTCGGTAAGCGGTGTAATTACAATATGCCGTCGGATCCTCCGACGCCCGCTACCGCGAAGAAGCGCAAAGATAAATCTTTGAAGTCCAAGCAGGATGACTCGTCCGTTCCGGACGCCGGTTCTTTAGACACTATGGTGGATTCGGTTGAACCGGCCGAGGTTTCAACTGAGTCTCAGGGGGAGACGTTGGTTTTGCAAGATGTGGCCTCTCAGGAGTCAGGTCAGGCTGAGGGGGGCCTCTCAGGTTGTTGTTCTCCCTTCTTTGCCTAAGGTGGTTAGGCCTTCTCCTTCTGTCTCTAAAGTACCTTCCAAAGGCTGGCCTGGTTTGCCTGCCACAGGTGTCAGTCCTAGTTCTGCAGGTTCTGTGCCCAAAAAATACATGCTTAAAATGGCAGAAGATTTAATTACTTTAATCAGGGGTTCTATGCCCCCTCCTGATAAGAGGCCTAGGGTGGAGCCAGAAATAGAAAGTTTGGAACAGGCTTCAGATTACTCAGAGTCTTCGGCTGAAGACATTCAGGATTTTCCTCCTTATTCTGATTCAGACGCAGAGGATTCCACTCCTTCTGCTTCTCCTCCAGAGGATTTTTCTTTTTCAGAAACCCTGCATTCTATGAGGGAGCATTTTAAATGGGAAGGTCAGGATTTCTCAGATTCCCAGAAGAGGCTTAGGGAATTTTTGTTTTTACCACAGCATAGGCCTTTGGCTATACCTCCTGTTTTGGATGTTGTTCAAGACGTTTTCTCTGAGGCTTCCCTTAGTCCAGACTGTTTGCCTCCTGCTCCAGTTAAGCCGGATAGGTATTACAGGGTGCCTGAGGCTCATAAATATCTGTATAAGAGCCCTAGGGCCGACCCAGAAACTATTAGCCAGGGACCTAAGGGTGTCAGGGCTTCTGTTGTAAAGAATCCAGTTCCTATGGATAAGGATGCTAGAGCTTTGGATAGGTGGGGTAAGAAAGTGTATACCTCTTCCACTTTAGCAGTGAGGGCTTTGAATTGCCAGTTTCATATGTTGAAGTACCAGAATTTTCTCCTTACTCAGTTAAAATCTAAAGTGGATGCTTTGGCAGAGGGCATAGAGTGTAAGGAATTACAGGATTTGGTACATGCCTCTGATCAGGTGGGTAAGCATGCTTTGCAGTGTAGTTTTGATGCTTTACAGGCTTCTTCCAGGGTGGCTGCCACTGGTTCAGTTATTCGCAGGCATGCCTGGCTTAAGGATCAGAATTTGTCAGAGCATGTTAAAGCTAGGATTTTAGATGCTCCTTTGCAGTCTGAAGTTTTGTTTGGTTCTCCTGTGGAGTCTGTCTTGAAGAAAATGGAAGACAAGGCTAAGTCTATGCAGACTGTTAAGGATTTTTTGCAGGTGCAGCCCCCTAAGTTTAGCAGGAACTGGCCTGCTAAGTGTTGGACTTACCCTTCTTCTGATACGCAGTCTAGGGGTAGATCTAGACGTGGTAGGGGCAGAGCTCAGAGTTCTTTCAGGTCTAGACCGTGTAGTTCACCAGCCCAATCTACAGGTGAGGGCAGGGGCCAGTCCTTTCGTAAACAGGCCCAATGACCTGCATTTCCAGCTGCCAGATCCTTCCTGTCTGGCAGCTCCTTTGGGAGGAAAGTTGGCACTCTTCAAGCAAAATTGGTTTCTAGTCACCCAGGACAAATGGGTGTTGGACATTATAGACCGAGGCTACAAGTTTTATTTCTACACATTGCCTCCTTTCAAAGGCATGCCAGACGTTCCTCCTCAGCAAAGGGTAGAGGCTCACAAACAGATTTCTTTACTTCTTCAAATGGGGGCTACACAGCAGGTCCCTCTGTCAGAGGTGGGCATCGGATTTTACTCTCGCCTATTTCTTGTACCAAAGAAAGGAAACACTTGGAGGCCAATTTTGGATTTATCTATCCTCAACACATATCTGGACATTCCAAAATTCAAAATGTTGACGTTGCAACAACTTCTGCCTCTGTTGGGCAAAGATCACTGGATGGTAACTCTGGATCTCAAAGAGGCTTATCTTCATGTTCCTATCAGGCCCAGTTGCAGGAGATTCCTGCGTTTTCGGGATGGGACTTTACATTATCAGTTCTCTGCATTGCCCTTTGGCTTATCTACTGTGCCCAGGGTATTCACAAAAATTCTGGCTCCAGTGATAGCCTTCTTCAGGTTAAGAGGAATACAAATTTATCCTTATTTGGACGATTGCCTGATTCTTGCTCAAGACAAGCACGAGCTTCTTCACCATCTACAGTATGTTATGACAGTGTTAAGGTGCCTAGGGTATTCTGTGAACGAAACAAAGTCCAGTCTAGTACCCTCTCAGGAAATGTGCTTTCTGGGTGTGAGACTGAATACAGCTTCCCAGATGGCCTTTTTGACCCCGGACAAGCAAAAGAATCTTTCACTTTACTTCCATCAATTGTCTCTACGGTCCAGGCTGACTGCAAGGACAGTCCTTCAAGCCTTGGGGTTCATGGCATCTTGTATTCTGGTGCTTCCCAATGCCAAACTGCATATGAGGAAGCTACAATGGTATCTCAAAAATGTTTGGACACAACACTGCCAAGATCTGGACACTGTCATTCAGATAATACCTTGCATTCAAAAGGAGTTTTTGTGGTGGGCTCAGGAATGTCACCTAAACAAGGGACTCTCTGTGACCCGACCAGAGGCGAGTCCGATTTTAACGACGGATGCCTCGGACAAGGCTTGGGGAGCACACCTCAATGGAAAATGGGTTCAAGACACGTGGCCTGCCAGACTTCAACATTTACATATCAACTTGAAGGAAATGTTAGCAGTCCAGTTTGCATTGATGGCTTTCAAGGATTTACTTCTCCCAGGGCAGGTGTTGATTCAAACAGACAACACTACTGTCATGTGGTACATCAACAAGCAAGGGGGAACCCATTCGTATCCTCTTTGCAGGCAAGCTATGATTTTGTGGGAGACTGCTCTCAGTTTGCAACTCACTCTTCAAGCAAGGTTTCTGCCAGGAACACAGAACTCCTTAGCAGATGTTTTGAGCAGACGGATAGTGGATCCCCACGAGTGGAAATTGGATCCTCATGTATTTCGACAGTTGACAATGATATGGGGGACTCCAGACATAGATCTGTTCGCTTCTCCACTAAATTTCTAGGTGCCAAAGTTTTGCATAAAGATGTTTCATCCCACAGCTTGGAAAGTGGATGCTCTATCATTCAGTTGGAGCAATCTTCACGTCTATGCCTTTCCGCCTCTGCCTCTACTTCCAAAGGTTCTCTTGAAGGTCAGACAAGACAAGCCCTCCATGATTCTAATAGCTCCAGACTGGCCTCGACAGCACTGGTACCCTCTGCTGAGGAGTTTAGTACGGGAACCTCCTTACCCTTTGCCTTTGATTCCACACCTTTTGACTCAGGAGGGCAATCATTTCCTCAATTTCAGGATTCAGTCCCTGCATCTAACAGCCTGGCTTATTCTGTTTTAGAACCTGGAGGGTCGCAGCTTCCTCAACAAGTTTTGAATGTTATTTTGGAGGCCAGGAGGCCTAGTACAAGGAAAGTTTATGCTGATAAATGGAGGAGATTTTTTATTTGGAGCAAAGCAAAGAGCTTTGATGTTTCTAGGCCTGATTTGAGTGTTTCTCTTCAATATCTTACAGAATTATTGGACAAGGGTTTGTCTTTCTCCTCTGTAAAAGTTCATGCTGCAGCCATTTCTGCTCACTATGACTGTGACCCACCATTGTTCTCTCATCCTTTGTTTAAGCAATTCCTTAGAGGGGCAAAGAACATAAGACCCCCGCGTAGAGCTCCTACTCCTGCCTGGGATCTCAATTTTGTGTTGGAAAAACTTACTTTACCTCCTTTTGAACCTGCAGCTACAGCTGAGTTAAAGTTTTTGTCTTGGAAGACTGCTTTTTTGTTGGCCATTACGTCTGCTAGAAGGGTTTCGGAATTACAGGCTCTAATGGCAGTTGAACCTTTCCTAATTTTTCAAAAGGACAGGGTATCTCTGCGTACTAACCCTACTTTTATGCCTAAAGTGGTTTCAAATGTGGCCTTGAACCAATCTATTCATTTGCCAACTTTTTATGCAGATCCCCAAAATAAAGGGGAGAAAATTTTGCACACTTTGGATATTCACAGGCAGTTGCGTTATTATTTGAGCAAGACTAAAGGGTTCAGACAGTCTCAGCAGTTGTTTGTTTCTTTTGCTTTGGGTTCTCAGGGGAAACCTGTTTCAAAACAAACTATTTCTAAGTGGATTGGCCTTTATATTGCTTTTTGTTGTTCTCATCATGGTAAGGAGATTCCAGCTGGAATCAGGCCTCACTCCACTAGGGCTACTGCCACTTCTACTGCTTTTTTAAGGGGGGTAGCTACTAAAGATATTTTGGAAGCGGCTACTTGGAGTTCAGTGCACACTTTTTCTAAACATTACCATCTTCCTCTATTCCAAATCTAGGGCTGGATTTGCCACTGCAGTCTTACAGGGCATTTTGGCAGCTCCCAATGCTTTATGATTTTGCCAGCCTCCCTTTACCTCTGCTTTGGGATTCTACCCATAAGTTATGACTGCAGCAATGTGAGATGAAGAACATAGTACAGTTTTGTACCTACCATAAATGTAGATGTTCGAAGATCCACATTGCTGCAGTCCAATTTACCCTCCCTCCTTCCCCTCTGTAGTTTGGAGTGGTTGCATGGTTTGGGTTGTAGCTGTTTTTTGTACATGGTTTTAGGGAGTTATTCTATTTTTGGCAGTTGCCTTTATTTTTAGGGCCTTCTGACATCTGGGGCAAGAAAAGACTGAGGAAATGACGTCGGTCATGCGCTTTAATACCTTGACGCTCTGACGTCAGATCTGAGCGCCCATGACCGACGTCAGCCTAATACTTTGGTATTCGGGCCGACCGAGGAGAGCGGACTACCCATAAGTTATGACTGCAGCAATGTGGATCTTCGAACATCTACATTTATGGTAGGTACAAAACTGTACTTTTCTAAAGTAACCTTATTCAGGTGGTTGGCCTCTATTATCACTTTGATTTATCAATTGAGACATAAAGAACTCCCTGCAAAACCAAAAGCTCATTCCACCAGAGCGTTAGCTACGTCGGTAGCTTTTCAAGCAAGACTACCAATGGAATCTATTTGTGCTGCAGCCACATGGGCTACTCCTCATACTTTCATTTCACATTACAAGTTGGATATGGCCTCCAGGAGTTGAGCTGATTTTGGTTCCACTGTGCTCGAGAGTCTGTTCCGATGAGCCACCCAGGGCTAAGGTGCCAGGGACGCTGTCCCATCCAGCAAGAATGAAGGCGAAATAGACAACTTAACATTAAGAAGTTATGTACCTACCATAAGGTTCCATGTTAGTTGTCTTCTTCTCGCCTTCTTTCTTGCGTCCCACCCTCCATCCCCCTAGCCTGGACAGACCGAGAAGAATCCCTTTTGAGGCCTTCTTCCTCTGGCTGAGATTTATCTAGGTTACGTCCTCCTCTGTTTTTAGTACTGTAGGAAAACCTTGTAGTTTGGACAGGTGTCCTTAAAAATTTTCCATGGTGTTAGCTCTGCCAAATGAGATCTGGGTATCTGACGCCTAGCACTGTGGGATATGGGGAGACCTCGAGCCAGTAATTAGCTCTTGAGCTTTAGTAGTAGGCCGAGTCGGAGCCGAGGATCAGCTCCGAACCCATCCAGCAAGAAAGAAGGCGAGAAGAAGACAACTAACATGGAACGTTATGGTAGGTACATAACTTCTTATTCTTCTTTGATTTAATAAAACACATTGTTCATCAATCTATACTTGAAGCACTGGTTGATTACATGTGTGCAGAACTAATCATGGAAGAAAAAATCAGTATTGTGTGTAAGACAGTGCAGCTTCCATGTTGCTGTCATTGTATGGAACTTGTGAAAGCGTGATACTCATTTTCCCCTTTTTTCTCCAGGATGATCAGCAGTTGTACTGTGGAAGATTCTTGAGGCGATCCCAGCGTAAAAGACAGCATAATTACCAAACCCGCTCCACTAAAGAACAACACCCTCGATCTAAGGATCGGAGTACACGCACAACTGAAGATTCTGAAAATTCTTCCGAGGTAAGTACTGTATTTATTTCACATACTGTGCTGAGAAAATATTTTAATGGATTTCTGACATTTATCAGCAGAGGTGGTATGGTTGCCTTATTTGCTGTGCTTGAGGGGGGACATTGTGTTTTTTTTTTTTTTTTTTACTTCAACATAAATGAAATAGTATTAACACCAGCTTGTCTGCAGTGTTTTTTGTCATTGCCAACTGTTACTCAGCTTTAAGAAAGGGAGAAAAGGTGGGAGAGAAGAGTAAGACAACAGTTTTGGAACTAAATGGGAAAGAAAGGAACTTCATTTTGGAATGACTGTACTATAGTACAAGAAAGCAGGGAAGAACAGAATGAATTGTAAGGTGGTAGAGATTTTACTATTTCAATAATAAAAAAATATAATGCTTTCTACAATAAAACTTGCATGCTAACATTAAAGGCAGAAGGGTTAAAATGATAAAGCTAGTAGATTACAGTATATACAGATCAAAAGCTGAGAGAAGTGGTGATGGACTGCTGAGGAGACTTAGAAAATGGTCTGGTAAGAAATTGTTATTGGGTTTCAGGGGATTGAATGTAGTACAGTATGTACTTTGGAGCTTCCACCCTTCTAACAAAGACAGGATAGACAAAGTTGTGGTGGCTGTGGATCAGCTGGAATGTGAACAGCCTGAGGAGGCATATAGAAGAGGCAGGCAGGATATATCGTATGATTTGCTGAGTAAGGTAAATGTTAATTTGGAGGTAAGAACTTCTATGGCAAGCTATGGTTATGCTCTTGTTGATTTGTATGCACACACTACAAAAAGTGTCCTAAATCATGGTGTCTTCCCTGAACCCATAGCATTTGGTTTTATTAATGACTAGTCCTACTGTTTAAAAAATTATGATCTGAAGTAGTTAACTTCATTTTATCTGCAACCTGTGGGGATACGGATCCTTATTGGATCCGAGCCGGCAACTTTTTTCTAGCATCTGCTCCAAGCTCCTCCCCTTACCCATAATGCCCTGCCATCTCCTATCTTCCCCCAGATCTCGTTTGCCGTGCCAGTAGTGTACATTGTGGTCTCCTTTGCTCTGAGCTCAGGGATAGTAAGTAGAATTTTTTTTGCTGATATCTAGGTGTGCTTGACTAGGATTTCCCTTCCTCCCCTTCTGTAGTATTGTGTTTTGTCGTTGGGGTAAAAAAAAAAAAAAAAAAAAAAAGTTTTTTTGTATAGAGTAGTAGTTAGACTTGCCCTTCCCCTACCTGTGTGTGTGTTGTTTTTGGAAAGGTAGTGCTTGTACCTTGGAGTGCAGGACTATGGCTGACCAGCCAAAGCCTGTGTTCAGAAAATGTACAGAGTGTGGCCATAAGCTTTCCCCGGCCGATGGTCACACTCTGTGTGTGATATGCTTAGGAGTGGCACATTTGTCCACTCAAGTGTGCGGTCTGTTCAGGTTTCATCCCTAGGGCCCTTAGGGATCGTAAGGCCAAGCTAGTTGCCAAAGGCCTTCTTCCTGCTGCCATTCTGGAATCTGCCTTGGCCTCGGTCGCTAGTGTACCACCTTCCACCTAGACAGGGACTCAACCTCCCTCTTCATCTGGCGATGGGTCTTCAAAGGACAGATCTTCAGTCAGCGAGTCTGACAAAGATAAGGAAAAAGTAGAAGAGAGGGAAAAGGAAAAGGAAAGGCACAGAGAAGAAAGGGAGAAAAAGGACAGGCATCGTAAGAGGTCCCCAGACAAGGAGCTCTTTCTCAGCCCCCCATCTAAGACCATCAGGCTTGTTTCTCACCAGAGCCGTTGGAGCATTCAGACCCGAGGCCCTTCTCCCCACTGTTCAGACCCACCAGATCCAAGTCGGTGGCCTCTTCGAGGTCTATTCGGAGCCTTTCAGACATGAATATGGACAGGATGATGTGGAGATTTATTCAGACCCAAATTCAGATGGGAGTCTTGCCAGGTCCCTCTCCCTCTGGAGGGGCAACCTCCGTGCCTCTTTTCTACCCCATCTCTCCTTCTACGATCCGTGCTTTGGGGCTCTTGGATTCGAGCTTTTTCGGAGCTGGTAGCTCGGCGCCGACGGTTCCTCCAACCTAGACTCCGGCTGTTACCTTGAGTTCCTCGGATCTGGCTTGTTCGGATCCGAGTGTCTCTCGGAGCCGCGGACAGGGAGTCTGACCCAGGGGAATACATTTTTTGGCTCCGACCTTTTCGGATCCGATCTGTTCCCTCGGACCTCAGGCTACCCTGTCTTCAGCTCCGGTCCCCGCTTCAGATCCATGGAGGACTTTTCCCCCGGCCTTCAAAGTGGTGGAGAGGGCTCTCTCCCAGTGATTGAGACCCCAGCCCATCCCCTCGGATACCACCCAGGCCCCTCTGGATTTGGCGACGACTCCATTCATCCTGTCTCAGGGACAGCCCATGCCAGAGGATCCCCAGGTCATTTTCCCCGAGGAAACCCCTGCAGCTCACGGATCCCCTTCTGAATGTCCCACTGAAGAGGGTCACCATAAGCGCAAGTGCAAAAGGAGGCACTTGGGCTCCCCCAAGTCCCTCACTACTGACACTGACTTAGATGAAGGAGAAGGTTCCCCCAGGTCACCTTCCGAAGACGTCTTTTTCGGAGAAATTATGGAGATCCTCCGCCAGAGGGGAGGTTGGTCAGCCCCAAAACCTTCTGGTGATGAGTCAGTGTTCCTGGTGGCCTTTGGCACGGGCCCATCTACTTCCTGGGTGGCCCCACCAGCAGACTCCTTGGTGGACCTCTTCACCATGAGGGGATGGAAGGAGCCTGACACCATAGAGCCCATCCCCAAACGCCCTGACAAGGTTTTATCTCCCCCTTCTGACAGACAACCCTGGTTGGAAGGAGCCCCAGTTGATGCTATGTTGGTCGCAGCGGCCACAAAGAAGGAACTAGCACAGGAGGGTTCCTTAGTCCACCCTCCAGACAAGGAGTCCAGGTCGGTGGATAGGTTTGGGAAGCACGTATACTCCTCAGCGACTTTTTCTATCCGTGCGCTGAATTATTTGGCACATATGATTCGGCTTCAGCGAGACCTTGCTTCGAAATTCGCTGAGTCACCCCCAGAGTCTTTATTGCCGCAGGACAGACAGCTGTTCTCGGCGAAAATGTCTACTCTGAAGTCAGTCTCAAACACATCTATGTGGCTACTTTCCCATGCCACAGAAGGAGCAGCTAGGGCAGCTGGGACAGGCATAGCCATGAGGTGTTATGCCTGGCTCAGATTGTGTCAGTTCGCGGACCCTTTCAAGGCGTCATTTATTCCCTCTTTGGAAAGACAGTACGTGACACACTTGTCCAGAGCGAAAAGGACGGGAAGACTTTGTCTGCCATTGGAGTCCACTTCTCTAACCATCAGCTGTCCTTTTCTAGGAATCAGAGAGCAGAAGAAGATGTGGTTCCGAAAATCTCAGTTTTCCCGTGATTCTCAGGGCAGCTATTCCCCCAGAGGCAGAGGGGGACAGGATCGATGCCAACCCAGAGATAGAGGGGGTCCCAGGAATCTTGGGTCTAGGGAACCCTTCTCTGATAGACCCGGTCAACAGCCCTGAGGGGTTTCCCGACTGTCCTACTCTGGAGGCAGTCGGGGGATGATTGTCCTTACACCCAGCGGCATGGGAGTCCATTACAACAGATCGCTGGGTTCTTCAGATAATATCCAGAGATTACTCTATTCCTTTCGTTGCCCCTCCAAATATTACAAAACACCTCTCGGATGTTCCACCTGCTCACAGGGAGGCTGCAGCTCTAGAGGTTTCAAAGCTGCTTCTCAAACGAGCCATCGAAAAGGTCCCCCTCGATCAGTCTGGATTAGGCGTCTACTCAAGCTTTTTTGGTGCCAAAAAAGGCAGGGGACCTCAGGCCCATTTTAGACCTGTCAACATTAAACCTGTCTGTAGCCAAACAGAAATTCCGGATGGTCACCCTCCAGTCCATTCTACCTTATCTCTGAGAGTGTGACTGGATGTGCTCGTTAGTTCTTCAGGATGCCTACTATCACATCAAAATACACAGAAGCTCCAGGAGGTTTCTGCGCTTCCAGCTGGGAGCCAGTCATTTTCAGTTCTGAGCCCTACCCTTTGGTCCCACCACAGCCCCCAGGGTGTTCATCAAGGTAATGGCAGTTGTAGCGGCTCACCTGAGGCTTCAGGGTATTCAGGTGTTTCCATACCTGGACAACTGGCTCTTCGCTGCGCCCAACAAGCATCACTTGCGTCTGGCCCGAGATTATTTTGTTCGGTTAGCAGACCTACTGGGAATTAGTCAGTGTTCACAAATCCCATTTGCAACCAGTACAAGTTATAGACTTCATTGGGGCACAGTTTAGACACTTTGCAGATGAAGGTATTCCTAACTCCAGACAGGATTCTACATCTCAGGTGCCACATAGCTCAGATAGTGAACTTCAAGTCTTCAAAGGCGAGCGAGGTTCTTCAAGATTCTCCCTTATGCGTGCCTTCATATGCGGGTTCTTCAATGGATTCTGGCTGTTCAGTGGTCTTGGCTAGACCTGCCCATGGAATTTCTGATCAAGATCAGTCACATCTGCAGGGCATCTCCTCTTTGGTGGTTAACTTGACTGGAGATATCAAAAGGACGCCCCTTTGCGTCACCCCCACTCCAAACCACAGTGACCATGGAAGCCTCCCAACTCTGGTGGGGGGACACTGTTGACAATCCAAGGCACGTGGTCCCAGACAGAGACCAGTTTGCACATAAATGTTCTAGAGATGAGGGCAGTGCTTTTAACATTGTAAGCCTTTCACACAGTCCTCCCTCTCGGATTGATTGCAATTCAGTCAGACAACATTTCGGTCATCTGGTATATCAACAAGCAGGGGGGAACCGGATCCTACCCTCTGTCACGAGGCCATGAGAGTGTGGGAATGGGTGATTTCCGGCAACGCACATCCTGGGGTGCTCCCAACATTTTAGTGGACAGATTGAGTCAGGCCATTCTGATGCCTTACGAGTGGTCTCTGAAACGGTCAGAAGCGGAGGAGATTTTCCTTGCATGGGGTCAGCCTTGCTGTGATCTCTTCGCATTTCCTTCCAACGTGAAGTGCAGCGAGTTCTTCACTGTGATTCCCTCACCAGGGGTAGTCCCCAGAGACACTGTAGTCCATGCTTGGCCCTCTGGGCTTCTGTATGCTTATCCACCTTTACCTCTCATTCCGAAGTTTCTTCAGAAACCTTGCTGACTACGGTGCAAAGTGATCCTCATTGTCCCATTCTGGCCTCGTCAGGTTTGGTTCCCATACCTTTGGTCTGATCTCTTAGCTCCCCGTGGGCTCTGGATCCCTGCAAGGATCTAATTTCCCATCCGTCGGGGACATGTCTGCCCGATCTGGGCAGCCTCAATCTAACAGCTTGGTTGCTCTAGTTCCGTTAATTGCCAGGACTCCCGGTCTTTCATCCCAGGTAAAATCTATTCTGGTGGCCTCTCTTAGACACCACTAGGAAACTTTATTGTAGTAAATGGAAGCGCTTTTCCATTTGGGCCTCACAGAGAAAAATAGATCCCTTTACAGCCCCTGTTCCAGCGGTGTTGGACTTCCTGTCTGGTATCTTTCAGCAAGGAGCTAGTTTCTCCACAGTGAAAGAACAATTGGCAGCCATTTCCAGTTTTCACATTGGTGAAGACAACATGGCCTTAGCCTCTTCTAGGCTGTGTAAGGCTTTTCTTGAAGGTACTTTTCTGTTACGGCCCCCTGTCAAGGATTCTGTACCTCCTTGAGACCTTACTTTTGTTTTACAGGCATTGGTGGCTCCTCCTTTCGAACCTGCAGCTTTGGTGGACTTAAAATTTTTGTCCTGGAAGACAGCTTTCCTAGTCGCCATCACATGGGCTAGGAGAGTTACTGAGCTTCAAGCTCTGTCTGTCATGCCTCTGTATTTGGTCTTCCGTAAAGATAGGGTCTCCCTCCGTACTAACCCTTCCTTCTTACCTAAAGTGGCATCTGAAGCAAACATAAACCAGTCCTTTAATTTGCCCGTTTTCTTTCCCAACTTCCAAAATAAAGGTGAATACAAACTCCATTTGTTAGATGTTCATAGACAACTTCGTTTTTATTTTCATAGAATGAAGTCTTTCCGCAAGACTGATCAATTGTTTGTTTCCTTTTCCAAAGCATTTATGGGAAAAGTTATTTCTAAAGTTTCTTTAGCCAGATGGATCACTCTCTGCATTTCACATGCATTTTACATGCCTACAAAGCAAAAGGTTTATCTCCTCCTGGTCTAGGTAAGGTTCACTCTACCAGGACCATGGCGACTTCTGCTGCTTTTTGGTCCAGGGTACCTTTGGATGATATTTGTGCAGCAGCGACATGGGCCAATTCACATACCTTCATTTCCCATTACAAATTGGATCTGATTTTGAGGGGTAGAGCATCTTTTGGCTCTGTGGTGCTCAGGAATACCCTTCCATAAGGGCCTCCCAGGATTTGAGTAGCTGGGGACTCTGTCCCACAGGTTGCGGATAAAATTAAGTTAACTACTTCAGATTAAGAAGTTATGTACTCACCATAACGTTTCATCTGAGTAGTTAGACTTCATTTTTCTGCAACATTCCCTCCCTCCATCCCCCGGACCTTATCCTGTTTTCAGGTTTGGTTTATTGGGTTGAGTTGCGTATACATTGTTAGTTGCAGCAAACTCGATCTGGGGGAAGATAGGATATGGTAGGGAATTGTGGGTAAGGGGAGGAGCTCGGAGCTTGGAGCAGATGCTAGAAAAAAGTTGCCGGCTCGGATCCGATAAGGATCCGTATACCCACAGGTTGCAGAAAAATTAAGTATAACTACTCTGATGGAACATTATGGTGAGTACATAACTTCTTTTTAAACTAAGACTTGTCAAATCCAAACAATTTTTTTATAAAAACCAGCATATCATTTGCTTAATGTGAGAACTGCAAATAAGCAGTAGGTTGCATCTCTAGTCTAGCTTTTCACAGACCTGTAGTTAATATACCATTCATCACCAGCCCAAATAATAAAGGTATTAATGAACAAACTTACATTACACCCCACAGTCAACCATTTATTTACTTATTTTATATTTGTTTACCGGGATACTGCAAATGAGCTGTTAACCCTTTTTCAGGGGAGGCAGGGGAGGAAAAGCCCCACATTACAGTCATACTTTACGTTCAAAGAGTTTTATATAAAATATACAGGTATTTCAAATATATATTAGCAAAATATATAAAAACGGTAGATTGCAATAATTGGTTAATTCACATATAGGTTGTGCATACAGAAATTCAAACAGTACAATATAATGTAGCAATACAGTAATAAGGAGAATTAACCGTATTAGAATAGGTGTAAGTATATGATAAGTTAATAGCTTATTTAGTTTTAAAAGTAGACGAAGGGAGTGTTAAAAGGTAATATTTGATTAAATAGTGACAATTAAAAGAAAAGTTATAAATCTGAGTTAGTGAGTAAAAGAAAGAATTAAAAAGATTATGGGGGGGGGAGAGAAATAAGATGACAGTATCATAGTAGGAAAAGTAACCAAGTATTAGATGAGTTAGGTAGAAATTAGCGCTATAAATAGTATTAATAGGTAGCATTAATATTCAGCTGGGTTTAAGACAGGAGCAGAGCCGTGAATTGTATAAGTGAGACTTGAGATGTGTTTTAAATATGAGGGTTAGCAGTGGGTAGTATTGGTTGCGGGGTCATTTACTAGTGGTTTAACCCAAAAAACTTCATAAACTTCTTTTATTAATTGCCAAAATGCTTTCGAAAAACCATAAGCTCTCAAAATATCCCAAATACTATTACAGTTAAGGGAATCACAGGCCTTCAAGTCGCGTACTGTCATTTTGCCCCATAATCATGTCATTAGCAGTCTCTGATGTTACTTATAGAAGCAAAATGTCACAGATACTATAGCCCTTTATCCCATAAACATCTTCCCCTAAAAACTTTGACATGACCTTTCGTATACCTGTTTAATGGAATCATGAACCTTATTATAATCTGCATTGCATAATGCTAATGGCCTTCAATTTATCAAGTCAGTTTAACACCCTTCTTTTTCCTTAGAAGTTTCATCAAACCTCTACAAATGTCTTCTGATTGTACGCCATTAGGAAACCTTTCATGTACAAAGGAAACATTTTGCATTTGTAGACACATTTTTATAAAAAGTTTACCCCATACCATCATCACCAGAGACTGTCTGCACTACCAGTACCAGTCACTTTCTGCTCTTCTGGAGTAAAAGGTTGTGATGATCAGCCACAATCGACTTGTACCAAAGACTACACTTCTATTGCTGAAAACTGTATTCACCTTTAGGCTGGTACACACCAGATAACTTTCTGCAACCTGCAGTATTTCTTGCTGGGAGATAACCTGTCTGCTTGCATAGTCTTTCACTGTTGAAAAGAAAATGACTTCCCTCTGCACTTTATTGGCTAAATAAAAAATAATGTATTTTCTTTTACCTAAGTAGTTCCTGGCTGATAATTCAAAAAAAAAAAAAAAACCTGTTGTAAAGAATGAAATGAAGCATTATAATACACTGTTGTATCATATTCCTCATGTAGCTTTCACTGTGAACCCCACTCATGCTGAATCAAAAGATAACTGTTTACACCTGTTTGTCCTGGAAGGGTAACATTCTGTCCTAGTAAGATTGTGCCCAGTGTAGTTTTCTTTCAGATAACCGCTTTTAAAGAAGTACACAACCCTGCCATTTTTTATCCTTTTCTCCTGTTTAAGAACATCACAGATGTCCTTCAAGGATGCATCTGCAGTCCTTACATATGGGTTGTCCTGCCTCAGGCAGCCCTTCGGTCGGCCGGATTTCAAAGTCTGGGTCCGGCGTTGGCTGACGTCGCCCTCTCCCCAACGTCAGAGCGCCTGGGGTATAAAAGCGTCAGCCGACGCCATCTTCCTCAGTCTTTCTTGCCGCGTGGTGCCCGAAGCAGAAGCAGTTCACAAGTGCCGGTCGGCCAGCTCCTGTAACTTCAGCTACCGAAGACTTCAAAAGCTAAGTACCCCGTTGGGTACTCTTTCTTGCCTCAGCCGATGTGAGATCAAACGCTTAAAGTTAATAATTGCTTAACTTGTGGGAAACAAATACCTCATAAGGATTTCCATTCTTACTGCCTCCCCTGCTTAGGCCCAGACCACGACGTCTCTGCCTGTATAGCCTGTGCCTCCTTCAACCGACGCACTCTTAGGCGTCGGGCGGAGTTTGCAGAGGAATTTTTTGGGGCTAGTTTTTGTTACAATATGCCGTCGGAGACTCCGACTTCTCATTTATCCAAAAAACGGAAGGACAAGGACCGACACGCGGACTGTGGTTTCGGCTGAAACCACGCCTAGGCCTACCGCGAGTGTCTCGGTTTCAAGTCCTTGGTGCTTCCGATCGCCGAAACCGCACAACCGACAACCTTGGCCCCGGAGGCCTCTTCTGAGTCGGTTATAGAATTTCCTTCGGAAACCGGTGTTCAGAAAACTTCCGACACCATTGCCCTAGACAAAACTACACCAGCTCGTGGAGCAGCCAGGCCTCCTGCATCCATGTCCATAAAGGCATTCACAAGGGCTAAAGCTGCAAAACAACCAAAATCTCTGACTCCCAAGGCTATTCCTCAGGGATCCACTACAGGTTCACAGATTTTAAGTTTAGCTGAGGACCTTACTTCCTTAATTAGGGGCTCTCAGCCACACCCGGACAGGGGCTCTCAACCTCCTCTAGACAAAAGGCCCAGGGTTGAGCCCACTGATCCCCAGTCCTCAGATGATGCTTCAGATGGCTCTGTTCTTTCAGACTACCAGGAGGAGGCCTTTACGGCCTACGAGGATTCTGATGCAGAGGAATCTATTCCTTCTGCCTCCCCTCCTGAAGAGCTGTCCTTTGGGGAGACTCTTCACTCCATGAGAGAGCATTTCAAATGGCAGGGCCAGGATTTTTCTGATTCTAGGAAGAGATTAAGGACCTTTTTGCATTTACCTCAACACAGACCTTTGGCTATTCCCCGTTTTGAATGTCATTGATGATGTGTGCTCTGAGTCTAGCATTACCCCTGACTCCCTTCCTCCGGCCCCTGTCAAACCAGATAGGTACTACAGGGTCCCGGACTCACATCATTTTCTTTACAAGGCCCACTCTGCTGACCCCAAAACTATTTCCCAGGGCCCTAAAGGGGTTGCAGCTGCCACTACTAAAAACCCACTCCCCTCTGAAAGAGAGTCCAGGGCTTTAGAGAGATGGGGTAAAAAAGTGTATACTTCTTCCACTCTTTCTATGAGGGCATTAAACTGTCAATTCCATATGATACAGTACCAAGAGTATTTGTTAGATGAATTGCATAAGAAACTGTCTTCACCTGAACCCCTAGATCGCAAGTCACTTCAGGATCTGGTACATAACTCCCAGCAGGTTAGCAACCATTTCTTGCAGTGTGGTTATGATGCATTGGAAGCTTCATGTAGGTCAGCAATGACAGGTGCAGTCATACGTAGGCATGCTTGGCTGAAGGAACAATCTCTGCCAGATCATGTTAAAGCAAATCTTCTGGATGCACCACTGGAAAAGCAAAAGTTATTTGGTTCCACTGCTCAGGAGGTCTTAAAGAAATTTGAGGAAAAGGCTAAATCTGTGCAAACAGTCAAAGATTTTCTCCAGGTCCAACCACCAAGATTCAGCAGAAATTGGCCCTCTAAGAATTGGTCCTTTCCAGATAGAGAGAGATTTCAAAGAGGAAAGAACAGGCGTGCCAGAGGTAGAGGGCAAGCTAGGGGCTTCCAACAGAGGACGGCAATGGCAGCCTCCTAACCAGAGAGGTAGTGCAGGACCTACAACTACTGCACAGGGACAGACTCAATGACTTTACCTTGACCCCGCCAACCAGGGCTCAATTGGAAGCACCTTTGGGCGGAAAGCTATCTTTATTCTCAAAAAAGTGGCACAGTATTACAAGGGACAAATGGACACTGCAAATAATAGACAAAAGGATACAGGTTCCATTTTCATACATTACCAAAAAGAAAAGGCATGCCAAACCTGCCACCGAATCAAAGGGCAGAGGCTTTAAAATAAATTTCCAACCTATTGCAAATGAAAGCTATAGAAAAGGTTCCTCTCACAGAACAGGGCCAATGATTTTATTCCAGACTATTCCTTGTCCCAAGAAAAGCAAAACAATGGAGGCCTATTCTCGACTTGTCCGCACTGAATACTTACCTCATTGTGCCAAAATTCAAAATGCTGACCCTCCAGCAACTCCTTCCCATGCTGGGCAAGGGGTCTTGGCTGGTAACTCTAGACCTCAAGGAGGCATACCTGCATGTCCCTATCAGACAAAGTTGCAGAAGACACCTCAGATTTCTTGCAGGTTCAGAGCATTATCAATTCTCAGCATTGCCCTTTGGCTTATCTACTGCGCCCAGAGTATTCACGAAATGCCTGGCATCAGTAATTGCACACTGCAGACTTCAGGGGATTCAAATATACCCATATCTGGACGACTGCCTTATACAAGCGGACAGCCAACAAACTTTGGTAAAACACTTGAATTATGCCATCCGCCTACTTCAAACTCTGGGATATGCAGTCAACATTCACAAATCGAGACTTGTTCCATCCCAAAGGATAACTTTTCTGGGTGCAAAATTAGATACAATCACCCAAATGGCTTTTCTCACGGAAGAAAAACAAAGACAACTACCGAATTACTTCAAAAATCTGACAAGACAAACTCAGCTGACTGCAAGGAAAATCCTGCAGGCCCTGGGTTACATGGCATCTTGCATTCTTCTAATTCCACAAGCAAGGCTACATATGAGGAAACTACAATGGTACCTAAAGAGTTTATGGTGTCAGCACAGTCACAGCCTAGAAGCCTTAATACCACTCATCCCATGCCTTCAAAAGGAATTTCTGTGGTGGGCTCAAGCAAGCCAGTCAAACAGGGGTCTGCCCTTCAGCAAACCAGTAACCAGCCAAACCATTACAAAGGATGCTTCAGACCATGGATGGGGAGCACACATGGAGGGCAGATGCATTCAAGGACTATGGTCACAGAAAGAATTGCACATGCCCATAAACCAAAAGGAAATGCTGGCGGCGATACATGCAATAGAGGCCTTCAAACATTTTCTGCATCAAGGACACCTTCTAATAAGGACAGACAATACCACAGTTATGTGGTACATAAACAAGCAAGGAGGTACCCATTCCTACCCTCTTTGCAGGCTGGCAATGAATCTTTGGGAACTTTCCCTAAAAATCAGTATAGAGCTGGAATCCCAGTTTGTGCCAGGAAAAGACAATATACTGGCGGACAGCCTAAGCAGAAATATCATGGATCCTCATGAATGGATGCTGCATCCAGACATCTTCCTTCAGATAACACAATCATGGGGGTGGCCGGACATGGATCTTTTTGCCTCCCACCACAACCATCAGCTGAAGAAATTCTGCTCAAGGACATACCACCCACAAGCATGGAAAGTGGACGCCCTCTCTTTCAGCTGGAATACTCTAACAGTGTATGCATTCCCACCACTTCCATTAATGACCAAGGTCTTACTGAAGATCAGGACAGAGCAGCCCAAAGTTATTCTGATAGCCCCGGACTGGCCCAGACAGCACTGGTACCCACTGTTAAGGAGCTTGTCACGCACAAAACCATGGCCTCTACCACTATGGCCACTTCTGACACAACACAATTACAAAACTCTGCACTCCCGCCTGAAAACCTTACAGCTGACAGCCTGGAGAATACCTTGACTACTCACCAGAATAAGCTATCCAAGACAGTGAAGGACATCATCATGGAAGCTCGCCGACCTTCCACAAGAAGGGCATATGCAGCCAAATGGAAAAGATTTTGCACTTGGAGCACCACAAAGGGCCTAGATGCGACAGTGATGAACTTGGCACATATCCTGGAATACTTGGCAGAAATGCTCCACAATGGCCTTTCTTACTCTTCCATAAAAATTCATGCTTCAGCAATTTCAGCAGAATACAATACTGATCCACCTGTCTTCTCTCATCCTCTCCTGAGGCAGTTTCTAAGGGGAATTAAAAACATCAATCCTCCAAGGAAACCACCAGTGCCTACATGGGACCTTAACTTCATGTTGGAAAAATTAACTGTACCTCCCTTTGAGCCAGCAGCATCTTCAGAACTACAGTTTCTGTCTTGGAAGACTGCCTTCCTTCTGGCCATAACCTCAGCAAGAAGAGTATCTGAGTTGCAGGCCCTCATGGCAGTACAACCATTTCTTATTTTTCATCAGGACAGAGTCTCACTGAGAACCAATCCTACATTCATGCCAAAGGTGGTATCCAGGGTCTCACTGAACCAAGCTATTCACCTGCCTACCTTCTTTCCAAATCCACAAAACAAAGGGGAGAAACTGCTGCATACTCTGGACATTCACAGACAGTTGTGCTACTACTTGGACAGAACTAAGACTTACAGAAAAACTGACCAGCTGTTGGTAGCATATGCTGCAGGCATTCAAGGCAAAGCAATTTCCAAACAGACAATTTCAAAATGGATAGGAAATTGCATTCGATTCTGCTACTCTTATCATGGAAAAACTGTGCCAGCTAACATCAGGCCTCATTCCACCAGAGCCACAGCCACCTCCACAGCCTTTTTAAGAGGGGTGGCTACCAAGGACATTTTAGAAGCTGCTACATGGAGCTCCGTGCATACATTTTCCAAACATTATAACTTACCCTTATATTCCAGATCCAGAGCAGGCTTTGCTACAGCATTCCTGCAGGGCATTTTAGCTACACCATCCTTTTCTTAGATCCTACCACCCCCAGTTCAGCTATGGTATTCTACCCATATGTAAGGACTGCAGATGCATCCTTGAAGGACATAGTACAGTTTTGTACCTACCATAAATGTAGATGTCCGATAGGTATGCATCTGCAGTCAGGTTTTCCCTCCCTCCTTCCCCTCTGTGGTATTTCCTGGGTGCTTATCCCTCTTACAGCTAGCTGGGGTTATCTATTATGGTGTATTTGTTTTATATTACTGTGCATGTCTGGAATTTTTATTTGCATCTCTCCAAATGTAGCCTTCCTTAGAGGGCATCTGGCATCTGGGGCAAGAAAAACTGAGGAAGATGGCGTCGGCTGACGTTTTTATACCCCAGGCGCTCTGACATCAGGGAGAGGGTGATGTCAGCTGACGCCGGACCCAGACTTTGGAATCCGGCCGACCGAAGGGCTGCCTGAGGCAGGACAACCCATATGTAAGGACTGCAGATGCATACCTATCGGACATCTACATTTATGGTAGGTACAAAACTGTACTTTACTATTAAAGATTGCCCAAATTGCCCTGTGATCACAAAAGATTCTGTCTGTACTTCCACCGTCCCTCTTTCGCATTATTGAACTAAAAATAAGTCTATTTCTATGGTATGGGTTCCCTTTCTTATATGTACGATATCTAGACTTTGAGTACTAAAAGTCTATCAGATAGGACTTGTGCGATATTTCCCTAAGTCACAATTGAGGTCCCCCACTACTGCAATAGGTAAAATGACACCCAGAGAAGAAGATAGTTTTGTTAAATGATTTGCTGTCTCCTTGGCATAAGTACTAGCATAAATTACTATGATTTCCATGTTAAATTTACAATCTAACAGAATTCTACCAGGGTGTATTCTCACTGTATCTAAATTGTGTCTATCCAAAAAACAAATAAAACGGTGATGCTAAATCATTTGTCTAGTGCCATGCTTCAAGCAAATGTGTTCCCCAATGTGCTGTAGTTTATCTTTAAAGTGCAGTTAACTGTTGAACATCTGATATACATATGGGATCACAACATAGTGTTTTACATCAAAGTAGAACAGATAATTGTCTGGTATACGTCAGACCACTCTTGATGTCCATGCTTTCCTAGAATATAGCCTGTGATGCAGATGTTTTTTCTGAAATTAAATGTTTGAGCTTATCAGAAGGTAAACCACCTTCTGACAAAACAATTTCTTGCATCTCTGATTCTCTTCATCTAGAAACACTACAGCATCCTGCTGCAGTTGTAAATCAGCTTCATCCTCTGTCTCCGCTACAAGATTTTACTCCGTGATAAAGAGAAAGGGAGAAAATCTCCCCTATTGGAAAGAGTGGGGAAGCTCTCTGGTGAAATTTAGTCTAGGCATATAAATACCACCTTGGGTCTCCCAGAAAAAAGTTACTAGCCTAGTGACAGTATCCTGGTCAACAAAGAATAATAAAAATAAATGCATGTTAAGGGAATATGACTGTGAACTTCACGCATGATGTGATCCTTATGTTCCATTGTCACCTGGCAAGTGTGCTCTTAATGCTGACGTTGTGGTGCCAGTCATCTAGTATGCACCCTCTACACAACTAAGCTTGTCTGTGCATGAACTGTTGAAGTTTGTCAAGCATCCTTCTACAGAACTTCCTTTTGAGGAGTTAGAAATAAGGACCTCCAAGTTCTCAGAGATTGATGACGTTTCCAACATCCAGCTCTGTCCCTACCAAATAATGCCGCCTTTGGAAGAAACCTTAAGGATCATAACCTTCTTTAGAGACTTGGCATGTGGTACTTAATTGTTTCCCTCAGAAATGTCTTAATGAGCACCTGGAGAAAAAGGACCCTTGTTCCTCGTGGAAGCATTCATTAAGATAAAAATGCATGAGGCCTGAAGGACCTGGGCTGTATTTTGTATGGCTCCAAGAGAAGGCATGCAGTTTGCAGGCCCTTGGTGCAGTTAGAATATGAGCCTAACAATGAACTTTTGGATTAAGTACTACGTGATTTTTCAAGTCCAGAGTAAAGCCCTGAGACCTCAACATTTTTGCCACCTTGCAATTTAATATGATGCCTAAGATCTCAAACATAGTAATTAAGAGAGTTTATTCTTGCTTGTTGTGGCTTAGAGTCCTCTGCTATTCTTACCATCAGTCCAGACTCCATTCTTCTCTAGTGGCCAAGATATTGGAGAGGGTGAGATGTCTGGCTCTGAAGCCCATGTTTTGATAAGAGAGGTATTCCCTTTGGATCTTGTCTGTGGGTCTAAGATGGCATGCACCAATCCAAAGAAGTAGAAAGTTCTGTGTTTGTTGCACCTGCTTTCATAGAATTTGCCTGTTTTCATACCTGCCAAATTACCAGCTCTTAGCCACAATACAATTTTTGGTTGTTCTGCTGGGCACTGTAAACCAGATTATTTTCTCTCCTCTGAGAAAATTGTATTCCTGACCAAATGCTTCAGTTCCATAGCACAACAAAATCAGATTACCACAAGTCAGTTTTTCAGAATACTGGAGTATTTAGACTTTCCAGTTTTGATGGTACCCCTAGCAAGGCTTGATATGAAGAAACTCCATGTGCATGTAAGAAATGGGTGGTGCAAGCATACCCAGTCTCTGCAGTGCCCATCCCCTTCAGATTTGTATCAAGAAAGTCATGGTCATAGATCTAGAAGTTCCCATTCAAGCTAGGGACAGTTATGCAAATATTCAGCACAAGTTTATAGTTCTCAGCCTTGGGGGACACACACTGGGTGGGGGGGTTGGGGCGAGACCAGGACAAAAATGGGAGAGGAAAAAAGCATCTGAGTAAAACAGATTGTGGCAGTAATTCTAATTTTCAGTACTGTAAAACATATTTGGAAATCAAGGATCCTGCATACCTTCAGACAATAACACAGTTATGTGGTATGTCAGCATACAGTATGCTCATACCTTTTGAGCAGAATGCCCATCTAAACCTGGCACAGGAGGCAGATGTGATCTGAGTTTAGAAGGTTTGCAGCTGTTTTTTGGTGAAATCTCCAGAGTGCATTTTTTCAGAACTTGTCATGTATATCAGCTTGAAAGAACATTAAACTAGGAGTCTGAACCTTTTGACCTTTTATGACCAGTTCAACAGGTCTGGCTTATTTTCTTACGGTTTTATGATCATTACAAAGCTGTCACTTTTAATTGGATATTCATCATTTTTTTTCTAAAAAAATGACTTTTTTTTTTTTTATGTAAAATGTTCTTAATGCTTAGAACAGTTTATCTTAGATAAGCTGTATCTAAAATGGCAAAAGTATGATACAGTCGAAGTGCATGTTCAATAAAAGAATATATGATGACACATTTGGCTGTGCAGAATCATTGAATTTGCATCCAAGACATGTTAGAGTACATATGCAAGCATGTATAGTTATTAAAGGAATCAGTAAGACTCGCATTTCAGCTCTACTATGCGAATCACAAACATCTCTTATAGGTGATCTTAGGCATATAACCTTGTGTAAAAGATGCATTCGGTCATACTAGAAGAGCTACTTTAAAACGTCAGGCATCAGTGCACATTATTTTCCCTAGATCTAATAATTCTTGGTACTGGAACTAGTACTATCACAAACACGAGGCCTTCTGGCCTTTCTGCTATCTGAAGCAGAGACAAACTCAAATATGACTACAATTGTTTTAAAGAATTCAGTCTGAGGTTACAAAACTGTAAGTAATAAAGAGCAACACAGTACAATCTTTGATAAACTAACTGTGCTAATTTGTCCTGTGTCATGGGGCATGCAACTCTAACCAGTCAAATATATTATAAAATTACTTTTTAAGTAATTGGATTTGAAAACACATTTCCACTGCAAACCGTAGGTTGTTTTGCTCCTTTAAACATTATCTTTAATCCTCTTTGAAGGGCGTGCAGAGAAAATTTACTAGATGCCTAGGTGGTGATCAGGATCTTAACTGTTTTGACAGACTTCAATTCCTGGATTAATTTTCCATTTTCTACTGCTTTTTAAGAGTCGTGTTGTGCTCTGGTTCAAAAGTTAATACAATGATGAATCGAGAATCTTGCTGGGTGTGAGTTAACTTATTTTGAAAGATATTTAAGAGATTGTTATATTTACCATCTTGGTTCTTGTAGGCTAAATTTTCTTCCTACTATATGGCATAAACTCCTGGTTCATGTACTTAATTCCAACTGTGCGGGTACATTTCAGTTGTTCCTAGATTGTTTGGTTGTTAGTCATTTAGTATAAAATGTGGAGTCTGTTTTCTAACATGGCCTATGGCCTGAACACCACAGGTATACATCTTAAACTGTGATCTATGACTTTATATGGAATGTGCACTGTGTATAATAAGTAGGCATTTGTGAAGTCTTATGTGTAGTTGTGCTGAAATCAGTTTTGTACATCAGTTCAGTATCACAAATTAGTTGTTATAATTCATTTGTTCAGTGTGAAAAGGTTACCTTTGAAATGAAAAATCCGTTTTTTTGAAGCAGGAGGCAGAGACTGCAGATGTGAGTGAAGCGTCTGCAGGGGAAGCTGAGTGGCAGAGTGGAAGCATTTCCAGGTATGACAGTCACTTGCTTCTTTTGTTTTTGTTTAAAAAAGGTATTGCTTTGTGACATTTTCCTTGAATATATATTGCTGCATTAGTGAACATAGTTCAACGTATGTAGACAAAAGTTTGACACTTTAAGAAACATTATCAAATTATTTACTGGAATCTGGGTGCTCTGGACTTATGGCTGAAAATGATTAAACCATTTTATGCAGTAGTACAAGATCCCTTAAAGGGACACAGAATTGGTTGATATCCCTACAGTTTTATGATGGTCATCTAGTGACTGTAAAGCTTCTTCTTCTTCTTTCGGCTTTTCCCAGTTAGGGGTCGCCACAGCGGATCACCTGTCCATTCATGATTGGCAGTGGAGTTTTACAGTGTCGAGTTGCCAGCCCGACGCCCAACCTTCCACAGAAGGCACACACATGCGCACACTCACACCTAGGGCCAATTTAGAGTGTCCAATCCACCTACAGCATGTCTTTGGGATGTGGGAGGAAACCGGAACACCCGGAGGAAACCCACGCGACCACAGGGAGGACATGCAGACTCCGCACAAAAGACACCCCAGCCGAGGATCGAACCAGAGAACCTCTTGCTGTGAGGCGGCAGTGCTAACCGCTGCACCACTGTGGCTGCCCTAGTGTAGTGACTGTAAAGCTATATTGCATTAAATGCATAGATTGATAGAATTTTGCCAATTATACCAAAATACTTTCAGCTTACCCGTTGTGATGATTTCATTTTTAAATTTTGTCACCTGTCAGTACATTTTATTTAATTCCTGGTTTTAATTTCATTAAGAATGTTCTTGCTTGGTTGTGTTACTGCTAGATCATACTTCTCAACTGTACAGATTTTTGCAGAATGTCCAGATTGTTGCCTCATATTTTTGGTCTATTTCTCATAAAATTGTTTTTCTTGCAAGTCACTGGTAAGTCATTGAGGGTTGAAGTCAGGAAATAGACACTTGAGTTTCAGACCTCTTAACCTTCAGAAAATTCATACTAATGCAAAGCCTGTTCTATCAACTTTCTAAGTTTGTAAGAGCAATATTTAAAACTTGTCCCTATTTTTGGGGCTTTGTCCCCCATTTATGGCTTTGTTCAGAATGTCCTTCAAGGATGCGTCTGCAGTCATAACATATGGGTTGTCCTGCCTCAGGCAGCCCTTCGGTCGGCCGGATTCCAAAGTCTGGGTCTGGCCTCGGCTGATGTCGCTCTTTCCCTGACGTCAGAAAGTCTGGGGTATAAAAGCATCAGCCGACACCATCTTCCTCAGTCTTTCTTGCCGCGCGGTGCCCGAAGCAGAAGCAGTTCGCAAGTGCCGGTCGGCCAGCTCCTTTGATTCAGCTACCGAAGACTTCGAAAAAGCTAAGTACCCCGTTGGGGACTCTTTCTTGCCTCAGCCGATGTCAGATAAAGTAAATAATTGTTTAACTTGTGGGAAACAAATACCTCATAAGGATTTCCACTCTTACTGTCTCCCTTGCTTAGGCCCAGACCACGACATCTAAGCCTGCTCTGCCTGTGCTTCCTTCAACCGACGAACGCTTAGGCGTCGGTCGGAGTTTGCAGAGGAATATTTTGGGGCTAACTTTGCATATATAATGCCGTCTGAGACCACGACTTCACATGTAGTTAAAAAATGAAAGGACAAGGACCGACCCTCGCGGCCTGCGGTTTCGGCTGAAACCTCGGTCAGGCCTACCGCTAGTCTCGGTTTTGGCTGAAACAGAGTCCTCGGTGCTTCCTGTTACCGAAACCTTACAACCGACTACCTGGGCCTCGGAGGCTCCGGCCGAGTCGGTTATTGAACTACCTACGGAAACCGGTGTCCAGGACATGTCCGACACCATTCCTTTAGACAAGTCCACTCCTGCACGTGGTGCAGCCAGACCCCCAGCATCCATGTCCATTAAGGCCTTCTGTAGGGCTAAAGCTGCCAAACTTGCCAAAGCTTTGCCTCCCAAGTCTACCTCTCAGAGGCCTTCTACCAGCACTCAAATTCTCAGCCTAGCAGAGGACCTTATCTCCTTAATTAGAGGTTCTCAACCTCACCCGGACAGGGGCTCTCTTCCACCTCCAGACAAAAGGCTCAGGGTTGAGCCCTCTGACCCCCACTCTTCAGATGAGTCTACGGATGAATCTGTGTTGTCAGAGCACCAGCAGGAGGCTTATTCAGCATCAGAATCCTCGTAGGCCGAAGAATCTATTCCTTCGGCCTCCCCTCCTGAAGAGTTTTCTTTTGGTGAGACACTGCATTCCATGAGAGAGCATTTCCAATGGCAGGGCCAGGAATTTTCTGATTCCAGAAAAAGATTAAGGACCTTTTTACACTTACCTCAGCATAGGCCTTTGGCTATACCTCCTGTTTTGAATGTTATTGATGATGTGTACTCTGATGCTAGTACAGCCCCTGATTCTCTCCCTCCGGCTCCTGCCAAACCTGATAGGTACTACAGGGTTCCGGATTCTCATTTTCACCTGTACAAGGCCCACACTGCAGACCCAGAAACCATTTCACAGGGCCCTAAAGGGGTTGCAGCTGCCACTGCTAAAAATCCTTTACCTTCTGAAAGGGAATCTAGAGCTTTAGAGCAATGGGGAAAGAAAGTTTATACTTCTGCAACTCTTTCTATGAGGGCATTAAATTGTCAATTCCATATGATTCAGTACCAAGAGTATTTGTTAGATGAATTGTATAAGAAACTTTCCTCCTCTGAGCCCCTTGACCGTAAATCTCTTCAGGATCTGGTACATAACTCTTAGCAGGTTAGCAACCATTTTCTGCAATGTGGCTATGATGCACTGGAAGCTTCATGTAGGTCAGCAATGACAGGGGCAGTTATACGAAGGCATGCCTGGTTGAAGGAGCAAGCTCTACCGGACCATGTTAAAGCTAAGCTCCTGGATGCTCCAATGGAAAAACAAAAATTATTTGGTTCCACGGCCCAGGAGGTCTTAAAGAAGTTTGAAGAAAAGGCAAAATCTGTGCAAACAGTCAAGAATTTTCTGCAGGTACAACCACCGAGATTCAGCAGAAATTGGCCTAGTAAGAATTGGTCCTTTCCAGACTCAGACAGATCACAGAGAGGCAGGAACAGGCGTACCAGAGGTAGGGGGCAAGCTAGAGGCCACTACTGAGGCCGTCCGTGGCAGCCACCCAACCAGAGAGGTAGTGCAGCTACAGAAACAACTGCTACACCAGGACAAACACAATGACTTATTTGTGACTCCGCCGACCAGGGCTCAATTAGAAGCACCATTGGGCGGAAAGCTTTCTTTATTTTCAGAAAATTGGCATTACATTACAAGGGACTCATGGACACTACAAATAATAGACAAAGGATACAGGTTCCATTTCCACACATTGCCAAAAAGACAAGGAATGCCAGACCTGCCACCAAATCAGAGGCCGGAGGCTTTGAAGCAAATCACCAAATTACTACAAATGAAAGCCATAGAAAAGGTTCCTCTATCAGAACAAGGCCAAGGTTTTTATTCAAGGCTATTCCTTGTTCCAAGAAAAGAAAATCAATGGAGGCCTATTCTCGATCTGTCCGCACTGAACACTTACCTCATTGTGCCGAAATTCAAGATGCTGACCCTACAGCAGCTTCTTCCCGCGCTGGGCAAGGAGTCTTGGCTGGTGACACTAGATCTCAAGGAGGCATACCTGCATGTCCCCATTCGACAAAGTTGCAGAAGACGCCTCAGATTTCTTGCAGGTTCAGAGTATTATCAATTCTCAGCATTGCCCTTTGGCTTATCTACTGTGCCCAGAGTGTTCACGAAATGCCTGGCGTCAGTAATTGCACACTACAGACTTTAGGGGATTCAAATATACCCATATCTGGACGACTGCCTGATACAAGCAGACAGCAAGACAAAATTGTTAAAGGACTTGGACTATGCCATCCAGCTACTACAGGCCTTGGGATACACAGTCAACATCCAAAAATCAAGACTGGTGCCATCCCAAAGGATAACCTTCTTGGGTGCAGATCTGGATACAACCACCCAAATGGCCTTTCTCACAGAAGAAAAACAGAATCAACTTCCAGATTACTTCAAGAATCTGACAAGACAAACTCAGCTAACTGCAAGGAAAATCCTGCAGGCCCTGGGTTTCATGGCATCATGCATAATACTAATCCCACAAGCCAGGCTACATATGAGAAGATTGCAATGGTACCTAAGGAGTGTATGGACTCAGCACAGTCACAGCTTAGAAACTCTGATTCCAATCATACCTTGCCTTCAGAAGGAATTCCTGTGGTGGGCTCTAGCCTGCCAGACCAACAAAGGGTTGCCTTTCTTGAAACCAAAAGCAAACCAAACCATCACCACGGACGCTTCAGACCGAGGTTGGGGAGCACACATGGAGGGCAAATGTATCCAAGGGCTATGGTCTCAAGGGCAGCTGCAAATGCACATAAACCAAAAGGAAATGCTGGCAGTGATACATGCAGTCGAGGCTTTCAAACCTTTCCTTCAACAAGGCCACCTGCTAATAAGGACAGACAACACCACAGTTATGTGGTACATAAACAAACAAGGAGGCACGCATTCCTACCCTCTATGCAGACTGGCTGTGAATCTATGGGATCTTTGCTTGAAACACAATATACAACTACAGGCCCAGTTCGTGCCAGGGAAAGACAATACTCTGGCAGACAGCTTAAGCGGAACTACCATGGATGCACACGAATGGATGCTGCACCCAGACATCTTCTTACTCATAACACAGACGTGGGGAAGGCCCGAGATAGATCTGTTCGCCTCACCCCACAATCATCAACTGAAAATTTTTTGCACAAGGACATACCATCCACAAGCATGGAAGGTGGACTCTCTCTCATTCAGCTGGAAAGCCCGAAAAGTCTATGCTTTCCCACCAATCCCATTAATGTCCAAGGTTTTACTGAAGATCAGGGCAGAACAGCCAAAAGTGATTCTGATAGCTCCAGACTGGCCAAGGCAGCATTGGTACCCACTGTTGAAGAGCTTATCACAGACGAAACCATGACCTCTCCCATTATGGCCTCTTCTTCTGAAGCAGAACAGTTACAAGATCCTGCATCCCAAACCTAAAGACCTTGCAGCTAACTGCCTGGAGAATACCATGACTCCTTCCCAGGACAGCTTATCCCAGAGGGTAAAAAGGACATTATTATGGAAGCTCACCGCCCTTCCACAAGGAAGGCATACTCAGCAAAATGGAAAAGATTTCTCAGTTGGAACACAAAAGGCCTTGATGTGACAGTGATGAACATGTCACATATACTGGAATACTTAGCAGAATTGTTCCACAATGGCCTGTCTTATTCTTCCATTAAAATACATGCCTCAGCAATTTCAGCAGAATACAATGTAAATCCTCCTGTCTTTTCGCATCCTCTCTTAAGACAATTTCTCAGAGGAATCAAAAACATCAATCCTCCAAGGAGACCACCTTTACCTACTTGGGACCTTAACTTTGTGCTGGAAAAACTAACACTTCCTCCATTTGAACCAGCAGCATCGGCAGATCCACAGTTTCTATCCTGGAAAACTGCATTCCTTCTGGCCATAACTTCAGCAAGAAGAGCATCTGAGTTACAAGCTTTAATGGCAGTGCAGCCATTTCTTATTTTTCATCAGGACAGAGTTTCATTAAGAACCAACCCAACCTTTATGCCAAAGGTGGTATCTAGAGTATCGTTGAACCAAGCAATTCATTTGCCTACATTCTTCCCAAATCCACAAAATAAAGGGGAGAAACTTCTATGCACTCTGGATATCCACAGACAATTACGCTACTATTTGGACAGAACAAAAAGTTACAGAAAGACTGACCAACTGTTTGTAGCATATGCTGCTGGGACACAAGGAAAAGCAATTTCCAAACAGACAATCTCAAAATGGATAGGAAATTGCATTCGCTTTTGCTACTCCTTTCATGGAAAGACTGTTCCTGTGAATATTAGGCTTCATTCCACTAGAGCCACAGCCACCACTACAGCCTTCCTAAGAGGGGTAGCTACCAAGGACATTTTAGAAGCTGCTACATGGAGCTCCTCGCATACTTTTGCCAAGCATTACAATTTACCCTTATACTCCAGATCCAGAGCAGGCTTTGCTACTGCAGACCTGCAGGGTCTCTTAACTACACCGTCATTTTCTTAGTACCTCCACCCCCAGATTGGCTATGGTATTCTACCCATATGTTATGACTGCAGATGCATCCTTGAAGGGACATAGTACAGTTTTGTACCTACCATAAATGTAGATGTCCGATAGGTATGCATCTGCAGTCATGTTTACCCTCCCATCTTCCCCTCTGTGGTATTCCTAGGGTGCTTACCCCTTCATTAGCTAGCTGGGGAATCTGTTATGGTGTATTTGTTTGTATTAATATATTTATATATATGTATATATTTTTGCATTATGTTTGCAATTTTTTGGCATTTTCTCCAAATTTAGCCTTCATAGAGGGCACCTGGCTTCTGGGGCAAGAAAAACTGAGGAAGATGGCGTTGGCTGATGCTTTTATACCCCAGACGTTCTGACGTCGGGGAAAGGGCGACATCAGCCAAGGCCAGACCCAGACTTTGGAATCCGGCCGACCGAAGGGCTGCCTGTGGCAGGACAACCCATATGTTATGACTGCAGATGCATACCTATCGGACATCTACATTTATGGTAGGTACAAAACTGTACTTTTCTTGCTCTAAGAGGTTGAAAGGTATGCTTAGAATCAGTAGTATGACTGAAAGTGACTTTGAAATGCATTAAATGTGTACTTTTTTTTTTTATTTAGGCACCCCTAGCTTAATAATTGAATTAAAAACATGTTTGCAATCTAAAAAAAACTGCAGTCTGCATTCACACGGCAAGTATGGAAATTGACAGAACTGTGGTTAATGTTTGATGCTGTACGGTTTCATGAAGAAAAAATGTACTGTATAAAAAGCAAAACAGAAAAAGCCTACCATAATCAGAAGATGCATTGTGACATCAAAGGAGAGAATGGTTAAGCTATGAAAATTAATTTGTGTAGTGTTTAGCACACATTTTTGAATTCTTACTACTACAGCAGCACATGTGGCTCTGGTTTTCTGCTAAACTTAAGTGTAATGTTTGACTCTGTGCCGTATTGCTAGCAGTGTTCTTAAATAACAGTACTGTTTGTCACTGCTTTTTATTACTGTTGTGCAGGAAATGGACAAGAGATAACATTTTTGGTATACCTTACTTCAAGTTGTCAAAATGGATGCCTTGATTCACAGTAGTCAACGACAGAGGAAGATTATTCTCTCAAATCTGGTCGAGATACTGAAATGGATTGTTTTTAAGTACAGCTTATTCAAAACGTTGAACATTTCATACATCCTGTCTCAAATGGCAGCAGTGCATAGCATATTTCTTCACAGTAGCATCAGTGGAGCTGCCACCAACCACTTTTATTGGCCCAGTGTGTATGTTTATCTTTATTTAGACAAGGATTTGTATCACTCTTAGTTTTCATGCTTTTAGTTGTGGTTTGTCCTCTGTCATTAACCAATTTTGTTGGGTTATGTGCAATTTTGATACATGCTAAAGCTGTATTAATTGTTTGGGTAGGTGTACGTTTCTGAACTCATGCTGCAGAGGAAGATTTCATAACTAAACAATGTATTTATTTGCATAAGGGGCTTTGAGTATTGTCAATAAGCTGTGTTGGTGTATTGATCTTGCTAACTTTCAGGGGCTTGTATATCTTCTGAGTTTTCATTGGACTGTAAGTAGTAATGTGCCACAAGACTGTGGTCCTTTTCTTCCTTGGTCACTTTGCCATCTTTCTGTGCGAGTCAGACTATACAGATTATTTTTCTGGCAGCAGACCTCTGTGCTGTAAACTCATTAGGAATGAAGGAAAAATTATAACTAGCTTCAGAGTCAGTAGTGCTTCCATCTCTGTCCTCAGTAGTTAACATTTCTGCATGTAAAATTGCATGAGTCATCTTCAGTGTGCCCACATCCGTGGATTTTCTTTTCTCATCACTGGCACAATTTGCAGCCTTTTTTTAAACTGCTTTGTATCCGCTTTAGCCTAGTCTGCCTACTTGTCAGCTGCGTTAGTCGCTCTATTTCCCTGTTCTTTAAGTGGTATACCACAAACTGGTCTTAGCCCACTTGTTAAGAGTCTTGTCATCTATCATGAGGGCTTCATTTTTTAAGCCTGCCATTCCTTAGTTTTGCTATAAACTTTATTTCATTACCATGCACCCTAATCTCATACTTTCTTTCAGAACTACAATGATTAAAGCAGCTGCTTTTTCATTATAGTTTGGTAAGTCAAAGAACAGATACTAGAGGAATTCTTAAGACTGTATTGGGGGTAATAATTTTTTTTTTTCAAAAGTTTGAGTATTTTTGCCACAGCTGAGCATGTAATTGGTCACTGATCAGTGTTGTTCTGTGGTAACCAAATTTAAATATATTTAAATAAACAGCATTAGCATCTGTCACAAATAGTCATTTTATTGAGCCTCTGGTGTCTTGGGACAGCGGGATCAGAAGACCATTACAAATGGTTAAATCAAGCCTTGGACTGTCTACGACCATTTAGAGCTAGTTGGTGTCTTGGCTGTAAATTACTCCCATCTATCATCAGTTGTATTGCAGCAGCACTGAAAAGTACCCCACACCTGTAATCTGAGAGTTGTGGTCTTGTGTCACTGAGCCCCAATCCAGAGTGTGTTTGTATACAGTTCCCATTGGCAGAAATTTGTATACAGTTCCCATTGGCAGAAAACTGTTGTACCCTCCCAAACAATGCATCTCTCAATCCTGATGATTGGCTCAGACATTTGTTTGACACTGGGCTTGGGGAGATTGGATGAATTGTCATCCGTGCCCCACTAAGGAGTCATGGTCGCAAGGTGACATTGGTTTCCACAATTTCTCTAAATGAGTTTTTTTTTTTTATATGAAGTCATATCAAGAGCACCTCCTTCAAGGATACTTGATATCAGGACTAGTAGCTTGACTTGTCCTTCATTTGTAGGTTGAGGATTACATGGATTTGATTTCTTTCTGGTAACATGCTGAAACTGTGGTAGTAGACTGACAGCTAAAAATAGATTTTTACAGTCTGATCACAGCCCGGGGGGTAGAAGATGTCTAAACAGCAGAGTTGTGTGTGACAGCCCCTTAGCACTGCAAAATGGGATATTAGCAAGACAGTTCTTTGAGATGTTCGCACAGCTGCAAATTCTCAAAACAGGCCTTTTCACAAGCCCATAAAATGTAAAGCTTTAGCTGTTTTACTTCCACAACCAAGTCCTTGAAGGATTTGTTCAGATCCATTATTCCTGCATTGAAAGGGAAGCCCATTTTATGTTTTTTTCCAACATGAATTCATCAGATCTTCTTATTGACTTAATGTGGAGGGATGGCAGTAGATTCTAATAACAGTATTGTAGCCTTTTTCAGGTGTGGGGTTCCTAGCTCTATAAGCTGGCTAGGCATGTACTTTTGATTTCTAGATGTTGGAATCCCCTGTGCAGGCCACAGATATCCTACTTTAAACTAGTCTGGAAATATTGAAACGACAGATGTGAAGTTGTTCTGTATCGCCGTTCATTCTTACAGATGGGTTCGGAGCCGATCCTCGGCTCTGAGTTGGCCTACTACAAAGCTCGAGGTCTTCAGACAGCTCGAGGCCAAGTGCCTATCCCTTGATGCATCTTGAGTTACCTCAGATCTAGTTTACCGCTGCAATAGATTGGAGGTTTCCTAGCACAGCTCGGGCCAATGTAGCTTTTTTCTTATAAAACTTGATAAATTTGTTAATTCTAATAATAGTGATAGTTTTCATAGTTATAACTTTGATAGCTTATTAGTGCTATATTTCTTTTCTTTTTGGCCTTCATTTTTTTTATAGGTCTTTAATAATCCCTTTCCTTCTTGGTGTCCCTTTATAATATTATCTTAGTAATACAGCTTTGTAGTTTAAATAAGATTCTTAATTTTTAAACAGTGTGTGAGTGCCTGTAAAATTTATTTGTATTTATTTATTTTACATTTGTTAACCGGGAAAATCCAGCTGGACCAGGTCCATTTTAAGTGGATGCCTGAGGAGAAAAGCTGCACAATTAAGATATAGTAAGAAGTTGCTATGAGAAATATACAAAATGGGTAGACAGATTACTTACACAAAAGTTAACAGGCAATGCAGGACTGAAATACAGTTAAAGATTTACAAAGGTAGTATAGACAGTTTACATTACTAGTAAGTGTACACTGAAAAGTACAGACAATGTGACTTATTCTAAGAGTATGTATTTCTATGCGAGTAGAATAGTGTGAATTCTAGACTGAAGTTGTTTGAAGGAGGGGAAGAGAAGGTATAGAGATTGTCAAGTGATACATGGACAGATCCAAGTTGTACTAAGATGAGATTTGAGTAATTTTTTGAAGTTTGTGTTTGTTGTAGTGGAGGTTATATTAGTGGGGAGATTGTTCCATTTGTTGGCTATGATGTGGGAATATATAGGGCTTTACCTGCAGTGTTAGCAGTAGTAACACTGAGGAGAGGTTTATTGGATGAGCAGAGAGGGCAACTGGAGGAGTGGGGGGTTAATAGCTGTTTGAGGGCTGGAGTTTTTTCTGGGTAGTTTCTGATGATAAAGGTGCAGGTGAGTTGTTTGTAAGTTAGGAAATTCAAGCCATTGAAGTTCTTTTAGTACTTGGCAGTGATGAGTTCTAAAGGGGGAACTGTTGGCAAATTTGGAAATTTTGTTATAGCATAACTCTAACTTGTCCAGATCTGCTTTTGTAGTATGGGTTAGGATTGGTGCAGCACAAGTAAGTGTTGATAAGAGGGGAGTTTGAGCTAGGGTGATTCTTGATTTTGCTGTGGGATGGTTTTTGTGCCTGTAAAGGGTTCCCATTTTTTGTGAACTTTCTGAATGGTTTGTGCTATGTGTAGATCGAATAATAGGTTGTTTATTTCAACTCCTATGAGTTTTGTGTGGGTGAAAGGAGAGATGATAGTGCTATTCCTAGATGAGATAGTGAAAGTAGAGGGGGTAGATTTTGTTTTATTAGGGGTGAACAGGAGAGGTTTGGTTTTATTGGGGTTAAGAATAAGTTGGATGTTACTGATCCAAGTTTCAATAGCAGAGAATGATTCTTGGGCAAGTTGTTGTAGGGTGTTGACAGATGGGGCTGCACAGATGAGAGTGGAGTCATCTACCTACTAAATAAGTGAAGCTTGCTTGGAGGAGGTTTATAGATTGTTTGCAAAGATAGAGAAGAGTAGTGGGCCTAATATTGAGCCTTGTGGCACTCGTATAGAGTTAGGGAGAGGAAGGGATAGTTCATTGTGCCATTGTACAGATTGTTGTATATCTGATAAGTAGCTTTTGAACCAAGTGATAGTAGAGGAAGTAAAGGATAGAGAATGAATAGCATCCAATAGTTTAGGGTGTGAGACCATGTCAAATGCTTTAGAGAGGTCTAAAAAGGTAGCAGATACATAGTTGTTTAACAGATTCGTGAAGGAGAGAAGAGCAGAAGTTGTACTGTGGTGAGGGCGGAATCCGTGTTGGGTGGAGGAGAGAAGTTGGATTGTATTCAGGGATTGCATAATAATATATAAGTAGTTATAGTTTTTTACAGTTTTTTCTTAAACAGCCCATTTGTTGTTTAGGGCTTATTATTGTAGCTTAACTTTGCTAAAATTGTGTGTGTGTGTGTGTGTGTGTGTGTGTGTTTTCTCTTTAAAACTACAGTCTGTTACTGTACAGTAGATTTTTGATACTGTAGACTTTAATATGGCTGACCAGGAGAAAGACGAGCATCCTAAGTCTGGCTTTAAGAAGTATCCAAAATGTAGACAAAAGATGTCTGTGACAGATGGTCATGCTAATTATGTTTATTGTCTTGGAGCCTTGCACTTGCAAGAAAGCTGCTCCATTTTCCATTCTTTTTCCTCTAGAGTTCTACATGAGAGAAAAAGAAAACTTATAGACGGAGGACTTCTAAAATCTTCATTTCAGGAAGCTTTGAGTGACCAGGATAAATCCCCCAAGTCTTCAAAGTCTTCTTCCGATGTGAGGAAATCTAAAAAACCATCAATGTCGGCCCCACAGACTTCGGAGACGAACGTCCTGTATTTTTGGAGCCGGTCCCCAGTCCTGGAACCGGTATCCGAAGTATTTGTCTCCATTTCTTCAGTCAGTGCCTTCATCCATACATTCATCTCTGTCCTCGATCAGCCTATCCGATTTGGATGTGGATTGTGTGGTGCAGACGTTACTACAGGCACCGACCTTTGCTAAATGTTTATTGGCTCTGGCCCAAGTGGTTTTCGGAGCCAAAGACTGTAATGAAATCGACTTCCTTTCCTCCTCCGAACCATACCAGTCATTTGGAGCCGGAGAGTTGGACCTGATGATTGTTGAGCCTTTGGAGCAGACGCCTGCTCCATTGCCATCGGTTCCATTTACTCGGACTTCCTTGGAGCCTATCGAGGAGTCTAGGAGCTGACTCTCTGGTCAGGTCCAGGGAGGATAGTTGGACTGACCTGTCCTTTCTGACTTGGGGCCTCAGCTCTGATGAGTTCAGCTCCAACCTCTGCTTTGGAGCCCACTGTTCTGGTGCAAAGGGGATTGGAGCAGAGGTGCCTTTGAAGCCATGAGGAGGGTGATGTCCCCCAAGACATCTACAACTTCAAGTCGGGCTACTTCCTCCCCAAAAGCACCTGTGTCAACTTCTGCCTCACAAATCCTTTCAAAGCATAGAGACCCTGATCCTCAGGAAGCCCCACTGTGTGGCTCTTGCTCTTCTGAGACCTCACCAGAAGTTCCCACTGATGAGGTTCCCAGGAAGAGAATTTGCAAGAGGAAGCATCTAGACTCCCCACAGGAGTCTCTCGGGTCTGATACCGACTTAGATGAATCAGAAGAGTCCCCATGGTCCCCCTCTGAAGATATCTCATTTGCTGAGATAATAGAAATCCTTAGGCAGAGGGGTGGCTTGAAGTCCACCAACCTTACTGAAGATGAGTCTGTTCTCCTGAAGGCTTTTGGGTCTCGACCCTTTACCTCTTGTGCATCTCTGCCATTCGATGAGCTCATGGAGCTGCTCTCACGAAGGGCATGGGAGTCTTCAGACACCATGGAGCCTATCTCTAGGAGGCCCAGTAAATTTATTTCTGCTCCTCGGGACAAGCCTTTCCTCACCAAGGGAGTGCCAGTTGATGCCATGGTGGTGGCGGCAGCCACCAAAAAGGAGATGTCAGAAACTTCTTTGTCTATCCATCTTCCTAACTGAGACTCTAGGATCATGGATAGATAAGGGAAGCACATGAAAAGTTCAGCAACTTTTGCCATGCGTGCACTGAACTCACACATTTTAACAGACTGCAAAAAGATCACCTAAAAGAGCTTGGGGGTGCTCTTCATGGTACAGTAGTTGCAGGAGCTAAAGACAGTCGCCTCCCAGCTTGCTACCCTCAGTTCTATAGTGAATTCATCCATGCGTCTCATTTCATATGCATCTGATAGAATGAGTAGGGCAGTGGGTACAGGAATTGCTCTCAGGAGACATTCCTGGATGCACTTGCATTCCTTCGCGGAGCCCTTTGTCATCCTTTGTCAGCATGCCTTTTGATGGCTTGTCCCTTTTCGGGCCCAAAATTAATGAAACTTTGAAAAGGTGTGAGCAAGAAGGAAAGACACTGTCTGCCGTCTGAGTCTGTTTTTCTACCTCTACTAGACCCTACTCCAAGGGCCAAAAGGAAGAAAAGATGTGGTTCCGAAAAGCCCAAGGAGCCTTTCTGGACACACGTGGTGAACCCCCCTCCAGGGGCAGAGGAGGGGGCAATAATGGAAGATGCCGCCCTCACGGCAGAGGGGGTCCGCAAAACCAGGGTGACAGAGACCAGTTCTTTGGCAAGCTCAGGCCCGACTGTCCTGCTATGGAGGCAGTTGGGGGTCACTTATCTTTGTATCCAGATGCTTGGCTCAAAATAAATGACAACTGGGTACAAAGTATAGTTTCCAGAGGATATTTCATTCCTTTTGTCACTCCCCCTCCATTGACAACAAAAATCCCAGATGTTCCACCCAATTACAGGGAACAAGCAACAGTAGAGGTCTAAATGTTGCTAAGAAAGAGTCATCCAACCAGTCCCAGCAGACCAGACAGGATCCGAAACTTACTCAAGCTTCTTTTTAGTTCCAAAAAAGACAGGGGACTGGAAACCTATTTTGGACCTAAGCAGACTAAACAGATTTGTCAAAAAAGAGAAGTTCCGGATGGTCATGCTTCAGTCAATTCCTCCCTTCTTAGGGAAAGACAATTGAATGTGCTCGATAGAGCTACAGGATGCGTACTACCATATAAAAATGGCCTGACCATCCAGGGATCATCTGCACTTCTGGCTGGGAGACAGTCATTACCAGTTTCGAGCCCTGCCCTTTGGTCTCACTACAGCCCCCAGTGTGTACGCCAAATGTGTGGCAGTGGTCACGGCTCACCTGAGGCGTTTAGGATTCCAGGTGTTTCTGTACTTAGACGATTGGCTCTTCACCGCCACCATCAGGCATCAGCTAATACAAGCCAGGGACACCATTCCCTCTCTCTCTACAATCTGGGCATTACCATAAAGTCATAAAAATCTGCCTTGTCGCCATCGCAACATATCGCTTTTATCGGAGCAGAATTGGACACCACCGCCACTTTAAAACTTCCAGCAGAAAGAGTTTTACTACTTCATCAGCAGGTCCAGAACTTCTTATCTAGAGACAAGGCTCTAGCATCATAAGTACTAAAGTTGTTAGGCATGATGGCAGCTGCAGTAATTGTACCATTGGGTCGCTTGCACATGCAGATTCTACAATGGCTGCTATTCACTCAATGGTCTTATCAAAAGCTCCAAATGTCTCATCTCATAATTGTCACAAACACATGCAAAAAGGATTCTTCGATGGTGGTTGACCTCTCCATGTAATGATAGGGTCGTCCTTTTATCCTACCCTCACCAGTGGCCACGGTGACCATGGACGCTTCCCTGACAGGGTGGGGCATTTTCAGGGAAGAACAGCCCAAGGCACATGGACCAAACGAGAGACATCTGCATATCAATGTCGTGGAGAATGAGAGTGGTATTTTAGGCACTGCAGTACTTTCAGGTCTATCTCTCTCTCTATCTCTCTCTGGGAACAGTTGTGATTCAGATGGACAACATCTCAGTGGTTTGGTACTTGAACAAACAAGGAGGAACCAGGTCCTACCCCCTTTGTCACGAGGCTCTAAGTGTATGGCAGTGGGCTACATCCACCCAGTGCTTTCTGATAGCAATGCACATCCCAGGGAAATCCAACGTGATTGCAGACAAACCGAGCAGGACAATTTTGTTGCCTCATGATTGGTCCCTCAAAAAAGAGATAGCAGAGAATATTCCACAGGTGGGGCCAGTCTTGCTGTGACCTTTTGCTTCCCACATGAACAAAAAATGCAGAAGCTACTTTTGCCCCGATTCCCCCTCTGGGAGATGCCCCAAAGGACGCACTCGTACATGATTGGCCTCAGGGTCTCCTCTATACATTTGCACCAATTCTTGTCTTGGTACGCAAAGTATTACAGAAAGCAAATGCCCTGGGAAAGACCATCATTCTAATGGCCCCTCATTGGTCTCATCAGATTTGTTTCCCTCTCTTTGACTTCATCTGTTGGAAGAGCCTTGGATTCTGGACCCATTTCCAACCTTCTGACGCATTCGTTAGGGGCTGTTCATCCCTCTTTTCAGTCCCTAAAATTGACAGCTTGGCTGCCCCAGTTCCCAACATAGATAGGTTCCATAACCTTTCAAACGAAATGCAGCATATTTTAATATCGTCTCATAAGTCCTCTACTAGGAAGTTGTACCTTAGCAAATGGAGAAGATTTTCTATATGGGCTTCTCAAAATAACATTGATCCTTACCAAGCCCCCATTTCCTCCATATTAGAATTTTTGACTATGCTTTACAATAAAGGAGCTGCAGCAGCTACAGTTAGGGTACAACTTGCCGACATCTCTAATTTTCACCCTGGCTTTGAAGGATTGAATATAATGTCACACAAGCTAACCAAAGCTTTTCTCAAAGGGACCTTCCATCTCAGACCACCTGTGAAATCCCCTTTTACCCCATGGAACCTAATTTTTATGCTTTCACGCGTTATTCTCCCACCATTTGAGCTAGCTTCCTCATGTGATTTGAAATTTTTGTCTTGGAAGACTATCTTTTTAGTAGCCATCACGTCTGCCCGTAGAGTATCAGAGCTACAAGCCTTGTTCATAAAACCTCCTTATTTGATTTTCCATGCTGACAGTGTGTCCCTGCAAACAAATCCTTCATTTTTACCTAAAGTTTGTACTGAAGCTAACATTAACCAGATCATAGATTTACCAGTGTTCTTCCCCAAACACACCAACAACTTGGAGTATATGCTGCACAAACTTGATGTTCATACACAGTTCAGATTTTACCTGGATAGAACAAGAGTTCAGAAAATCATAACTTTTTGTTTCCTTTTCAGATTCTAGGAAAGGTATGCCGGTGGCAAAAACAACATTGTCTAGATGGTTATCTGATTGTATCACCTCCACTTATTCAGCTGCCAATTTACCTTTACAACACAAAATTAGGGCTCATTATTCCAGAGCAGTGTCCACATCTTCTGCCTTTTCTGCTATTCTTTTTATAGACAACATTTGTGCAGCAGCCACTTGGTCAAGACCTCATTCCTTTATCACTCATTACAAAGTTGATAAGGCCTCAAGGGACAGGGCCTCCTTTGGTTCTACTGTCCTGAAAAACATACTCCTGTGAGCCACCCAAGAAAGATGGTGCTTGGGACGCTACCCATCTGTAAGAATGAATGGCAAGATAGAACAACTTCGCATAAAGAAGTTATGTACTCACCATAACATTCCATGCAAGCTTGTTCATCTTGCCTTCATTCTTACTTCCCACCCTCCTAGCCCCTCCATGGTTTTTCGTGGACCGAGGTACTAGTTTTATCCTGGTTGCTCAGTCGTTCTATGGGTTTTCTCCTAAAGAGTGATAGTGTGGCACATGGTATTATTAGATGCAGCAAACAAGATCTGAGGTAACTGAAGGTGCATCATGGGATAGGGACTTGGCCTTGAGCTGTCTGAAGTCCTTGAGCTTTGTAGTAGGTCGAACCCATCTGTACGAATGAAGGAGAGATGAACAACTCAAATGGAACATTATGGTGAGTACATAACTTTTTTAATCATTGTGGAATTTTACATGAGGTTTCCAAAGTCTTGTTTATTTCTCTGAAACTGTGGTAGAACCAGTTTTACTACAGTTGTTTTTTGAAGGATAAGTGGTTTCAATGCTAGCTTTTGCAAGGTTGCAGAGACCTTTATTTTCCTTTGTCCCCAAGTCAGGAATGAAGCTTTTCACTATGAAGATTTATTTTCTAGCTGGTCCTGCTTGTTGGAAGCTGATAGTAATGAAATCTTAAGACCTGTCCTTTTTGAAAGGATTTCTGTTTGTCCTAATCTGATTTTTCTGCTGCTTTGGTATTTGAGCTTTATAACTGAAAAGCTTGCACTACCTCTTTTTGGAACCTAATTATTTTACCTTTGTCTGGTTTGTTTTCCCCTGGAGGATTGTTATGTTCTGGTAGCCGTTATTTCATGTGGGAAAGCTTCATGATCTCGGAAGGGAAAAACTTCATGGTCTTTCAAAAAGATTAGATCTCCTTTTATCTGAAAAGCTTCTGCCTATGCTAATTTCCTGTTTTTTGTGACTAATCAGTTTAGTGCTATGTTTCCAAGAGAGTGCTTTAACTCTGAGAAGGTTATATTAAGTCTTTAAGGTTTTACATAATTAGACGAAGCAGAATTTTTTTCATTGACTCGTAGGAGATTACTAGGCTAGCTAGCAGTTCAAGAGCCTTTACAAGCCCTGCCAATATAACCCGATTTATTCAGTACATGTGCCTTAGGGGCAGGAGGAAGGCATGTTTGTACCTATGCCTTGGGTATTTTTACAGATTGCCCCTATCTGTAAGGGGCATACAGTGGATATAAAAAGTGTACACACCCCTGTTAAAATGCCAGGTTTTTGTGATATAAAAAAGACCACAGTAAATCATTTCAAAACTTTTCCCACCTTTAATGTAACCTATAAACCTCTACAATTCAATTGAAAATACCCTTAAACTAATACTTTGTTGAAGCACCTTTTGATTTAATTACAGCATTCATTCTTCTTGGGTAAGAGTCTATCAGCATGGGACATCTTGACTTGGGAATATTTGCCCACTCTTCATTGCAAAAGTGCTCCAAATCTGTCAGATTGCGAGGACATCTCGTGCACAGCCATCTTCAGGTCACCCCACTGATTTTCTATTGGATTTAGATCAGGGCTCTGGCTGGGCCCTTCCAAAACTTGAATTTTCTTCTGGTGAAGCCATTCTTTTGTTGATTTGGATGTTTGCTTGGGATCATTGTCATGTTGAAAGGTGAAATTCCTCTTTATCTTCAGCTTCCAAGGTTTTGGGCCAAAAGTGACTGGTATTTGGAACTGTTCATACGTCCATCCACCTTGACTAAGGCCCAGTTCCAACTGAAGAAAAGCAACCCCAAAGCATGATACTACCACCACCATGCTTCTTCGTGGGGATGGTATTCTTTTGGTGAAGCGAAGTGTTGTTTTTGCACCAAACGTACCTTTTAGAATTCTGGCCAAAAAGTTCAACCTTGGTCAGACCATAACACGTTTTCCTACATGCTTTTGAGAGACTTGATATATTAGTTTGGCAAATTTTAGCCGGGCCTAGATGTTTTTCTGTGTAAAAAAAGGCTTCCATCTTGCAACCCTACCCCCATAGTCCAGACATGTGGAGAATATGGGAAATTGTCATATGTAGTATGCAACCAGTACCTGCCAGAAATTCCTGCAGCTCCTTCAATGTTGCTGTAGGTCTCTTGGCAGTCTCCCTGACTGTTTTTCATCTCGTCTTTTCATCAGTTTTGAAGGGACGTCCAAATGTTCATCGTGTTTCACTGTGTTGCAGTCATATTTGGGTTATCCTGCTGGCAGGCTACCCGCAGTCGGTCTGAATTCCAAAGTCCTGGTCCAGCGTTGGTTGCTGTCGCCTCTTCCCTGACGTCAGTGCGCCAGGGGTATAAAAGATGCAGCAGACGCCATTTTCTTCAGTCTTTCTTGCCGCGTGGTGCCCGAAGCAAAAGCAGTTCGCAAGTGCTGGTCGGCCGACTCCTGTGGTTTTCATAATTGAATGTCAGATCCAGAGTCTTCAATAAAGCTAAGTACCCCATTGGGGAAACTTTTTTCTTGCTCCAGACCAATGTCAGAAAAAGTTAACAATTGTAGTTCTTGTGGGAAGCAAATACCTCATAAGGATTTTCATTCTTACTGTATTCCTTGCCTAGGCCCTGATCACAACGTTGCTAGTTGTCGGTTTTGTGCTAGATTCAACCAACGCACTATTAAGCGTCGGTACGATTTTGCTTTTCATTACTTTGGCCGCAGGTTTAACTATATAATGCCGTCGGAGCAACCGACAACCAGAATTCATAAAAATCGCAAGGATAAAGAAAAGGACAGGCATCCGAGGTCCAAAACTGACAACGAAGCCTCTTCTAGGCCAGTCGGTTCTCAGTGAGGCGCTTTCGCAACCCCTGTCTCCCGCTACCTCAGAGCCACAGATCGCCTCCGACTCCCACGTGGAGACAACCAGGCCTCTGGATACTCAAGGTATTGGCCCTTCGGAAATCAATCCCTCAGGTGGGTCTGGAGCTGCTGAGCAGGCATCAGCTTCTGAGGGTGTTTTCAGACCTACGCAACTTTATATAAAGCCTACTTCAGCATCCAAGACAAAATCTAAAGCAGTTTTAAAGACAAGGAAACAAGTACAACATTCTCCAGGACAGACTTCTATGCCTAAGAAACAGATGCTCAAAATGGCTGAAGACCTAATTACTTTGATCAGGGGTTCTCATCCCCCTCCTGAAAAGAGACCTACGCAAGACACTGAATATGATTCCTCTGATTCCTCTTCAGAACAGGGATATTCCATTCCTCCCTATGAGGATTCTGATGCTGAAGATTCTATTCCTTCAGCTTCTCCTCCTGAGGATTACTCATTTGGGGAAACCCTGCACACCATGAGGGAGCATTTCCACTGGGATAGCCAGATTTATTCAGATTCTAAGAAAAGGCTTCGAGACTTTGTTACTGCCTCAGCACAGACCTCTTGCAATTCCTCCTGTTCTGGACATAGTAGATGATGTATTTTCAGAGTCCGGCCTGTCCCCAGACTCTCTACCTCCTGCACCTGTTAAGCCGGACAGATACTACAGGGTTCCAGATTCCCATATATTTCTATATAAAAACCCTGCTGCTGACCCAGAAATTATCTCACAGGGTCCCAAAGGGGTCAAGGCTGCTTCTGCTAAAAACCCTGTCCCCTCAGATGGAGATTCTAGGGCTCTGGACAGATGGGGGAAAAAGTCTACACTTCTGCTACCTTGGCTGTAAGGGCTTTAAATTGTCAGTTTCATATGCTCAAATATCAGCAATACTTAATGTCTTTGTTAAAGCAAAAAATGTTGACAATTTCTGAATGTTCTGAGAACAAAGAATTGCAGGATTTTTTGCATGCAGCTGAACAGGTGGGAAAACATACTTTGCAATGTGGTTATGATTCACTGGAGGCCTTGTGCAGGGCTGCAGTTACAGGTTCTGTTACTAGAAGGCATGCTTGGTTAAAGGAACAGAATCTGCCTGATCATGTTAAAGCAAAATTATTGGACGCTCCATTACAGCATGATACTTTGTTTGGTGTTAAGGCAGAAGAGGTGTTGAAGAAAATGAAGGATAAAGCTAAATCTATGCAGACAGTAAAGGATTTTTTACAGGTACAGCCACCCAGATTTAGCAGGAACTGGCCTTCTAAGAATTGGTCCTTTCCAGTGGCAGACAGACCACAAAGAGGCAGATTCAGATGCCCTAGAGGCAGGCAACAGCCCCAGGGCTCATACAGGCCCAGACAATGGGGTGCTTCTACCTCCAAAAGTGGAGAAGACAAGTCCACATCCTTATAGGAAACAGTCCCAATGACTTCCATCTGCCATTGCCAAGCACTTCTCTTTTGGCAGCTCCCTTAGGGGGAAAGTCAGCACTTTTTTCTCAAAATTTTCACAAGATCACCCAGGACAAATGGGTCTTAAATATAGTCTCTCTGGGCTACCGGTTCCACTTTCACACCCTTCCAAAGGCAAAAGGTATGCCAGACCTGCCACACAATCAATGGGCAAAGGCACAAAAACAAGTTTCATCTCTCATGGACATGAGGGCTATTCGGCCAGTGCCACTACAAGAGCAGGGACAAGGATTTTACTCAAGACTTTTCTTAGTACCAAGAAAGGACAAAGCCTGGAGACCAATTCTGGACCTATCTATTCTAAACACTTTTCTGGACATTCTAAAATTCAAAATGTTAACTCTGAAGCAGCTTCTGCCCATGCTGGGCAAGAAGGCTTGGCTTGTAACTTTGGACCAAAAAGAGGCATACCTGCATGTCCCAATCAGACAAACTTGCAGAAGATACCTCAGATTCATAGCTGGCTCAATGCACTACAAATTCTCTGCACTGCCCTTTGGCTTATCTACTGCACCCAGGGTCTTCACAAAATGCCTGGCACCAGTAATTGCATTTTGCAGACAAACAAGAATTCAAATATTTCCCTACTTGGACGACTGCCTTATTCAAGCAGAGACCAAAGACTTTCTACTAAAGCATCTGGCGTTTGTAAAAAGATTGCTAATTTGCCTAGGGTACACAGTAAATGAAAAGAAATCAAAACTAGTACCCTCTCAAGAGATACTGTTCCTGGGTGCAAGCTTAAATGCAACTGCCCAGATGGTTTATCTCATGCCAGACAAAGGCAACTGACTTCTTACTTCAAAAACATGGCAACAAAGACCCAGTTATCTGCAAGAAAAATTCTGCAGGCTCTGGGCTACATGGCATCCTGCATTCTACGAATTCCATATGCAAGACTGCTTATGAGGAAACTACAATGGTATCTAAAAAGTGTTTGGACTCAACATTGCCACAGCCTGGAAACATTTATTACTCTCATTCCCTGCCTGCAACAGGAGTTTCGATGGTGGGCTCAGGCCTGTCACCACAACAAGGGACAGCCATTCGCTTTACCCACGGGAAGCCAGACATTAACAACAGATGCATCAGATTATGCCTGGTGGGCACACATGGCAGGAAAATGTATTCAGGGTACATGGCCCACAAGCCAAATGCATCTTCATATCTATCAAAAAGAGATGCTAGCTGTACAGAATGCCCTGACAGCCTTCAAGGATCTGCTACATCCAGGACAACTGCTGATAAAGACGGACAATACTACAGTTATGTGGCACATAAGCAAGGAGGAACACATTCCTACCCCCTCTGCAGACAAGCCATGACTTTGTGGAACACAGCATTGACTTATCAAGTACACATGCAAGCACAATTCCTGCCAGGAAGGACAAATACCCTGGCAGACGAACTAAGCAGAAACCTCATGGATCCTCACGAGTGGAAACTAGATCCACAAATTTTCAGAATGATAACAGGGAAATGGGGATGCCCAGACATCTATTTACCTCCCCATCACAACTGCCAGATACAAAGATTCTGCACTCAGACTTATCATGAACATGCATGGAAAGTGGACACCCTTTCATTCAGCTGGAAAGCTCTCTCAGTATATGCATTCCCTCCTCTGCCTCTCCTCCTCAAGGTACTCCTAAAGGTCAGACAAGAGAAGCCAAAAATGATCCTGATTGCCCCAGACTGGCCACACCAGCACTGGTACCCAATCCTAAAGAGCTTGTCTCAAGGCCCAGCCTGGACATTACCTCAAATTCCTCATTTGCTGACCCAACAAAACAGTCAGATCCTACACAGCCAACTCAGAACCCTAAGTCTGGCTGCATGGCGGATAATGTAACCATTCAGAACACACCTCTCTCTAAAGCAGTTTATGGATGTTATTTTGGAGGCCAGGAGGCCCAGCACCAGAAAATCTTATGCAGAAAAATGGAAGAAATTCTGTGCTTGGAACCAGGCACAAGGATTTGACACGCTTGTTCCAAATATTCCTCAGATTTTACAATACCTAACTGAGATGCTGGACAAAGGCCTATCCTTCTCATCAATTAAGATCCATGCCTCCGCCATTTCTGCTCATTACAATACGGACCCACCTATTTTCTCTCATCCACTGCAGTATCTCAGAGGGCCCAAAAACATAAGACCTCCAAGGAGAGCTCCAATACCTACATGGGACCTCAATTTTTTTTGGAAAAACTCACACTGCCGCCTTTTGAGCCAACCAATACAGCTGACATAAAATATTTATCATGGAAAACAGCTCTTCTCCTAGCAATAACTTCAGAAAGAAGAGTCTCAGAATTACAGGCACTAATGGCTGTGGAACTTTTTATTATTTTCCATCCAGACAGGGTTTCTCTAAGGACAAACCCAACATTTATGCCTAAGGTAGTGTCCAGTGTGGCTCTTAACCAAACCGTACATTTGCCTACCTTTTATCCAAACCCGCAGAATAAGGGTGAGAGAGACTTCTGCATTCTTTGGACATATACAGACAGCTACGCTTTTACTTGAACAACAGACTGAGCAATTCTTAGTGGCATACGCTGCAGGATCGCAAGGGAAAGCTATTTCAAAGCAGACTATTTCAAAATGGATAGGCCACTGCATTCGTTTCTTCTATTCACAACATGGCAAATCAGTGCCTAAGGGCATCAGGCCACATTCTACCCAAGCAGCAGCCACTTCAGCAGCCTTCCTTAGAGGAGTACCAACCAAGGACATTTCGGAGGCTGCACCCTGGACTTCACTGCACACTTTCACAAAGCACTACCACTTACCTCTTTACTCTAAATCCAGAGCAGGCTTTGCCACTGCAGTTCTGCAGGGCCTCATAGCCACTCCTAATTCTATTTAGGCCTAGCCACCCAACCTCAGCTTTGGGATACAACCCAAGTGTAATGACTGCAACAGTGAAACACGATGAACATAGTACAGTTGTGTACCTACCATAAATGTAGATGTTCGAGTGTATTCACTGTTGCAGTCCAGGTTACCCTCCCACCATCCTTCTTTCATTGCTAGGACTTATCTGTACTTCTCTATTCTATATAACCTATGTGGTGTATTTGCTTGTAGATTAAGTTTATGTGCATGCTTTTTTATGATCAGAATTTTTTAAGCCTACCCTTTTGGGGGCACTTGACATCTGGGGCAAGAAAAACTGAAGAAAATGGCATCAGCTGCATCTTTTATACCTCTGGCGCACTGACGTCAGGGAAGAGGCGACAGCAACTGACGCCGGACCAGGACTTTGTAATTCAGGCTGACTGCGGGTAGCCTGCCAGCAGGATAACCCAAGTGTAATGACTGCAACAGTGAATACACTCGAACATCTACATTTATGGTAGGTACACAACTGTACTTTCTTTGAAAATGTCACTGTTGTCCCATATTTTCTTCACTTTTTGATGACTGTCTTCACTGTGTTCCATTGTATATCCAGTGCTGTGGAAATTTTTTTGTACCATTCTCCTGACTAATACCTTTCAACAATGAGATCCCTTTGATGCTTTGTAAGCTCTCTCTGAACCATGGTTTTTTTTATAGCAGGCAACTGAGTAAATGTCAGAAAAATCCTACTAGGACAGCTGAACTTTATTTGGGGTTGGAGTCTCTTTAATTGATGGCAGGTCTGTCCCCAAGAAGACTGAATGCTGTAATTAAATCAAAAGGTACTTTACCAAAGTATTAGTTTAAGGATGTGTACACTTATGCAGCCAGCATATTGTACATTTATTTTTTTTATATTTTTTCCCCCAACAGATTTGTTTGTTTTTCATTTGAATTGTACAGGTTCTAGATCACATTAAAGGTGAGAAAAGTTTTGAGATGATTTATTATGGTCTCATTTTTTATATCACAAAAACCTGGCATTTTCACAGGGGTATGTACACTTTTTATATCCACTGTAGGTACTACACTGGGTGTGAATTTATGGTTCCCCATCTATTGATCCAGATTGGCCTTGGAGGGAAGGACTCTGCTTTATGTGAACAGGAAGCCTATTCCAAAGAAGTGGCAATCTCTGAGGCATGTATCTCTCTCTCCATCATCCTCTGTTGGATACACTAAGTTCAGATCCATGGAACAGGTGACCCCTGTGTCTGTTTTGTGCATATGCAGCACCTCCATCAGGGCTGGATGTGTGATCGCCTTGCAAGTCAGATGTAGGTCGCCCCCTTAATAGTTGATAGGAGACAGAGTAAAGGGGGAAAAGGCTTTGTCTGTTTGCATAGGACATGTTGTTTGCACCCTGTATTTTCTTTGTGAAGAGCCTTTTAGGTTGCTCCAGCTGTTGAAGGTGTCTGGTCAAGGACATTCCAAATGGTGCATTTTACACTAAATTATTTCTCTAATGAGGGCTATGTACAGTGAAACTTTCTGGATGCCATATCTTTACTTATAAGTTGTGGCACATAAACTGACTTCCTTACCACTTTGGATGCGTGACAGTCAGTTAAGGTACTTGTCCACCTGTGTACCCAGATCCCTTACCTCTGAGTATACTCTTAGGGATGTGTTAATGTAGTTAGCTTGCCATTTGTTTTCCCAAAGGGTATGATGATGCATTTCTTCTTGTTTAGTTTCAGGCTGTGATTCTGACCCCAGTCATTTGTCTAGTTTAGACCTTCCTAAAGGATATCTACATCTCTGGGGTATTCAAAGATTGCCCCCAGCTTGCAGTCATCTGCAAAATTTGTCATCCAGAGGCCTTCACATCTGCAAAGTAAATTCTGAACAGGAGTGGTTCCCAGCACTGAGACCTGTGGCACACCACTATTAACTGGCCTCTTGTTGGATGTTCCTCGTGTTTCACTGTTGCAGTCATTACATTTGGGTAATCTGCTGGCAGGTTGCCCTCAGTTGGCCTGAATAACAAAGTCTTGGGTCCTGCGTCGGTTGCGGTCTCCTCTTCCATGACATCAGGGTTATAAAACATGCAGCTGACGCCATTTTATCCAGTCTTTCTTGCCATGCTGTGCCCGAAGCAGAAGCAGTTCGCAAGTGCCAGTCGGCCGACTCCTGAAATTTTCGCATTCGAGTTCCAGAACTGAAGTCTTCAACTAAAGCTAAGTACCCCTTTGGGGAAACCTTTTCTTGCTCCATACCGATGTCAGAAAAAGTTAATAATTGCATTACTTTTGGGAAGCAAATATCTCATAAGGATTTTCATTTATACTGTATTCCTTGCTTAGGCCCAGATCATAATGTGCCTCGCTGTCGGTTTTGTACTAGATTTAACCGACACACTATTAAGCGCCAGTATATTTTTGCTTCAAAATATTCTGGATCCAGATTTAATTGCCCTGAAATGTCATCTGTTAGCAGTCCGATTACTGGAGTTCACAAAAAACTCAAAGAAAAAGACAGAGACAGACCGTTGAAGTCCAAAACCGACAACAAAGCTTCTCCTAAGCCAGTCGCCGGTTCGCTGGTACTCAGGTGCTTTTGCAGCCCCTGATACCCGCTACTTTTGAGTCGCAGGCCTCTACCGAGACTCATGAGGAGTCTGGTATGCTGCGAGATTCTCAGAGTATTGAACCCGTGGATGTCTCTTCCTTGGATGGGTCCGGAGCCACTGAGCAGGCACCGGCTTCTGAGGGTGTTTTCAGGCCCCAACATTTTTATATAAAACTGAAGCTAGCTTCAAAAACAAGATCAAAAACATCTTCTAAGTCTAAAAAACTGATGCATGAGCGTACGTGCTCAGGCCCCTATGCCTAAAAAACAGATGATCAAAATAGCTGCGGACTTAATTACCTTGATCAGGGGTCCCCCCCCGCTAAGAGGCCTAGGCAAGATACTGATTATGAATCTTCAAATCAGGTTTCTGTTTCTTCTGATTCCTCTCCTGATTAGGAATTTTCTATACCACCGTATGAGGATTCAGATGCAAAAGAATCCATCTCATCTGCATCTCCTCCTGAGGGTTATTCCTTTGGAGAAACCTTGCATACTTTAAGGGAACATTTTCATTGGGAGAGTCAGTATTTCTCTGAATCAAAAAAGAGGCTTAGGGATTTCCTTCTTCCTCAGCATCGGCCTTTGGCTATACCTCCTGTATCAGACATTGTTGATGTGTTTTCGGAATCAAGCATGGCTCCTGATTCCCTCCCTCCGGCTCCTAGTAAGCCAGACAGATATTACAGGGTTCCTGACTCCCACAAATTTCTATTCAAAAATCCTGCTGCTTATCCTGAAACTGTCTCACAGGGTCCCAAAGGTGTAAAGGCCTCTACAGCCAAAAATCCTACCCCCTCTGATAGATTCCAGGACGCTGGATAGATGGGGAAAGAAGGTTTATACGTCTGCAACCTTGGTAATTAGGGCTTTAAACTGCCAGTTTCATATGCTTAAATATCAAAAGCATGTTATGGGCTTATTGAAACAGAAAATTATGTTGATTTCTGATTGTGTGGAAAATAAAGAATTACAGGAATTATTGCATGCAGCAGAACAGGTTGGAAAGCATACTTTGCAATGTGGTTTTGATTCCTTTGGAGGCCTCTTGCAGGGCCGCAGTTACTGGATCTGTGATTAGAAGACATGCCTGGCTCAAGGAGCAAAATCTGCCTGATCATGTTAAAGTTAATTGTTGGATGCTCCTTTACAGCATGATACTCTGTTTGGTAATAAGGCAGAAGAGGTTTTAAAGAAAATGGAAGACGAAGCTAAATCTATGCAAACTGTAAAAGATTTCTTACAAGTGCAGCCACCCAGATTCAGTAGGCACTGGCTTACTAAAAAGTCCTTTCCTGTGTCCAACAGAGCCTCTCAAGGCAAATCCAGGCACTCAAAAGGCTCTAGATACCAGTCACAGGGTTCTTACAGGTCAAAGCAATGGGGTGCCTCCACCTCCAAATCTGGAGGAAACAAAGCACAACCCTACAGTAAGCAGTCTTAGTGACTTCCCTCTACCATCACCAAGCACTTATCTTTTGGCAGCCCCCTTGGGGGGGGAATTAGCACTTCATGCTCAAAATTGGCAGTTAATTACCCAAGACAAGTGGGTATTAAACACAGTATCCCAGGGCTACAGATTTAATTTCCATACTTTGCCAATTCCAAACGGTTGGCCATATCTGCCACAAAATCAATGGGCAGAGGCTCAGAAACAAGGTGCGTCCCTCATGGATATGGGGGCTGTTCAACCAGTACCAGAACAGGAAAAAGGACAAGGTTTTTATTCGACTGTTCCTGGTACCCAAAAAAGACCATGCCTGGCGTCCAATACTGGACTTATCGATTTTGAACACATTCTTGGACATTCCAAAATTCAAAATGCTGACCTTACAACAGCTACTGCCTATGCTGGGCAGGAACGCTTGGTTAGTGACTCTAGACTTGAGACATACCTGCATATCCCAATAAGGGAATCGTGCAGAAGATACCTCCGCTTCAAGGCAGGTTTTATGCATTACCAATTCTCTACACTGCCCTTTGGCTTATCTACTGCACCCAGGGTGTTTACAAAGTGCCTGGCACCAGTAATTGCATTTTGCAGACAAAGAAGTATACAGCTCTATCCTTACTTGGACAACTGTCTCATTCAAGCAGAGAACAAGGACATTCTTCTACCTCTGGCATTTGTAAAAAGGCTTATAACATGCCAACATGCCTAGACTACACAATAAACAAGGAATAACAACTGGTACCCTCTCAAATTACATTCCTGGGTGCAAGCTTGAATACAACTGCCCAGATGGCTTACCTTACACCAGGCAAACAAAAGGCAACTGACTATATACTTCAAACAGATGGGAACAAAAACCCAGTTATCTGCAAGACAAATTCTGCAGGCTTTGGGGTTCATGGCATCCTGCATTCCAATTCCATATGCAAGACTGCATATGAAGAAACTTCAATGGTACCTAAAAAGTGTATGGAGTCAACATTGTCACAGTCTGGAAACAATGATTCCTCTCATTCCCTGCCTGCAACAGGAGTTTCATTGGTGGGCAGTGACATGTCATCAAAACAAGGGACTGTCATTCACTCTACCACCTGCCAGCCAAGCCCTAACTACAGACACATCTAACTACTCTTGGGGGCCCACCTGGCAGGGAGATGCATTCGGGGCATATGGAGCCCAAAACAAGTGCATCTGCATATCAGCCAGAAAGAGATGCTAGCTGTTCAGAATGCCCTGACAGCCTTCGAGGACTTGCTTCATCCAGGACAACTACTGATAAAGATGGACAACACCACGGTTATGTGGTACATAAGCAGGGGGATACACATTCCTACCCCCTTTGCAGACTAGCCATGGCATTGTGGAACACAGCCTTGACTTACCAAGTACATCTTCAAGCTCAATTCCTGCCAGGAAAACAAAATACTCTGGCAGACGACCTAAGCAGAAATCTGGGCCCGCATGAGTGGAAACTGGATCCACAAATCTTCAGCATGGTAACAGAAATGGAGGAGCCTAGACGTAGATCTATCTGCCTCTCCCCAAAATTATCAACTGGACAAATTCTGCACAAGGACTTATCACAGACAAGCATGGAAAGTGGATGCCCTATCCTTCAGTTGGAAAAACCTGCCAGTCTATGCCTTCCCCCTCTGCCTGTTCTCTCCAAGGTCTTACTAAAGGTCAGACAGGAAAAAACAAAAATTATCCTAATTGCTCCGGGCTGGCCTCGCCAGCACTGGTACCCAATTCTAAGGAATATGTCTCATCTCCCTCCATGTTACTTACCTCAAATACCTCCTCTACTGTCTCAGCAAAACAATCAAATTCTGCACACGCTGCTCCAAACTCTGAACCTTGCAGCATGGCTGATCATGTAATTATTCAACCACCACCTCTCAGTAAATCTGTGATGGATGTCATTTTGGAAGCCAGAGGGCCTAGTACTAGAAAAATCTTATGCTGATAAATGAAAGAGATTCTGTTCTTGGAACCAAGCACAAGGAACGGACACAGCAAAACCAAGTATCCCTCAAATTTTACAATACTTGACTGAGATGCTTGACAAGGGCCTATCTTTTTCTTCAATAAAAATCCATGCCTCTGCCATCTTGGCTTATTACAACATGGAGCCTCCCATCTTTGCTCATCCTCTGCTAAAACAGTATCTTAGAGGGGCCAAAAATTTAAGGCCTTCCAGATCACCAACTCCTGCATGGGACCTCAATTTTGTGCTGGAAAAACTCACCCTGCCTCCTTTTGAACCAGCAGCTACTGCGGATATAAAGTTTTTATCTTGGAAAACAGCTTTCCTTTTGGTAATCACTTCAGCAAGAAGGGTTTCAAAACTACAGGCTCTCATGGCTGTGGAGCCTTTTATTACATTTTACCCAGACAGGGTGTCCCTCAGGACCAATCCTTCCTTTATGCCTAAGGTGGTATCCAGTGTGGCTCTTAACCAAACTATTCACCTGCCAACATTTTACCCAAATCCGCAGATCAAGGGGGAGCGGATTCTGCATTCATTGGATGTACACAGACAACTAAGATTCTACTTAAAAAAAAAAAACCAAATCTCTAAGAAAGTCTGAGCAACTGCTGGTGGCATTTGCTTTAGGATTAGAGGGGAAGGCTATATCAAAGTAGACTATTTCTAAGTGGATAAGCCACTGCATTAGTTTCTGCTACTTGCATCATGGTAAACCTGTGCCCAAGGGAATCAGGTCACATTCCACCAGGGCTGCCTCTACCTCAGCAGCCTTTCTCGGAGGAGTTCCAGCCAAAGACAATCTAGAAGCTGCTACTTGGAGCTCTGTTCATACCTTCACAAAGTATTATCATTTGCCTCTCTTCTCTAAATCCAGGGCAGGCTTTGCCACTGCAGTTCTGCAGGGATTTATAGCCGCACCTAATGCTATTTTAGTTCCATCCTCCCATCCATAGCTTTGGGATTCTACCCAAATGTAATGACTGCAACAGTGAAACACAAAAAACATAGTACAGTTGTGTACACTTACCGTAAATGTAGATGTTCGAGTGTATTCACTGTTGCAGTCTGAGTTACCCACCCGCCATCCCCCTTTTCTATAACTTCTCTTTCCTTCACTGTATTCTAAAGCCTTTGTGGTGTATTTGCTTTTAGATGAAGGTAAAGTTTATGTTGCTAAAAGTGCATTTTTATATATTGCTGTTTATTTATATATATATATATATATATATTTGCTCCCCATTTGGGGGGGCAACTGACATCTGGGGCAAGAAAAACTGAATAAAATGGCGTCGGCTGCATGTTTTATACCCCTGACGTCATGGAAGAGGAGACGACAACCGACGCAGGACCCAAGACTTTGTTATTCAGGCCGACTAAGGGCAACCTGCCAGCAGATTACCCAAATGTAATGACTGCAACAGTGAATATCTACATTTATGGTAAGTGTACACAACTGTACTTTCTTGAATCACCCACTTTGATCACGTGTCCCATCCTTGAGCCAACTGGCTAGACATCTGGTGAGACAGAAATTTATACTCAGTTCTGAGAGTTTATTTTTAGTACCTGGGAGGTATATTGTGTTAAATGCCTTGGCCAGTTCGAGTTAGGTCGTGTGCATTATTTACCCTCATCCATGGCTTTAGTGATAGTCTCAAAGAAGTTAACCAGTTTTAGCAGGTATGAAATACCCTTAATGAAGCCGAATTGGGTCGGGCCCAGTGTTTGAAGGCTTTACTGTGCCTATCAGGTCCATGATTATTCTTTTTGTGGCCTTACAAACAAGACTAGTCAAGCTTATGGGTCTGTAATTTCTTGGGTCAGTTGATGGTCCACCCTTATACAGAGTTATGATCATAGCTGTTCTCCACTTTCGCTGAAAAAAGCCGGTCAGGAGGCTATGGTTAAGTAGTGATTCTGCTGGGCCTGCTAGGTAACTGTTCACATTTTTTATGTATATAGTAGGGCCCCGTTGATGGCAGGTATTTGGCTTTGAATAGTGCTGTGGCTTACCTATTATTTTGTGGCAATTGGAGGAGTGGCGGAGGGCATTTCTTGGGGGAGAATTAGGGGTGATGGCGGAGTGAAGTTCGAGCCAAATGTATTGGCCATCAGATTTGCTATGTTTGCTGGCTAAATGTAGGAAATGCTTTATTTTGGATGTTAAATGCTATTTTTTTCCTCATGTCAGGTGTTCCCTTAAGATTGCAGACTTAGTAGAAAAATGTCTTATGGTTATCTTTAGCTTTGGAGGCTATTTTTACCTCAGTCAGCTTTCAGAAACTTTACTTGTTCCTTGATCTACTTGTTTAAGCTAATGAGGGATTTATTCCTCTGTTGTGCACTTTCCCATTTACTTCTCTTGTGCACATTCCCTTTTACTACTAGACAGGGTTTTCTTTCTTTTTGTTGTATGATCTGTTAAGACTATGGGTCCACCACGTTGATTTTGTGGTTTGACCTGTACTTATTTTGGCTCAGTACTGCTGTTTCTGTGCAGTTGTTTATGTGGTTGGCCAGGGCTTTAGTGTACTACTCTGCATAGGCTACTGTGTTTTCTTGATTTGGGGGAGCTTGCAGTCTAGTTATGCCCTCACTTAATATGGGATAGTTTGCCTTAGAAAAGTTTTTAAAGTTCTTGGGGTTCAGTGGGGGTCTAGTTTTACCTTAATATCAATGGAGACAGCTTTATGATTTGATCTTACCAGTGAAGACATCACATGTGGGGGATGCAGCACTGGTCCCATATTTGAGTATCAGATCTAGCATATTTATTTCCCTGGTGGGGAGTGCAAACCAGCTGCTCCAGGGTATTTGAGTTTACAAAGTCTAGTAAACTTTGCGTCTGTATGTTTGTGGTTGTGTATGCCTCTCAGTTAATGGAGAGAGAATTAAAAAAATCTCCCATAATTATGTTGTTGGTCTGGATGGTGATTGAGTCAAGTAGCTCTAGGTATGATGTGTGGGTATCCTGGTTCATGGAGGGCGATCTGTAGTCAGCAAGAAGTTGCTAATGGATTTTTCCAATAAGTAGTTGGACATGGAGTAGTTGTAGCACATCATATTTTTTGACCAGTCTTAAGGTGAAATTATCCTTTATGCAGATAGATATACCTCCTCTAACTCGTCACATTCAGTGGGTAAATGGAACATATGGTAGGCATTATAGCCATTCACATCTGGACTACTTTGTGTTTTTCGTCTGTGTTTCTGTAACTTCACAGACATTTGCATTTTCCAGAATGAGGAGTTTCCAGAGAGTGCAGTTTCCTGTTGAGACTCCTAGCATTGTGCAGCAGCACCTTTATCTTGTCTGAGAATCTTTTGCTATATTGGGAGGTTTCTGTGCTTGGCAGTGCCTATAAAAGGCAGAATAGGGTTGAATAATGCTTTAGCCAATATCTGAAAGCCTAGAGGTGACCGGTGGAGACCATCCCTAGCAAAGCAGCGTGGTCTGTTGACCATGTCCTCCCAGGCTGACATATATTGGACCCCTTTGGAATGACACCAGTAGCTAAGCCAATTGTTAAAGTTGATCATTTTCTGTCTGTATTTTGGCATCATCCTTTGAGATGGTAGAATGCTGCTTATTGTTAAGCTCATAACCTCACAGTGACACACACATTCTGAGAGTTCAGTCATGTCCCTCTCCATATATTCCAGGAAGGTACGTCTCCAGTCATTCACTCTCACATAGACTATGACAGAATCATACTGGTACTTAGGGGTGAGTTTACCTGAGTGCTTGCAGGATCTGCCAGATCCTGGTCTCTGACAGGCAACTAACTGTAACCCTCTCTTTATCCAGCCTTGTAAGGGGGTCATTTGTGTGTCTCAAATTGGAGTCATCTGTGACCAGAATGTTGGTTGTGAACAGTTTCACATTATGGGTTTAGTAGTTGCGAGACAATGAAATGTAGCTTTGTGTTGTGCCAGTGTGTGTCTTGTTTGTGTGAATGAGAGGTTTCTGAAGATTGCACTTGAGGCCTGTGAAGCTTGAAGGTTACATGTGTGCAGCTACACATATATAGGTCTGTGTGTGTGATCCTTAGTGGCTGAAGTGAGTGGTGTGCGAGTCACTGGCGACTTGTTTGTTGCATTTAGAGTCCGTATGTCAGACTCTGGCCTCCAGTGACAATGTACAAGTACATCTCTCACATACCATATTTGTCTAAGAATTAAGTGGTTGTCAGTGTACATGTGGTAATTGCTACATTGCATCAGAATGCCCATGTCCACCAAGCTGGAAACAGATGGTAGGAAAGTGCCTATCCATGGATGCTAGTGTTAATATACTTACAAGGGATACAAGTTTTGTGTGTGTATATATATATATATATATATATATATATATATATATATATATATATATATATATATATATAAATACAGAACAAAGTGGGGGGTGGGGTGCCTGTTTGCCATAAGTTAAGCTAACCTAGTCTACAATGGTGCCCAAACTAGCTGCTCACTACGCAGTGGTAGTCCTGGGTGCTAAGATGAGGTAATGCTAAAAAAAAATTCCCGTCTGAATGCTTGTGTTGGTCACCATGCAAACTTTGCTGCCTGGTGAGTGCAGCTTTTGATTCTTGCAGAATCATTCGGTGTCTCGTGTCGCAAACAATGAGCAGCTGTGGGTAAATGAGCCAAGATTCATGCAAATGTGAGCCTTAAATATGCTCAGGAAAAAACAGGTTTAACACTACGCAAGCCCAAAGGTCAGTCAGATAAGCACACATTGAGCTCTGTTGCATTGTCATGTACAGACAAGGCATGTGGATCTTGTAGCTGGATGCATCTTTTGGCTTGGGAATTGTGTACACTGTTGATGTTCTTTGTGTTTCACTGTTGCAGTCCTAACATATGGGGTTATCTGGCTCCCGGTAGCCATCAGCCGGCCCAAGTACCAGAGTCCTCAGTATATGACATTGGCTGCTGTTGGCTGAAAAACTGATGTCAGAACGTCTGGTATAAAGGGAGGCAGCTGACGCCATTTCCCCAATCTTTCTTGCCATGGAGCCCGAAGCAGATGCAATTCGCACTAGTGCTGGTCAGCCATTTGCCTTCTTTTTGCATTCTGACTACCAAGTTGAAGACACCTTCAGATAAGTACCCCGTTAGGGACCCTCTTTTCTTGCTTTAACGAATGTCAGATAGTTAATTACCGTCTTGCCTGTGGAAAACAGATTCCGCACTGTGATTTTCATTCCTATCGTATAACTTGTTTTGGCCTTGAGCACGATGTCCCTAAATGCGAACTCTGTGCTTCCTTCAACCCGCATACCATACGCCATAGAGCTAAGATTTTGTAGAAGCATTTCAGAGTCTGGCCTGAGTTCGTCGGTATGGCATCTTCTGGTCTCCTAACTTCAGATGTGCCTAGGAAACGCAAGGGCAAGGACCGCGACAGGCCTAGGGTTACATCTGTTGATAATGCACCGGTGAAGTTGGTCGTCAGCCCAGCGGTAGTCAGTGAGGCATTTTTGCAGCCCCTGCAGTCTGCAGATTTTCAGCTGCAGGCCTCTGCCAAGACCTTTATGGAGTCCTCCATGCCACAGGCTGCTATTTCGTCTTCATATCCTCCGCCTGTCGCTGCCTCAAATGGGTCCGGAGCCGCTATGCAGGCACCGGCTTCTGACGCCTCTCCTCTTCGACATGAGACCAGAGCCAGACCGACCATCTTACTTCAGACTTCTGCATTTGCTAGGCCTCCCGAGTCCCTCCAGATTACTAGCAAACCTTCCAGCCGCAAAACTACTCACAAGCAGGCATCTGCCTCCCCTCCTTTGCCTCTGTCCCAGTTGGTAAAGATGATCTTCTTTCCCTTATTAGGGGCTCTCAACACCCCCCCCCCTTCCAAGAGGGCTAAGGATTGTCTCCTGATGCTTTGTCTGTCTCAGATTCTGAGGTTTCCAGTATTTCTGCTTGTGAAGAAGGGACTTCTCAACATTTTTCCAGTTTTGAGGATTCTGATGCTGAAGACACTATCCTTTTCTGCCTCCCCTCCAGAAGATTTTTCCTTTGGGGATACTTTGAATACTCTTACTTTAAATGGGAAAGTCAGGATTTTCCTCATTCTAAGAAAAGAATCAGGGAATTTATGGATTTGCCACAGCGTAAGCCTCTGGCTATAACTCCAGTTTTGGAAGTTGTGGATGATGTTTTCATGGCATATTCTTTAACTCCTAATTCTGTTCCTCCTGCCCCCAGAAAACCTGATGGGTATTATAGAAGGTTCCTGATTCTCATCATTTTCTTTTCAAAAATCCTACTGCTGATCCTGAGATGATTTCTCAAGGCCCCAAGGGTGTTAAGGCTACTATTGCTAAAAACCTTGTATCTTCTGATAAGGAGTCCAGGGCCTTGGACAGGTGGGGTAAAATAAGTCTATACCTCCGTAACTCTTGCCATTAGTTCTGTGAACTGTCTTTTTCACATGCTTAAGTATTAGCAGCATACTTTGGAGACTATTGAGGCTAAACTTGGGGATGTTCCTTCCATGTCGGAGAACAAAGTCTTAGAAGATTTACTTAATTCTGCCACTCTAGTTAATAAGCATTCACTGCATTGTGGTTTTGACACCTTGGAGGCTTCCTGCAGAGCAGCAGCCACTGATTCCGTTATTAGAAGGCATGCTTGGCATTGTTAGTAGCCTTTTTCTGAAGCTGTTAAATCTAAATTGCTGGATGTTCCTTTGCACAAATACAACCTTTTTGGTAACAGGGCGGAGGAGGTACTGAAGAAGTTGGAGGATAAGGTGAAATCTATGCAAGCTGCTAAAGATTTCCTTCAGGTTCAGCCTCCTCGATTTAGTAGGCATTATCCTTCCAAGAGTTGGTCTTTCCCTGATCCTGGCAAGCAGGGTCGCTCTAGGCCTAAGGGTTTCAGATCTTTCAGAGGGCAGGCTTCTGCCCCTCAAAAGGCTAATCAGTAGCATTCTTCTTCTTCTAAAGTGGGAAGTTCTAAGCCAGCTTCCCAGAGCAAGCATTCTCAATGAGTCTGGCCTTCTTGTGCCTACCTGTGCGAGCCCAGGGTTTCCTTTGGGGGGGGGAAGGTTAGCCAGGTTCGCAGAGGTATGGTCTACCATCACAGACGACAAATGGGTGCTCATTTTAGTAAACCAAAGTTACAAGTTTTATTTTCACACCTTCCCTGTTCTTCAAGGGTACCCAGACATACCCGGAACTCTCAGTGCAGAGGTAGAAAATTAAATTTCTTCTCTACTGACTATGGGTGCTATAGAGCCAGTACCTGCAGCTCAGGCAGGCCTAGGTTTTTATTTGAGACATTTTCTGGTACCCAAAAAAGAGGGCACCTGGCGCCCTGTCCTGAATCTGTCTATTCTAAACACTTTTCTGGTAATTCCTAAATTCAAGATGTTCACTCTTCAACAGTTACTGCCAATGCTGGACAAGGACTCGTGGCTGGTAACTTTGTATCTCAAGGAGGCTTATCTGCACATCCCAATAAGGGAAAGTTGTAGGCAGTTCCTTCGTTTCAGGGCTGGGAGCAACGCTTCCAATTCTCTGCAGTGCGCTTTGGCTTATCTACTGCTCCCAGAGTTTTCACGAAGTGCCTGGCACCAGTCATTGCTTTTTGGAGGCAGAGAAACATTCAAATTTATCCTTACCTGGATGACCGTCTCATTCAAGCAAACTCCCCAGAACAACTAAAAAAGGATTTGGACTGGAAGAATATTCTCACCTCTTTGGGTTACACTCTCAACGAAAAGAAGTCAAAGTTGGTTCCTACCACGGAGATTGATGTCCTTCAAGGATGCATCTGCAGTCCTTACATATGGGTTGTCCTGCCTCAGGCAGCCCTTCGGTCGGCCGGATTCCAAAGTCTGGGTCTGGCGTCGGCTGATGTCACCCTTTCCCCGACGTCAGAGCGCCTGGGGTATAAAAGAGTCAGCCGACGCCATTTTCCTCAGTCTTTCTTGCCGCGTGGTGCCCGAAGCAGAAGCAGTTCGCAAGTGCCGGTCGGCCAGCTCCTGTAAATTCAGCTACCCAAGACTTCAAAAAGCTAAGTACCCCGTTGGGGACTCTTTCTTGCCTCAGCCGATGTCAGATCAAACGCTTAAAGTTAATAATTGCTTGACTTGTGGGAAACAAATACCTCATAAGGATTTCCATTCCTACTGCCTCCCTTGCCTAGGCCCAGACCACGACGTCTCGGCCTGTACTGCCTGTACCTCCTTTAATCGACGCACTCTTAGGCGTCGGTCGGAGTTTGCAGAGGAATTTTTGGGGCTAGTTTCTCTTATAAAATGCCATCGGAGACTCCGACTTCTCATTTAGCCAAAAAACGGAAGGACAAGGATCGACACACGCGGACCGTGGTTTCGGCTGAAACCACGCCTAGGCCTACCGCAAGTGTCTCTGTCTCGGTTGAAACCAAGTCCTTGGTACTTCCAACCGTGGAAACTGTACAACCGACAGCCTCAGCCCCGGAGGCTTCTTCTGATTCGGTTATGGATTTACCCACGGAAACCGGTGTTCAGGAAACTACCGACACCATTCCCTTAGACAAGACTACCCCAGCACGTGGAGCAGCCAGGCCCCCTGCATCCATGTCCATTAAAGCATTCACTAGGGCTAAAGCTGCTAAGCAACAAAAAACTCTGCCTCCCAAGACTATTTCTCAGGGATCCACTACAGGTTCACAGATACTAAGTTTGGCTGAGGACCTTATTTCCTTAATCAGGGGATCTCAGCCTCATCCGGACAGGGGCTCTCTACCCCCTCTAGACAAAAGGCCCAGGGTTGAGTCCGCTGATCCTCAGTCCTCTGATGAGGCCTCTGATGGCTCTGCTCTATCAGATTACCAGGAGGAGGCCTTCACGCCTCACGAGGATTCTGATGCAGAGGAATCCATTCCCTCTGCCTCCCCTCCTGAAGAGCTGTCCTTTGGGGAGACCCTTCACTCCATGAGAGAGCATTTCCAATGGCAGGGCCAGGAATTCTCCGATTCCAGGAAGAGATTAAGGACTTTTCTTCATTTACCTCAGCATAGACCTTTGGCTATTACTCCTGTTTTAAGTGTCATTGATGATGTGTATTCTGAGTCTAGCACTACCCCTGACACCCTTCCTCCGGCTCCTGTTAAACCCGGTAGGTACTACAGGGTCCCAGACTCACATCATTTCCTTTACAAGGCCCACTCTGCTGACCCAGAAACTATTTCCCAGGGTCCTAAAGGGGTTGCAGTTGCCACTACTAAAAATCCACTCCCCTCTGAAAGGGAGTCCAGGGCTTTAGAGAGATGGGGTAAAAAAGTGTATACTTCCACTCTGTCTATGAGGGCTTTAAATTGTCAATTTCATATGATACAGTACCAAGAGTATTTGTTGGATGAATTGCAGAAAAAGCTGTCTTCTCCTGAACCCCTAGACCGTACGTCACTTCAGGATCTGGTACATAATTCACAACAGGTTAGCAACCATTTCTTGCAGTGTGGTTATGATGCATTGGAAGCTTCATGTAGGTCAGCAATGACAGGTGCAGTTATACGTAGACATGCTTGGCTGAAGGAACAATCTCTGCCAGATCATGTTAAGGCTAAGCTTCTGGATGCTCCACTGGAAAAGCAAAAGTTATTTGGCTCCACTGCTCAGGAGGTCTTAAAGAAATTTGAGGAAAAGGCTAAATCTGTACAAACAGTCAAAGATTTCCTCCAGGTACAACCACCAAGGTTCAGCAGAAATTGGCCTTTTAAGAATTGGTCCTTTCCAGAAGAGAGATGTCAAAGAGGCAAGAACAGGCATGCCAGAGGTAGAGGGCAAGCTCTAGAGGCTCCTACAGAGGATGTCAATGGCAGCCTCCTAACCAGAGAAGTATTGCAGGACCAACAACTGCTGCACAAGGGCAGACTCAATGACTTCACCTTGATCCCGCCGACCAGGGCTCAATTAGAAGCACCTTTGGGCGGAAAATTGTCTCTATTCTCAAGAAATTGGCACAGTATTACAAGGGACAAATGGACACTGCAAATAATAGACAAGGGATACAGGTTCCATTTCCATACATTACCAAAAAGAAAAGGAATGCCAAACCTGCCACCAAATCAAAGGGCAGAGGCTTTAAAACAAATTGCCAACCTATTGCAAATGAAAGCTATAGAAAAGGTTCCTCTCGCAGAACAAGGCCAAGGATTTTATTCCAGACTATTCCTTGTCCCAAGAAAAGAAAAACAATGGAGGCCTATTCTCGATTTGTCCGCACTCAACACTTATCTCATTGTGCCGAAATTCAAAATGCTGACCCTACAGCAACTCCTTCCCATGCTGGGCAAGGGGTCTTGGCTGGTAACTCTAGACCTCAAGGAGGCATACCTGCATGTCCCTATCAGACAAAGTTGCAGAAGACACCTCAGATTTCTTGCAGGTTCAGAGCATTATCAATTCTCAGCATTGCCCTTTGGCTTATCTACTGCACCCAGAGTATTCACGAAATGCCTGGCATCAGTAATTGCACACTGCAGACTTCAGGGGATTCAAATATACCCGTATCTGGACGACTGCCTTATACAAGCGGACAGCCACCAAACTTTGGAAAAACATTTGGATTATGCCATCCGCCTACTGCAGGCCTTGGGATACACAGTCAACATTCACAAGTCAAGACTTGTGCCATCCCAAAGAATAACTTTTCTGGGTGCGGAACTAGATACAACCACCCAAATGGCTTTTCTCACAGAAGAAAAACCAAGACAACTACCGGATTACTTCAAAAATCTGACAAAACAAACTCAGATGACTGCAAGGAAAATCCTGCAGGCCCTGGGTTACATGGCATCTTGCATTCTTCTGATTCCACAAGCAAGGCTGCATATGAGAAAACTACAATGGTACCTAAGGAGTTTATGGTCTCAGCACAATCACAGCCTAGAAACTTTGATACCATTCATTCCATGCCTTCAAAAGGAATTCCTGTGGTGGGCCCAAGCAAGCCAGTCAAACAGGGGTCTGCCTTTCAGCAAACCAGTAACCAGCCAAACCATTACCTCAGACGCTTCAGACCATGGATGGGGAGCACATATGGAGGACAGATGCATCCAAGGACTATGGTCTCAGAAAGAATTGCGCATGCACATAAACCAAAAGGAAATGCTGGCAGTGATGCATGCAATCGAGGTCTTCAAGCACTTTCTACATCAAGGCCACCTGCTAATAAGGACAGACAATACCACAGTTATGTGGTACATAAACAAGCAAGGAGGTACCCATTCATACCCTCTTTGCAGACTAGCAATGAATCTTTGGGAACTTTCCCTAAAACTCAATATAGAGCTGCAATCCCAGTTTGTGCCAGGAAAAGACAATATACTGGCGGACAGCCTAAGCAGAAATACCATGGACCCACACAAATGGATGCTACACCCAGACATCTTCCTTCAGATAACACAGTCTTGGGGGAGGCCGGACATAGATCTTTTTGCCTCCCACCACAATCATCAGCTGAAGAAATTCTGTTCAAGGACATACCACCCACAAGCATGGAAAGTGGACGCCCTCTCTTTCAGCTGGAATACTCTAACAGTGTATGCATTTCCACCTCTTCCACTAATGACCAAGGTCTTACTGAAAATCCGGACAGAGCAGCCAAAAGTGATTCTAATAGCCCCGGACTGGCCAAGGCAGCACTGGTTCCCACTGTTACGGAGCCTGTCACACACGAAACCGTGGCCTCTACCACAATGGTCACTCCTTCTGACACAGCACAATTACAAAACTCTGCACTCCAGCCTGAAAACCCTGCAGCTGACAGCCTGGAGAATACCTTGACTCCTCACCAGGAAAAGCTATCCAAGAGAGTGAAGGATATCATCATGGAAGCTCGCAGACCTTCCACGAGAAAGGCATATTCAGCAAAATGGAAAAGATTCCACACTTGGAGCACCGCAAAGGGCCTAGATGCCACAGTGATGAGCATGGCACATATCCTGGAATACTTGGCAGAAATGCTCCACAATGGCCTTTCTTACTCTTCCATAAAAATTCATGCTTCAGCAATTTCAGCAGAATACAATACTGATCCACCTGTCTTCTGTCATCCTCTCCTAAGGCAGTTTCTAAGAGGAATTAAAAACATCAATCCTCCAAGAAAGCCACCAGTGCCTACATAGGACCTTAACTTCATGTTGGAAAAGTTGACTCTACCTCCGTTTGAACCAGCAGCATCTTCAGAGTTACAGTTCCTGTCTTGGAAGACTGCCTTCCTTCTGGCTATAACCTCAGCAAGAAGAGTATCTGAATTGCAGGCACTCATGGCAGTACAGCCATTTCTTATTTTTCATCAGGACAGAGTCTCCTTGAGAACCAATCCTTCATTCATGCCAAAGGTGGTATCCAGGGTCTCATTGAACCAAGCTATTCACCTGCCTACCTTCTTTTCAAATCCGCAAAACAAGGGAGAGAAACTTCTGCATACCCTGGACATTCACAGACAGTTACGCTACTACTTGGACAGAACTAAGACTTACAGAAAAACTGACCAGCTGTTGGTAGCATATGCTGCAGGCATTCAAGGCAAAGCAATTTCCAAACAGACAATTTCAAAATGGATAGGAAATTGCATTCGATTCTGCTACTCTTATCATGGAAAAACTGTGCCAGCTAACATCAGGCCTCATTCCACCAGAGCCACAGCCACCTCCACAGCCTTTTTAAGAGGGGTGGCTACCAAGGACATTTTAGAAGCTGCTACATGGAGCTCCGTGCATACATTTTCCAAGCATTACAATTTGCCCTTATATTCCAGATCCAGAGCAGGCTTTGCTACGGCAGTCCTGCAGGGCATTTTAGCTACACCATCATTTTCTTGGATCCTACCACCCCCAGATTGGCTATGGTATTCTACCCATATGTAAGGACTGCAGATGCATCCTTGAAGGACATAGTACAGTTTTGTGCCTACCATAAATGTAGATGTCCGGTAGGTATGCATCTGCAGTCAGGTTTTCCCTCCCTCCTTCCCCTCTGTGGTATTTATTGGGTACTTATCCCTCTTATAGCTAGCTGGGGTTATCTATTATGGTGTATTTGTTTTATATTACTGTGCATGTTTGGAATATTTTGCATTTCTCCAAATTTAGCCTTCCTTAGAGGGCACCTGGCATCTGGGGCAAGAAAAACTGAGGAAGATGGCGTTGGCTGACTCTTTTATACCCCAGGCACTCTGACGTCGGGGAAAGGGCGACATCAGCCGACGCCGGACCCAGATTTTGGAATCCGGCCGACCGAAGGGCTGCCTGAGGCAGGACAACCCATATGTAAGGAATGCAGATGCATACCTATTGGACATCTACATTTATGGTAGGTACAAAACTGTACTTTTTCCTGAGAGCGAGTCTGAATACAGCCACCCAGGTGGTATTCCTCCCTCAAGAGAAACAAGAAGATCTTTCGGCTTACTTCAAGAACTTGGCAAGCATGGCCCAGCTCTCTGCAAGGCAATTCCTGCAGGCGCTGCAGTTCATGGCTTCATGTATTCTGAAAGGCTGCATATGAGAACTTGAATGGTACCTCAAGAACCTTTGGGGTCCACACACACAGGACTTGGACTTGAATCTTCCTCTTATTCCCTGTCTACAAATGGAGTTTCTCTGGTGGCGGAAGGTCTGTTCTCACAACAAGGGTCTGCCTTTCCGCCCACCATTTGCCAGCCAGAGTCTCACCACAGACGCCACAGATTATGCATGGGGAGCACATCTGGAAGGCAGGGGCATACAAGGGACTTGGAGCACTCAGCAGATTTGTCTGCACATAAACTTAAAAGAATTGATTGCAGTACAGCAGGCCTTGCTGGCTTTCAAGGACCTTCTCTACCTGGGGACTCTTCTGATCAGGACAGACAATACCACAGTCATGTGGTACATCAGCAAGCAGGAGGGGACTCTCTTAACCCTTGTGCAGACACATCATGAGACTATGGTCCTTAGCAGCTTCAATGGGCATACATCTAATAGCCCAGTATCTTCCAGAGAGGCTAAACTCCTTGGCGGATATATTGAGCAGACATGTTCGGGATCCTCACGAGTGGCAACTGAACAAGATCATTTTCCAGTGCATCATTCAGCATTGGGGCACTCCACAAGTGGATCTTTTCTCTTCTCACACCAGTCATCTCCTTCCAACCTTCTGCACCAGGGCGTTTCACAACAAAGCTTGGAGAGTGGATGCTTTGTCCTTCCCATTTACACAACTCTCAGTTTATGCGTTCCCTCCTCTGCCTTTTCTTCCCAGAGTGCCGCTAAAGATAAGGGACGAAAAACCAAGGGCTATTCTTATAGCTCCAGACTGGCCCAGGCAGCATTGGTATCCCCTTCTTTGCAACCTTTCCCAAGCTCAGCCTTGGCATCTTCCCCTGATTCTAGATCTGTTGGTTCAGGAAGGGGGGAAGTTTCTTCATCCTCATCTTCAAACTCTGCATTTAACTGCCTGGCTAATACTTTAAATCTTTCCCAGCAGGTGGTTGAAGTTTTTCATGTGGCCAGGAGGCCTAGCACCAGGAAATCCTATGCAGATAAATGCAAGAGATTTTGCTCTTGGATGCAGGCTAAAGGAGCAGACTCTTCTCATCCTTCTCTTTCCCTCATTCTTGATTATCTAGCAGGCTTGCTTAATGGTGGACTTTCATTTTCTTCAATCAAGATTCATGCTTCAGCAATTTCTGCTCATTGTTCTTTTGAGCAACCCATTTTTTCTCACCCCTTGATGAAGCAGTTCCTGAGGGGAGCTAACAATCTTAGACCTCCCAGAAGAGCTCATACTCCTGCTTGAGATCTTACTTTTGTCCTGGAGAAGCTTACTCTACCTCCTTTTCAACCAGCTGCCTCTGCAGATTTGAAGTTTCTCTCCTGGAAGACTGCTTTTCTTTTGGCTATTACTTCTGCCAGAAGGGTTTCGGAGCTGCAAATCTTAATGGCAGTAGAACCTTTCATTATTTTTCACTCAGATCGGGTTTCTCTGGGAACCAATCCCTCCTTTATGCCTAAGGTGGTTTCCAGTCTGACCCTTAACCAGTCTGTTCACCTACCTAACTTTTTCAATAATCCCCAGAATAAAGGGGAAAGGATTCTGCACTCTCTTGATATGTGCATAGACAGCTGAGAATTTACTTAAACAGGACTAAACCCTTTCAGAAGTCTGAGCAGTTGTTGGTTAGTTTTGCTCTTGGGGCTCAGGGTAAAGCAAATGGATTACTCATTGTATTTACTTTTGTTACCTGCAGCATGGGAAGGTTCCCCCTCAGGGTATTAGGACCCATTCTACTAGAGCAGCCTCTACCTCTGTAGCTTTTTTGAGAGGTGTGCCTACTAAGGACATTCTAGAAGCAACTACTTTGTCTTCTGTCCATACTTTCACAAAGCATTACAGTCTACCTTTGTTGTCTAAATCCAGGGCTGGTTTTGCCTCTGCAGTTTTGCAAGGCCTCCTTACCAACCCTTAATATATGATTCTTCCTCCCCCTTTGTTTTTTTTTCCTGGGCTTTGGGAATCAACCCATATGTTAGGACTGTAACAGTGAAACACGAAGAACATAGTACAGTTGTGTACACTTAACATAAATGTAGATGTTTGAGTGTATTCACTGTTGCAGTCCTGGTTTCCCACCCTCCATTCCCCCTTTTTTCTAAGGCACAGACTACATATTTAAATTTTTGGATGGCACGTTTCCAGGGTGATTCCTTCCTGGGTTAGCCTTCTACTGGGGGCTCCTGACAGTTAAGGCAAGAAAAACTGAGGAAATGGCGTCCGCTGCCTCCCTTTATACCTGACGTTCTGACATCAGTTTTACTGCCGACGTCATATACCGAGGACTCTGATGGTCGGGCCGACTCAGGGCTACCGGGAGCCAGATAACCCCATATGTTAGGACTGCAACAGTTAATACACTAACATCTACATTTATGGCAAATGTACACAACTGTACTTTATACCAGTTTATTTACCTGGACACGTTAATGCTTACTTTTTTTTTTTTTTTTTTTAAACTTTATCTGCATGATTTAAGGGCCTGTTAGTGCACTGTATCTATAGTGGGAGCTACTCTGTCTAGGATTCATGTTTACCAAGCCCTGTGATTTTGCTGTGGTGTCAAGCTAATATGCTGGCTTTACCAGAATAGTTCTACCCAAACTTATTTCTTTATTACATTGTTGGGGACCTAGATGTTTTTGTTTCACTGTCGCAGTCATTGCATTTGGGTTATCTGCCTGTAGGTAGCCCTCAGCTGGCCTGAATACCAGAGTCTCGGATTCCTGCATCGGATGCTCTCTCGTCTTCCATGACGTCAGGTCGTCAGGGGTGTAAAACATGCAGCCGACGCCATTACATCAGTTTTTCTTGCCCCAGATATCAGGTCCCCCCATAATGGGAAGCAATTATATGTTATGTTACACCTCCAACAAAAAGCAAGTACACCAGAAAGCTCAAATACACAAAACGAGAAGGAAAGGTAGAGCCAAGAAAAGTCAGGGGACAGGAGGGAGGGTAACCAGGACTGCAACAGTGAATACACTCTAACATCTACATTTATGGTAAGTGTACACAACTGTACTATGTTCTTCATGTTTCACTGTTGCAGTCATTACATTTGGGTAGATTTCCAAAGCTAAGGAAGGGAGGAGGAAGTTAGAGAGCATTAGGACCAGCTGTTAAGCCCTGCAAAACTGCAGTGGCAAAACCAACTCTGGATTTAGAAAAAATAGGCATGTCGTAATGCTTGGTGAAGGTATGAACAGAGCTCCAGGTAGCAGCTTCTTGGATGTCCCTGGTAGGTACCCCTTTGAGAAAGGCTGTAGAGGTAGATGCAGCCCTGGTGGAATGTGATCTTATCCCCCTGCGGGGTAGGTTTTCCATGGTGCGTATAGCAGAAATTAATGCAGTGGGCTATCCATTTGGAAATAGTTTGCTTTGAAATGGCCTTCCCTCTGCCCCTGCAGCAAAGCCAACTAGCAGCTGTTCAGATTTTCTGAGAGGCTTAGTCCTGTCCAAATAAAATCTAATTTGTCTGCACATCCAAAGAGTGCAGAAATCCAAGGCTCTGGTGTTCAGGCCGGCTGAGGGCTACCTGCAGGCAGATAACCCAAATGTTATGACTGCAATAGTGAATGCACTCGAACATCTACTTTTATGGTAAGTGTACACAACTGTACTTTCTGTCCTTTGAGAGAGAAAATATTTTAGGAATGTAAGCATTTAGAGATCATTTAAGGAGCTGTTCAGTCATCATGCTTGACTTTTTGTTCTACTGAGTGCTTCAAACTTAAGACTGGCTCTGTACTTCGTAGAATTCAGCCTCTGGTTTCTTACTTCAGACTGTGGACACTATGAAATGTTCATAGTTTTAGACTAAGGAAGCAAACAAATGCCAGCATTAATGACAAATATGTTAGTTTAGGTCCTCAAAATTTATTCTGATTCTGCAGTGTTTTGCACCGAGTGTAAGGAATCAACCTTAAGGAGCTAGGGGGGAAAAAGGCATGCCCATGTCTTGTTAGAATGCTAGGTTCAAGAAAAGTGTAACCATCTGTGGTTGCCCTGGACTGGTGAATCGAATCTTCCTCCTCTGTCTGAAGCAACCTGCTAAAAAAACAGTCTACTGTACAGTCACTTGTCAGTGTGTTATATTTGTTGGAATTTGAGACATGCTTCAATTATAGACTAGGATGGAGCAATTCGGTCCATTTTGTTGTTTTTGCTTTAGATGTGGTGGTTTCTGTGGCTGAATATGCATTATTGGCATGGTCTGTGCAAACCCCGACTCAAGATTTTTTGTTCTCTCCCTCCAGTGTCGAGGTCTGCTACTGTCTTGACCATAAATTGTGCGCACTTGCTGAGACCATCATGAAGTTTCGGCACAGACCGGTACTTTCTTTTCTTTCCCTCTCTTGATTATTTAAGAGTTGTGAAGGTGGATTTGATATGATTGACTAGTTTTGTACTGGGCTTTCCTCTTCAGGTTTGTCAGAACACCAGCTAGTGAGTTTGCCTTTTCAGTGTACGCCCCTGTAGTCTTGACTAGGTCAGGTCTGGTACCTGCAGTATTGGACACTCTTCAGAGTGTGGCAGCTGCTGCTACTGCTGCTGTTTCTGCACTACTTTATGGGCAGAAGTATTTTTTGGCACCAGCACTGGCTCCGGCATAGTCTCAGTTTTGATCACTTTTGTGTCCATTATGGGCTTAGCCACCGTCTAACCAGACATTAGGGCTATCTTTGGCCATTGAGCCATTAGGTAGGCCAACAATTGTTAGTCAGCTGCAGCAATGCAACAGTCAGTCATGATGTAGGCTTCTGTGGAGGTTGTCTCCCTGCCTTGTTTTCAAAACAGCTAACAGATCTCTGGCTTAAGATTATTTAGCTTCTAAACACCTGCCATATTTCTCTGATATATAGCATTCTTCAGGTATTCCGAAGGAAAGGGCCACAAAGTCTCAACTATGTTGCTCCCCTCTGGAAGACTGTCACTCCCCCCCCCCCCCCCGGAGGACTGTAAGTTCATTGAGGTCTTACAAATGGTGGTCGAGAAATTAGTATACTCTGGAACTCTCCTTTTTGAACTCTCTCTTCTGCAAAAGAGGCTCGTCTCACCAGCATTTTTGGACCTTATAGGAGATTCAGTCATAGCTGCTTGGGTTAACGTGAACACTGTAGCCCCATGCCCATCAAAGTAGATAGACTGTTTCAGATCCTTGACAGACTGTGCTGCATGAGCAGAAAACACCCCTCCCTTTTAAATTGGATATGCCTGCCTCTCTGCCCATCCAGGGGAAGACTCCAAAGGAACAAACCTCTCGCTACCTCACCCCTTCCCTCCTAAGCCCCTTAACCTCCTCTCTATTACATCCAACAGGCCCCACCTGTCATGCACTCTCCTACTCCTAAAACATTTATTTCCACATCCATCCTCATCCTTCTTCTACTTCCTCTATACCATGCCACCTCATACACTCACTTCCATCTACACCCTCCACCTCTACCTCCGCACCTCCCCCACACAACACACTTCCACAACATCTCAGCCTTTTTAGTTCCCTTCCACCCTTCCCTCCGCTTCAAAGTAAAACTTCTCCCAATCACTACTAAATACTGCAAACCTAGACCTTTTCATTACCAGACACTTCTAAGTGCAAACCAAAACATCTTATTCCTTATCTCACTTACCTCTGCTTAGCCGGTGACATTCACCCTAATCCAGGACCAAACTTCTCTCCTACTAACCACACTAGCTCCCACAATAATTCCACCAGTAAATACCTCTAAAATTCCTCACCATCAACGCCCAAAGCCTAAAAAATAAAACAACCCACTTTCATGCCTGGCTCACTCTCAACTCACCTGACATTGAAGCCATTTCTGAAACCTGGCTAAAACGTCACATAAGTGACTATGAATTCCTTCCCCCTGGATTTCATTTACTTAGATCTGACCGCCTAAGTACTCGAGGTGGTGGTGTCGCACTAGTCTACTCCAACCAGCTGTCCTTTACTCCATATCCTAATCCCATCCCTTCTTTAAATAATGCTGAACTTGTAGCAGGCCTTCTAAAAATTAACAATCATAAAAGCTTCTGCTTCATTTCCCTCTATATTCCTCCAGGTAACAACGCCAACACCCTGGAAGACATCCTGTCCTGGGCCTCCTCAAATATTAAACTGGAAACTTAAATATTGCGTAATGTAAATGTAGACTGGAACAAAAACAACCCTAACCCCACCATGTCAGTCTATTTAACTGCACTCAACTTACTAACACCATCACTAGACCCTACAAAATCAACCCCCCAGGCTCCATACTAGACTGGATCATAGTATATTATCCCAATAAAGTTATATAATCTGGTGTCATACCAGACCCATTAGGAGACCACCTCCCTGCCTTCACCCATCGAGCTTCCCTCACCCCCCCCCCCCCTCACACACTCCCACCAGTTTATCCACACTCAGAACTTCTCTAACTTTAACCCTACTACTTTCTCTGATTCATTCAGGAATACCAATTGGAACCCCCTGAAAACTCATCCATTAGACTCAACCGTTGACTTTTTCAATTCAACTTTCTTAAATGTCCTTAACTCCCTAGCTCCAGTAAGAACAAAAAGAGTAAAAACTAAGACCATCCCGTGGCTTACCAAAGACACCAAAAAGATTATGCTACAAAGAGATGAAAAACCTGGAAAACTTACCTCCAAATTAAACAAACAGACATCTTACTTAAATACAGACAACTAAGAAACCTTGCCAAAAAACAAGTTATCAAAGGTAAAAAGTCCTACTACATCAAAATGCAAACAAATCATGCAACCCCCCCCCCCCCAAATTTTGGAATTCTATCAACTCTCTCCTTAGGCCAGGTACTAAAAACAATCCCTGCCCCCGACACCAGCAAATCTGACCTTGAAATTGCTTCACTATTCAACACCTTCTTCACCACTTGTATTGCTGAGCTAACCAAGACCTTTACCAAAAACAACCCTCAACCCCACCCCAACCAAACATGCCCCCCTACTTTTGAACTCAAACCCATTTCCACCTGCCAAATAAAGAAACTACTCTCTAAACTAAAGCCTTGCTCCAATGCCCCCAACATTCCCTCCTCCTCCTTAAAAATAGCCTTCAATGGTATTGCTCTCCCTGTTAGCATCCCGATCAATACAGCCCTACTTGAATCCTATGTACCCAAACTATGGCACTCTGCATATATTCTTCCACTTCACAAGGGTGGCAAAAACTGTAACTTATCTAATTTCCACCCCATAGCTATCCCTTCCCCTCTCTCTAAACTCCTTGAAAAATGCATCCACCTTCAGCTCTTGCCATTCCTTACCAAATACCAGCTACTCTCTCCTACCCAACACGACTTCCGCCCAGGACATAGTACCAACACCGCCCTTCTATCCTTCTTACATACTGTCAATTTAGCCCGTGACTCTGGTAATTTAGTATCCTCAGTTCTGCTGGACTTATGTAAAGCTTTTGATACCATCTCCCAAATCCACCTTCTTAATCATTTGTCTAATCTCAATCTCTCCCACAAAGCTCTCTCCTGGTTCTCCAGTTATCTTTCCGACAGGTCCCAGGTTGTCAAATGGGCCAGGGCACCTCCACCATCCGTCCTACCCCCACTGGAGTACCCCAAGGATCCATACTTGGCCCAGTTCTATTCAACATATTTATTAATGACTTTTACAAGGCCATACCCAATACTAAAATTGTTCAATATGCTGACTATTCTACTTTGATCTGCTGCACCTCCAACTTAACAGATCTCCAACTACTGACACACAAAGCCTTCTCAACTACTGAAAACTGGATGCTCCAAAATCGCCTCTCATTAAATGCTAACAAAACTAAAATCCTTCTATTCTCTCCTAAGTCCACCCCTGTTGATAAAAGCTCATTCCAAATAACCAGCCATAACAACTCAATTTTAGAGGTCGTTCCCTCCGCCAAACTTCTTGATGTAAACATTGATGAACACCTAAAATTTAATACTCACATCCAGCTAAACATAAAGAAAACCCACATAAAACTCGGCCTACTTTATAGAAACAACCACTTCCTCTCTCCTGCTACCAGACTAACCCTCGCCACTACTTATCTCTTTCCCTCTCTACTGTATGGCGCCCCTCTGCTTACTAATTTATCATCCTCACTATCCTCCAAACTAGAAGTATGTTACAATAAAATTTCCAGATTTGCTACCAAAGCCAAATCTTCCTCTCATCACTGTTCCTCCCTTCACTCATTAAACTGGCTTGAACTCCATAACCAACTTGACTTTCTCCAAATCACGACTGCCTATAGACTACTATTCCAACCTACCAAGTGCCCTGCACTTTCCAGTATCCTCCAACCATATACTCCCCATAGAACGCTTAGATCTACCCACCGAAACCCAAGCACCCAGCTGGTCAACTTCTGCTTTCCTTCACCTTAGCCAAAAAATGGAATGCTCTTTCCTCCACTCTTAGGACCTGCGATAACCTCGAAAACTTTAAAATTCTTCTTCATTCTCACCTTTACTAAAACAGGAAATGCAACTCTGTACTCTTCACCCTATACCTCTCAAGGTCTCCTCCACTTTTACTCCTTGCTAACCTCTCCCCTAGCTAACCTTGCTCATTTGTATTATATATAAATAACTGTACTGTAAAATCTAGCCTCAAGGCCATTTTGCCTGTCTTTTACACCTAAACAAAATTGTAATTGTTACTTTATGAATGCTACCTGTTTATTTGTCAGTAATGCAAAGTTTCTTAGTAATTATTCATGTAACTATGTATTGTTGGAGCTTTTCTCCCTGGGCCTCCACTGAAAATGGGCTCCCCGAGCCCAGTGGACCTACCCGGTCATCAAACTGGAATAAATAAATAAACAACAAGAAATGCAGCCTAAGACAGGACCTCAAGTAGAAGCAGTTCTCTTGTCCTGAAGAAGTCCCATGTAATTTTATGGGGGATGAAAGTGCTTAACATTTCTTGTGGTTGTATCCAATAAAGAAAACTGCTTCTACTTGAGGTCCCGTCTTTGGCTGCATTTCTTGTTCCTTTTGAGTCTTATTATGTTTCTGGTTCTCCATCCTGGGGAAGAATTCTTAGTCCTTAGTCACTTGTCACCTACGGACAAGGAATCTGGGACACTGAAACAGGCTGGGAAAACAGACCTTTGCACATTCTACACTGTGTGCTAGGTTGCTGATTTATCTTGCCCAGATAGTTTCCGATTATTTCATCGGAGATCTTCCAGTAAGGGCAGCAGGAGCTAGCATAGGTACTCCTGACTGCAGCGTACTACCTTTGCCAAGGACATTAAAGCAACATTTATGAATACAGTATTCAGTGTGCCTTTAATTTTGGACATGAAATTGACCAGCATCTCCAAGGCTTGAAGGTGGTAGGACAATTCCTTTCAGCCACTGGAGTCGGTTTTCAGTCTCACCAGTATTTTTAGCAGCCCTCAGATGTGCAGGAGAAAAATTTTCTAGCTGCCTCCCAGAGTTTGCAGTATTCTGATGCAGGATCTAGTCAATCTAAATCATAAAGTCTCTAATGACCAGCTTGTGCTAAATTCTGGGCCAAAACTCCACAAATGTGCAGCCTAAGATATTAGCTGCCCCCATAGAGTTCTCTGTTTTGGTACCTGTGGTGGCTTCACAACCCTCAGCTACCAATGGTCCTTTACAAATGCCAGCTTCTGCATTCTGCCGGCATCTTTCTGAAGAAACATAAAGACCAAAAAAAAAAGCCTGATGTTTCTGACAAAGCTCCAGCTCTAGTTCGAAAGCCAACTGATGGCCCAGGTGAGGTGTCTTTGCAGCTCCCTTGAACCAGTGATTTCTTGGTCCAAACCCTCTGGCACAACCCCTTGGGAGGCTGCCATAGTTTCCAGCCTAACACTGTTATCACAACACAAATATTGATCAAGTCTGAAGTCACTCGGTAGTTCTCAGCCCCAGTGTTTGGGTTGTGGGGCTCAAGGGAGACACCTGTCTATCTTGATTACAAAAACCTTCACCTGTCTTGTCGGATGACCGTGACCTTATGTCATCCCTTCTAAATGGATACCTAAACTGAAGCAAATCATTTTTTTTTTCCTTGCCTCTGCCCTCAGCCACTTCAATTCAGGCTGAAGCCCAAGACAGCCTAAACATAACACAGGAATTAATGGCCTTCATGAAGTCCAGGGAGCACTCCCACACTTCTGTTGCTGTGGCCTCCCCATCTAAACAAAGTGGGGAGTTAGCCTGGGCACCTATCTCAGAATTGTCCAGATTCAGACTCACGTGACACACTCTTTTGCCCCTCCCAAGGACTTGTCTTTTGGGATACTTTCCATAGAATGAAGGAGGCTTTCAACTGGGAAAGCAAATAATTCTCTCAGGTGCAGATCTATTACTGGGAACTGCATAGATTACCTTCTCCCAGGCTACTGACTATCCCTCCTGTACATGCAGTACTTGATTATTTCTTTGAAGACCTTGCTTTTTATCCTTATTCTTTGCCACCTGCTCCCAGGAAGCCAAACAGGTTTTACAGAATGCTTGTTACAAGCACCTTTACAAAAATCCCAAGGTTGACTATTCATTAATCCCTTCTGAATTCACATAAGGTGTACCCAAGGGGCCAACTAGACGTCCCCTACCTAATAATAGAGAAATTAGACTATTAGGTTTGGGGAAAAGACTTCTTTTTCTGCCATCCTTGCCATAAGAGCACCGAACGGAGACAATTCCATTTGCTCAAGTACCTTGAAGCTCTCTCTAAGACAAAATTCTATCAAAGGTGTACTCTACTGTGGATAGAAGGTTATCAAAGGAAATTTAGGAGACTGCAAGAGAAGCTTTACAAGTCTCCAGGTAGTGCATAAAGTGTCGCTTTAATGCCTTTAATACATCATGCAGAGGAGATGTCACAGGTTCTGTCATCAATGGACATGCATGGCTCAGGACACTGCTTCTGTCAGATCAGGTAAAAGTCTGAAGTAATGGATTCTCCTTTTAGACAAAGATTTCCTTTTCAGTCCACCAGCTGAAGATGTTTTCAAGAAGATGAGTAAGAAAGGAAAACAAGCAAAAACTGTGAAGAATATTATCTGTTTTGGACATCAAGGTACAGTAGGAATTGCCCAGCAAAACCTTAGCCTTTCTCCCCTAAACAAGACAAGGGGAGGTTCCCCATGGCAGGAGCCCCAGACATTCCAGGTGATGGCAGCCAGAACAATCACACAAAACAGGGAGCTTCAAAGAGCCCATGCAATGCAGAGACCAATTGTGACTATTTCCAACCCCCAACCTCTCCGCCAATACACCTACCCACCCTTCTCTTCAAACCTCTAACTGAAAGACTCTCCTTCCTAAATCAATGCAAAACCGTCACCTGGGACCTGTGGGCCCTCAACATCATAGAGAAGGGGGTATTACATACAGTTCAGTAGAGTCATGCCCTTCTTAGGCATCCCAAAACCACCAAAATTACAGTGATGCCTCTTGCAACCTATCCTCGGGGGTCTGCTTCACTAGGAATCCATTCAGCCTGTTCATGGTCAGGAGGGAAAAGGCTTCTACTCTAGGATCGTCCTAGTTCCAAGAAAGGAGGGCACATTGAGGCCCATCTTGGACCTTTTAAAACTAAAGATCTGAAGTCATCTTCTTATGCTCTTCAACCTGTGGGTACTGTGATCCGTGACGGATCTGACTCTGCCACATTTCCAGCATCTGATCTGACTTCCAAGCTACCCCCTACCCACAATTCCCCTGTCTCCCACTTCCCTTCAGATCTCGTTTGCCATGCTAACGTTTGCATTGTGGTCTGGGCCCTAAGCTTCAGTTTTTGAGTTCATTTGTAGTGTTTTGGGTCATAACTATTTATCTTCCCACTTTTCTATCTCCCTGTCTCATTTTTCATCTTTCCAACTTAGCGCCCAGGCATCGGGTGCTTGTATATATAAAAAAAAAAAAAAAAACTTACCCACTCTCATTCCCTTTTTTTCTAGCTGTGTGTGTGTGTGTGAGTATGAGTATTTGGGTCTCTCTCTCTCTCTCTCTCTCTCACCATCTATGGCGGAGACTACCAAACGGATTTAGAAAGTGCATGGAGTGTGTCCATAAGCTATCATCAGCTGATGGCAACACACTGCGTGGTTTGTTTAGGGGTGGCTCACCTCCATTCCTCCTGCTTGATCTGTCTGGGGTTCAATCCCTGCGTATTGATTGACAAGAGGAATAAACTGATTTTGAAGGGCCTTCTCACACCACCTCCTATGGAGGCCATGACTGCTTCAGAAGCTTCTGCTGCCTCTTCTGCTTCTTCCGCCCTGGCCTTCAGGACTCAACCTCTTGCTAAGAGGACTGAGGATGGGGAGAAGCGTAAGCTCAGGGACCAAGACAGACTGAGAAAGTGGTCCCCTGACGGCTCTGCCTCTGTAGAGCCTTTAGCTAAATCCCACCTGACTGCCTCTGTGGGTTCCCCCAGCTGCTTTCCCCTTGTTTTTCCCCGGAGCCGGAGGTGTCTTGGTTCTGCTCGATGCCATCAGCTTCCCCTCATAGGCTCACTAGACCGGTGTCTGTGGCTTCCTCTTCCAGGTCCACAGCAGCCTGTCCGAAGCCAAGGTGGACAGGATGATGCAGAGATTTATCTGCACACAGATCCAGAAGGGAGTCTTGCCTGCCCCTCTCAGGGCCAGTGGCCCATGCAGTTTGCCTTTGTCCCGATCACTCCTTCTCTGATGTGATTCGGGTCTGAGGTCTCTTGGCATAGAGGGGGTCAGCATCAATGATATCTTGTACCTCTACACCGGCCATTACCCTAAGCAGCTCAGCTCTGACTAGTTTGGAGCTGACCAGCTCTTAAAGCCATGGCCTCAGAGACAGATCCAACATGGTGTCGGCGCCGAGTTTTTCGGAGTAGAGTGGCCTGCTTGGAATTTCAGCACCTGGATGTTCGGCTCTGGCTCACTTGTTGGATCAGAGGATGACTGACCAGGTCATGGTTCCCTGTCCAGGGGTTTGTTCTCCGCTTTTTGACGTAGTGGAGATGGTCCTCAGTTCTGTCAAGACCCTTGATGCTTATATCTTCAGAGTCAGTCCTGGCTCCCTCTGTATCTGGTCTGGATTCCGCCGCCCTGTGCCCTTAGCGGACAGCCTGCTGCTTATTTTCCCCAGGGAGTTCCCCATGGGAACTGATGTTTTCAAGTCCTCCCCAGAGACCCCCCTAGGGGGTTCCTCAAAAACACACGTGCAAACGGAGGTACTTAGACTCTCCGCCAGAGTCCCTCTCAGAGAACACCAATTTGGAGGAAGGGAAGGTTCCCCCTGGTTATCCCCCGAAGATGTCTCCTTTGGAGACATCATGGAGATCCTTCCTAAGCGGGGGGGGTCTGCTCAGAAACCTAACCTGGACGAGTCAGTGTTCCTGAAGGCATTTGGTGCAGGACCCTCTACTCCCTGGGTGTCCCCTCGTGTAGATCCCGTGGTGGGTCTGATTATATGTCTGGCATGGAAGGAGCCCGACATGGTGGAGCCTATCCCCAAACACCCTGATAAAATACTTAGTGCGCCTTCAGGCAGGAGTTATTGGACCAAGGAATCTCCAGTTGATGCCATGGTGGTGGCAGCAGCCACCAAGAAGGAGCTTGCACAGGAGAGCTCCACGGTCCATCTGCCAGACCGAGAGTCCAGGACAGTGGACCCTTTTGGGAAGCTGGTATATGCTTCAGCCACATTCTCGGTATATGTGCTGAAGTATATGGCACATGTAACTAGACTTCAGTGAGACCTAGTCAGAGATCCCAGAGTCTACCCCAGGGTCCATGTCAGCAGAGGATAAAAAGCTTTTCTCCTCTCGGACGGCCACCCTCACTTTGATTGCCAACACCTCTAAGCGGCTTCTAATGCTACTGAAGTCACCGCTAGAGCTGCCCGGCACAGGCATTGCCATCTGGTGTCACTCCTGGCTCTGAGTCTGTGCCTTCTCGGAGCCCTTTAAGGCGTCTTTTGCTAACACCCCGTATGACGGTTCCACCCTCTAGGCCAGAGCGAGAAAGACAGGAAGACTCTGCCATCAGAATCTGCTTCTTGACCCCTCAATGAACCTTTTCAAGGAATCAGCAAGGGGCAACGAAGATGTGGTTCCGGAAGTCTCATTGCTATTCCCAGGATGCTCAGGACTCGCCTTCCCCCCAGAGGTAGAGGGGGATTTGACAGATGCTGCCTCCAAGGCAGAGGGGGTCTGAGGAATCAGGAGTCTCGAAATTCTTTCTCTGACAGACCTGCGCAGCAGCTTAAGGGCTGCCCAGCTGCTAGTTTCTGGAGGAAGTCGGGGGCTGACTTTCACTACACCCAACATCCATTACAGACCTTCAAAGATGATCGTTGGATGTTGCAGATCATATCCACAGGATATTCAATCCCTCTTCATTCAACCACCTCTCCCTCCCAGACGTTCCACCCACCCAAAGGGAAGAGGCAGCACTGGAAATTGCCAAGCTGCTAGAAAAGCAATTCAACCAACTCGTTTCCCCAGGCCAGTCCAGATTAGGCATCTATTCCAGATTCTTTTTAGTACCAAAGAAGACGGGAGACTTTGAGACCCATTCTGGATCTTTCCACTATAAATCTGTCAGTTGCTAAGATAAAATTCCGGATGGTCACCCTCCAATCTATCCTGCTCTTCTTGGAGGAGAATGACTGGATGTGCTCGGTCAGCCTTCAGGAGGCATACTACCACATCCAAATGGAAAGACCCTCATGGAGGTTCCTCCACTTCTGGCTGAGGGCAGTCATTACCAGTTCAGAGCGCTACCCTTTGGTCTCACCACAGCCCTCATGGTGTTCACCAAAGTGTTGGCAGTGGTAGCTGCTCACCTGCGGCTGCAGGATTTCCAGATGTTCATAGTGTTTCACCGTTGCAGTCATTACATTTGGGTAATCTGCTGACAGGTTGCCCTCAGTCCTTGTATCTTCCTCAGGGTCACTCCTTTATTTTTCCTGCCCCTTTGACCATGGTTGCCTCCCTACTTGGGTGGGGGGACACTGTTTGGGAAAGGCAGTCCAGGGCATGTGGTCCCCCCATGAGACTCTGTTACATATCAGTGTCCTGGAGATGAGGGCGGTGCTCCGAGCGTTGCAAGCTCTCCGTGCTCATCTTCCTCTAGGGATGATTGCCATCCAGACAGACAGTATGTCTATAGTTTGGTACATCAACAAGCAGGGGCAACCAGGTCTTATCACCTGTGTCGCAAAGCCATGAGTTTGTGGGAGTGGGCAATCTCCACCAGCCGTTTTCTATTGGCAATGCACATTCCGGGGAGGTCCAACATTCTAGCGGACAGGCTCAGCAGGTCTATCCTGATGCCTTACGAGTGGTCTCTGATTCCTTCAAAACAGATCTTTTTAAAGTGGGGTCTGCCTTGCTGCGATCTCTTTGCCTCTTTTTCCAACCCAAAGTGCAGCATGTTTTTTGCCCCCCCCCACAGAGGAAATCCCCAGAGATGCTTTGGTTCATACTTGGCCATCCGGTCTTCTGTATGCTTATCCTCCTCTCCCTTTGATCCCGAAATTCCTTCAGAAAGCTCGTAGGCTGGGGAGCTCCATCATCCTCATTGCCCCATTCTGGCCTTGCCAAGTCTGGTTCCCTTCTCTGTGGTCTCGCGTAGTGTGTCCCCCCTGGATGTTAGATCCAGCTCTGGATATCATCTCTCATCCCTCAAGGATTCCTCCCTCAGATCTGGTCAGTCTGAAGCTCACCGCTTGGCTGCTCTGGTTCCCATGATAGTCAGGACTCCCAGGTTATCTTCATTGGTCAAAACAATAACAATATTAGTTGCAGCTCGTAAATCTTCTACCAGGAAGGTTTATTGCAGCAAGTGGAAGCGTTCTCTATTTGAGCATGGCAGCGTAATCTAGATCCCTTTACTGCCCCAATTCTGGCGGTTCTAGAATTTTTGGCAAGCATTTTTCAAATGTCTATATGAAAGCCATAGTATAAACAGAATTCAACAACCACAGAACATACCACTTCCAAAGTCAAAAATCACAAAATGAAGCAAGTTTAAAGCTAACATTGGGTAACAATGTCTCCTTATATATTTTAGATTTATATAGTTACTACACCTTTAGATATTAATTAGATCTTTTGAGCATGTGATGCCCTTTGAAGTGTGCTTGCTTCATTTTGTGATTTTTTTTTTTTTACTTTGGAAGCGGTATGTTCTGTGGATGCTGAATGCCATTTATATACTATGGTTTTCATATGGATATTCTGATAGGGGAAGCAATGACAAACCTATTGATTGGAGGATCATTAGCTCCTTCTTTAGTGGATGATAATTTTAGTTTTTTGTTTTGATTGGCTCATATATGGTTATACATAGTTGGTCATTTTCTGCTCATGTTCAGTTGTTTGGTTTAATCCTGAATATTAATTCGAAGCGTTACATTAGGTCTCACTTTTTTGATCAGTGTTTTGAAGGTTTTTAGTATGGATGCCAATTATTATGGCTCTGTTTTTATGGAAATGTTAGATACTTTGTAGGACGTTGTTGTTGGGTCTCTTTTGGTTAGATAAATTCAAAAGTCCATATTGACTGGAGGAGGATCAGACTTATTTTTAGTGCTGATATCGATAGTTCTTTGCTCCAATTGGTTTGTATACTGTTAGATTTGATTGGCTATATTTTAGCCATAATCATCTTCTTGGCTAAGCCTTCAAAATGAATTGGAAGCTTTACACTTATGACTATTAATTTTTGTTTTACTATTTGTTTTCAAGAAATCTTAGCAAAGATTATTGTAGTGACGCCAGTCATAATTTTTCATTGCTTCAAGTTTGCCTTATGGTGATTGGATGAATGCTGTAAAGTCTTTTGATTTGTTGGGAAATCTAAGATATTTCATAGGATAATACTTTTGTTTTTTTTTAGGTTGAATGGTGCACTTAATGGGTGTTTCCGATTGTTCATATTTTAGTTTTTAGTTATTTATTTTGTCCCTGTTATAGAAGGGGATGTTCTATGGAAGTTGATAGTTATAGATTGGCAATTCTGATACTTAACAGAATTTTTTTTATTTTTGTTTTGATGACTGAGAGCTGAATTACAATCTTAAGTAAACAGTTTTTGGGAAGCTGAGTAGATAATGTTTAGAATTAGATGAAGAATGTTGAGAGTTATTGATTGGTAGTAAATGAAAAGTTATTGGCTGTTGTACCAATTATACATTGTTTTCATTGGCTTACATTTCTGTTACAGCCATTGGTCTATATAATCACTGTATGGTTTGTATGTAATTAATAGTTTAATTCCGATTGGACAAATATTTGGCACCATCTAAGAAGAATTGTATTGAATGTTTAATCTTTTAAATGTCTGTCTGTATTTTCAATCAATCTGAGGAAGGGTTTTGTAACCCCGAAAGCGTTTGTGTACCGTTATTAAAGTTTCATGAACAGACAGATGATCCGCTGTGACGACCCCTAACCGGGAAAAGCCAAAAGAAGAAGATTAAAGTTTATATATTTTAGCTCTGATGACCTTGGTACTTTTTGATTTATCTATTTTGTTTCTATATATATATATATATATATATATATATATATATATAAAAAAATAAAGTACCTGACCTTGGTGATCTTTCAAGTTTCATTTTGGATTTTTATTTGTGTATATATATATATATATATATATATATATATATATATATATATATACATGTGTGTGTGTGTGTATATATATATATATATATATATATATGTATGTATGTGTATATATATATATATATATATATATATATATATATATTAATGCTGTTCTGCTTAATCATTGTCTGCTTTATATTGCCTGATTTATCAACTATACAGATGTGTTGTACTGTTATCCTTATTGTATTGCTTTGTATTTTTGCATTGTATTCTGCTCTCTACTGTAGTTATCAAATTGAAATAAAATGCATACATACATTGTTAGGGGCTTGTCTTTCTTCTTTAGTTGTATATTTTTCTGCATTGGGAATTTACCTTTGTATTTTTTCTTTTGTCTAACAAGAAAAAGTGTGGTTGTGCTAAGCAAAGTAATAGAGACTACCACACCATTTTGTTGGGAGTAGAAGTACCACTATAAAAACTGACTGACCTGCTAGACCTAACAATCATCTTCTATGGTTCTTACCTCTGTGCAAGAACTTCATAGTCCCACCTCTACTTTGCATGTCTCATCTCTACCCACCTCAAAACATGCTTGATATCTGGAAAGCACCCAAAAAAACTAACCCATCCAACACCGTCTTCTGTCCCATCTTCATTCTTCCTGTACTTGGTAAAATCTTTGAAAAATTAGTTTACAGTCAACTTCTCCATTACATTTCCCAGCATCATTTAATATTCTCAAACCTGCATGGCTTTTGGGCTAGTAGAAGCACTTCTGTAGCACTCTGGGCATTTACTGATAACATTTTCCTGGCTGTGGAGAAGGGCCTCCTCACTGGAGCCATCTTTAACCTCACAGAAGCTTTCAATCTGGTTGACCATAGCATTGTTCAATCAACTATCTGAAAAAGGAGTTAGCCTAGACAGTTCCCTGGTTTAAAAATTCTTTCCAGGTAGTAGTACTTTATTTAGTTTCAGAACACCCTCTCTGCTTCCACCTCTCTCCTTAATGGAGTCTGTCATGGCTGCATTCTGGCTCCCCTTCTTTTTCAATTTTCATTATAAACTACCAACTTGACCTCCCTAACTTTTGTCCGTCTCTCTTGCCTAATGGTGATAACATAGCATTTTGCTCAAACCTGAACTCCTCAGCTATACAACTACAAGCAGCCTTCCCTTCTCTTATCAAATGGCTCTTATACAAAATATAAGAGCACAGAGAAATTGACCATATTTTATATTTTGCACCATATTCCTTCACTATTTAAAATCCCCTCTTCCTTCATTCCTTACTCTAGTCATCCTTTCCTGTTGTCCTCCGTACTTTGTGATTAATTTCTCTCTGCATACATTTTCTTTGTATTCATATTACATCTGAAGTAATTACTTCATTTGCTCTGCAACCTGTGGGTATCGGATCCGATCTCTGATCCGAGCCGGCAGCTTAACAAGCTACAAGATCCGAGCTCCTAGCTCCTCCCCTACCCATAATCCCCTGTCACTAACTGTATTACCTCAGATCGTTTTTGCTGCTGCTGAAGACAGCTACTTTTTGAAGAGCTCCTTAGCTAAGTTATTGAGACTGTTCCTTTTTTCTTTGAGAAAAGCTTTTCTCAGTGTTTGATTGTTGTGTTTGTTTAGTGTTCCTATAGACAGTATAGTTAATTAAATAGTTTTTTTTGTGTAGTAGTGTTAGTTTCTGTGTCCGCCCCTCCCCCACTAAGTGTTTGGGTGTGCGTGTTTGTGTAATGGCTGAAGGGCCCAAGGCCGTTTTTTCAAAGTGTACTGAGTGTGGCCATAAGCTTTCTCCTGCTGATGGCCACACTCAGTGCGTTTTGTGCCTGGGGGTGGCCCATTTATCTACGGCTTGCCAAATATGTGCAGCCTTTAACCCCAGAGCACTTAGGGACAGGAAGAATAAGCTGATCCTGGTGGGCTTGCCCCCCCAGGATTCAGCTGCTTCTTCCTCCCCCTCCAAGGCACAGGCTGCCTTCTCGGCCCCAGTGCCTTCCACTCCTCCCGCTCAACCAGGGACTCAGCCTCCCGATTTGGGTTTGAGTTTGGGGGACTCTGGTGCCTCTTCCTCTAAAGAGAAGAGGCACAAAGATAAGGAGAGACACAGGTCTCAAAAAAGGCGGGCTGAGACTCAACCCTCAGCCCTGCCATCTAAGTTGGCTAGCTCTCCCTTGAGGGTTCCCAGATCCTCCCCCTCTCAGCTCCGTTCGCCTCGTTTTTTGCCGGAGCCAGAGGGGGAGTACCGGTCTCCCTCGAGGTCATTGAGGCGACCCTCCCGGCCTGCCTCGACTTCCTCCAGGTCGACCAGGAGCCTCACTGATGCAGATATGGATCGGATTATGCGTCGATTCTTGCAGACCCAAATGCAGATGGGGGTGCTCTTACCTCCCCCCCTCAGGGGGGGAGTGCGGCCTCTGTCTTCGCTCCGATCACTCCTTCTCCAAACCATTTTTGGGTTTTGGAGTCATCGGATCTGGGCCCTTTCGGAGCCGGGGATTCGTCCGCGCCGATAGCTCCAGTCTCTTCGACGCCGACCATGCCCTTGAGTTTTTTGGATCCAAGTTCTCGGGGCCGAGCATCGGATCCGGGGGAGTTGATGCGTCTTAAGTGCCGTTGAGGTTGGAGCGCACTTCTCTCTCGGATCCGACAGCATCGGCTCTGACTCCGGTCCCTACCTCGGAGCCGAGGAGATTGCTCTCGGAGCCTGGGGAGAGTAGTTCTCCTTTGGCTTTTGAGGTAGTGGAGTGGGTGCTGTCGAGGTCCTCCAGGTCCCCAGTCTGGGCTTCAGATCCTCCCGCACCCCCGCTGCATATGGGTCTATCCTCAGTCATCCATCCATTGGGACAGCCTGCCCAAGCCCTCCAGCCGGTTCCCGTGGAGGAACAGGAAGCCGTTGACGAGCCCTCCTCGGACAGTCCCACCGAGGAGATCCCTCTTAAACGGAGGTGTAAAAGGAGGCACCTGGACTCCCCTGAGTCCATCACCACAGACACGGAATTGGATGAAATGGAAGGTTCCCCAAGATCACCCCCCGAGGATGTCTCCTTCGGAGACATCATGGAGATGTTGCTTATTAGAGGGTGGTGGTCTGCCCAAAAACCTTCCGCGGATGAATCCGTGTTGCTGGAGGCGTTTTAGACAGGCCCGTCTACTTCCTGGGTGTCCCCTCCGGCTGCCCCCCCCCCCGGTAGACCTTATTACTACCAGCACGTGGAAGGAGCCCGACACCGTGGAGCCAATCCCGAGATGGCCCGACAAAGTCCTTAGCCCCCCCATCAGATAGTCGTGGGTCAAGGGGTCCTCTGGTCGATGCCATGTTGGTGGCGGCTGCCACGAAGAGAGAACTCGCCCAAGAGAGTTTTTCGGTCCACCCGCCGGATAAGGAATCTCGGGCGCTGGACCACATTTGCTTCAGTGACCTTCTCTGTGAGGGCGCTGAATTATATGGCACATACCATTAGGCTACAGCGAGACTTGATTAAGGAATACGCTGCAGCCCCCCCGGAGTCAATGTCGGTCGAGGACAAGAATGTGTTTTCGACTCTTATGGCCACTCTAAAATCCATATCTAACACGTCCATGCGGCTACTCTCTCATGCAACGGAGGGAGCCGCTAGGGCCAGCGGAGCCGTGGTCGTCTTGCGGTGTGTCATGCCTGGTTCCACCTTTGCGATTTTGCGGAACCCTTCAAGGCTTCCTTCGCGAATGCGCCCTTTGACGGGTCTCCACTTTTTGGCAAGACCATTCGCGAAACGCTGGTCCAAAGCGAGAAGGACGGGAAGATGCTGTCTGCCATTGGGGTCCGCTTCTCTAATCCTCAATGATCTTTCTCAAGGAATCAGAGGGGACAAAAGAAGCTGTGGTTCCGCAAGTCTCAGCAATCCCATCCAGCTTCGGACCCCTAGTTCTCCAGAGGCAGAGGAGGACAAGGTGGACACCGTCCCAGAGGCAGGGGGGGGGGGGCACGTAATTTCGGGTCTAGAGAGCCTTTCTCGGACCGCACAGCAACCCTGAGGGCTTACCCCGACTGTCCATCTCTGGAGGCAGTCGGGGGGCGGTTGCCGGAGCATCTGTCAAATTGGGAGTCAGTTACGACAGATAGATGGGTGCCTCGCGTCATATCCAGAGGTTACTCCATTCCCTTCCTTGGCCTTCCCCCTTCAAGCAGATGCCTCCCCGATGTTCCACCCGATCAGAGGGAGGCAGCGGCTTCAGAGGTTTTGAAGTTGCTAAGAAAGAGCCATCCAGCCCGCCCCCACAGATCAGTCCAGATTGGGTTATTACTCCAGGTTTTTTTTTAGTGCCAAAGAAGACGGGGGACCTAAGACCCATCCTAGACTTGTCCCCCCTGAACCTGTTCATCCCCAAGGAAAAATTCCGGATGGTCACACTTCAATCAATTCTCCCCTTGCTGCAGGAGAATGACTGGATGTGCCCTATAGACCTCAAGGATGCATACTACCACATATCGATGGACAGACGATCCAGAAGGTTTCTCCGCTTCCGGCTGGGAGCCAGTCATTATCAGTTCAGGGTTCTTCCGTTCGGCCTCACCTTAGCCCCCAGGGTGTTCACCAAGGTCATGGCAGTGGTTGCATTCAGGGCATTCAGGTTTTCCCATACCTAGACGACTGGCTCCTTACTGCCGCCAACAGGCATCAACTCTGCGTTGCAAGAGATTACGCTCTGACTCTTGCCCAGAGTCTAGGCATCTCAGTGAATCTTCAAAAATCCTTCCTTCGCCCCATACAAGTCTTAGCGTTCATAGGGGCCAGATTGGATACCCGTGCTTCTTGAGCCTTTTTGACGTCAGACAGGCTGAGCAGCTTGTCGCTTCAGGTGCTTACTCTTCTTCAGAACCAAGCTCCTGCAGAGGAGTTAGTCCTGAGGGCACTAGGGTCTATGGCAGCGGCAATCTGTCTATCCCTTCATGCATGCCTGCGAATGCAGGTTTTACAATGGACCCTCAAGGTTCAGTGGTCGCTATTACTCCACCCGTTAAGCTCCCCGATTCCACTGAGCAGAGTTTGCAGGGATTCCCTTCTTTGGTGGCTTCACTCTCGAGAGCTGAGGCAAGGGAGACCCTTTGTGATTCCCCCGCCCCAAGCCATGTTGACCACGGATGCTTCTTGCCTCGGGTGGGGGGGGGCATTGTTCGGGCAGAGCCATCCAAGGCACATGGACTTACCTAGAGACCGCTCTGCATATCAATGTCATAGAGATGAGGGCGGTGCTTCTAGCGTTGCAAACTCTCCACGACCTTCTTCCTCTGGGGACTATTGCAATCCAGACAGAGACAATAAGTCGGTAGTCTGGTACATAAACAAACAGGGGGGAACCAGGTCTTATCCCCTTTGTCGAGAAGCTATGAGAGTGAGGGAATGGGCGATATCCACCAACCACTTTCTAGTAGAAATGCACATTCCGGGACGGTCCAAAATATTAGCGGACAAACTGAGTCAGATAATTCTCACTCCGTATGAGTGGTCTCTCAATCCATCAGTTGCGAAGCAGATCTTCCGCAAGTGGTGTTGGCCTCTCTGCGATCTTTTTGCTTCTCCATTAAACACAAAATGCAGCGAGTACTTCACAATATTTCCCCCCGAGGGGGAGACTCCCAGAAACGCTCTTGTTCATGCTTGGCCTCCCGGTCTTCTTTATGCTTACCCTCCCCTTCCGCTCATGACAAAGTTCATACAGAAAGCCTCTCTGTTGGGGAGCAGAGTTATCCTCCTAGCCCCATTCTGGCCTCGTCAGATCTGGTTCCCATATCTGCGGTCTCACAGTTTAACTCCCCCCTTGGATACTGGAACCCATTACAGACCTGATTTCACATCCTGCAGGATGTCAAACCCTGAACCTGGTAAACCTCAAGCTTGCGGCTTGGTTGATCCAGTTCCACTGATGGCTAGGACTCCCGGTATCTCATCACCAGTGAAGGCCATTCTGGTAGCGGCTCATAAACCGGCTACCAGGAAGATATATAATAGCAAGTGGAAACGCTTCTCCATCTGGGCAACAGACAAGGGCCTGGATCCGTTTACAGTTCCTATTCCGACAATCCTGGACTTCCTGTCACTGATTTTTCTGCAGGGAGCAAGTGCTTCTACGGTTAAGGTACAGTTAGCAGCCGTTTCCCATTTTCATGTGAGAGATGAACTAGGATCATTGGCATCCACAAAGTTATGCAAAACCTTCTTGCGATGCATCTTTCTCTTGAAGCCTCCGGTGAAAACGGTGGTACCCCCATGGGATTTGATGCTAGTCTTGCAAGCCCTGACGAGTCCACCCTTTGAGCCTGCAGCCTCGATTCCTTTAAAATTCTTGTCCTGGAAAACGGCCTTCTTGGTAGCTATTACTTCTGCTAAGAGGGTTTCGGAACTCCAAGCACTGTGTATGAAACCCCCTTATCTCATTTTTCACAGGGATAGAGTGTGTCTCAGGACTAACCCGTCTTTCTTACCTAAGGTAGCTTTGGAATCGATTATCAATCATTCAATTTGCCCGTGTTCTTTCCAAATTTTCAGAATAAGGGAGAGTACATATTGCACAGATTGGACGTACACAGGCAACTACGTTTTTACTTGCACAGAACTAAAGATTTTCGCAAGTCTGATCAGTTGTTTGTGTCCTTTGCAAAATCAGCCAGGGGAAGGGCCATTTCTAAAGTGACCCTAGCAAATTGGATTTGTCAATGTATAGTTCAGGGGTATGTATCTTTGGGCAAACCAGCTCCTATGGGAATACACACGCATTCTACCCGGTCCATCGCCACCTCAGCAGCTTTCTGGTCCAGGGTTCCTTTGGATGTCATATGTTCAGCTGCTACCTGGTCCTCTTCTCATACATTCATTTCTCATTATAAACTGGATATGATATTGAGAAGTAGGGTTTCTTTTGGCTCCGCGGTGCTTCGGAATATCCTTCCATAATGCCACCCAGGTTTATTGTCTAGGTAGCTGGGGACTCTGTCCCACAGGTTGCAGAGCAAATGAAGTAACTACTTCAGATAAAGAAGTTATGTACTCACCATAACGTTCCATCTGAGTAGGTACTTCATTTGTCTGCAACCGTCCTCCCCTGCCATCCCCCTAACCCTTTTTTGGGTTTTTCTGGTCACCTGAAATATTGCTGTCTTGAGGTTAGGTCTTCAGTATACCTCTGTCGAGGTTATGACTTAGATTGGGATCGGATCCTATACCCACAGGTTGCAGACAAATGAAGTACCTACTCAGATGGAACGTTATGGTGAGTACATAACTTCTTTTTAACTTTGTCTGCTTTCATTTATATTTGTTCTAGCTGAGACTGAAGTAGTTTAGTTTGGATCAATGCTCTACCCCAGTTGAATAAATAAATGACTAGGCTTTGTATGCTGGGTCTATATCTTGATCAAAAATAGAGGCCTTAGCTTACTCTGCCATATTGTCAGCAGGGCCGTTCTCTTGTTGTGACCTTTTGCTTGTGAAGAATTGGAGGAACAGGTCAAGTAGGGACCAGGAAGACATGGACCAGACTTCCCTGGTCTATGAGCAGTTTGAGGCGAATAGCTCTTGTTTGGTGTGTTCTTGGTCACAGACTGGCTGCCTACTTCCTTGCCATCTAATAATGCCTTTTCAGGAGGCCATTCATGGTCAGGTGTCTGGGCATGTTTATACAGACTGCTTGCAGTGACCTTCAGATGCCTAGCCTTTGAGGGCAAAAGAGCTTTGTGTAATCATTTAAGGAGTAGTGGGGTGGTATTCACAACGTTTCTCTCTGGGAAGAGTCTGAATATTTTGGTATGGCAATCTGACCCAGTGGATCAGGACCCAAGCCTTTGAGTGAATATCCCCTTCAGAAAATACTAAGAAAGCATATTTCCCCACCAAAGTCCCGTAAAGAGATGAAAGTGTGACTTTGGTCACTGGACTTTGGTGTGACTATTAGATGTGGTTTTAATTAAATTATTAAATGTACGAATTTTACTTTGTGAAAATGTTCATTTTAGAATAATTAACTAATTGATTAACTGTTTTAAGAATTGATTTATTGATTTAATTGATGTTAATAGGTTTGTGTATATATAGGGTTGTTCAGTGGCTGCTTTTCATTCACTGAGGAAGTTGATGACGAAAACATGTTGGAACTGTACTAGCGTTTGTGGAATAAACTGTTTTTGGATCCTTTATTGGTTCGTGTTCATTCCTGGTTGGTGGTGCCTTCTTTCGTTTCTTGGTTGTTTTTGCACCATTGGTCCCTGCTTTTGGTTATCCCTTAAAGAGATGTATGGGCTCTCCTCCTCCCCCTCTTCCACTTCCTCCATTCAAGTAGGCCAGGAGGTCTGCCTTAAACTGACTTAAGGGCCTCCTCAGAGTTGTACATGCTGTAAAACCAGACCAGGGCCCTCTTCCCTCCCTGTTAAGAGAAAGTGAAACCGTTCCTGAAAATAGGAAGACAAAAACCACAGGAAACTGACCAGGAGGACCTGGATTACTCTTCCCAGGTCTCCTCCTCTCTCCTTGACTGTTTCTCATGCTGAAGATACCATATCCTCTGAGTATTCCTTATTGAAAAATATTCTTTAGTGAAACAGTAACTAGAATGAATGACATTTTTAAATGCTAAGGCAGAGAAACTTTTGATCTGAAGTAGTTACCTTAATTTGATCATCAACCTGTGGGTTACGGATCCGAGCTGGCAGCTTACCAAGTTAAAGATCTGAGCTCCAAGCTCCTCCCACTTACCCATACTACACTAACCTCCTTCCAATCCTCGGATCTCGTTGGCCAGGACTTCGCCAGCATGGGATTCTTGAGCTCCAGGCAGGTATAGTTAGGTTATTCAGCTAACTTTTTGGTTTGTGTATTTTGTCTGAGCGCAAGAACATTTAATCCCTTTCCTCACTTTACCCTCGGGTTTTGCATCAAAAAAAAAAAAAAAAAAGAGTAGTGGAGAAGGAAAGTTTTAGTACTTTCACCCAGTGTAGGCCTCCCCTTCCCACCCTTCGTATTTGTGTGTGTGTGCTTGACTACGTAGCTTAGTCTGTAAAGATATGTCGGAATCTCAAAAGCCGACGTTTTCTAAGTGCACAGTGTGTGGCCATAAGCTGTCGCCGGCCGATGGTCACACTCCGTGTGTAGTTTGTCTAGGGGTTCCTCACCTAACATCAGGCTACAAGATATGTGCAGCATTCAACCCCCGGGCCCTGCGGGATCACAGGACCAAGCTGATTCTGGTGGGTCTTTTTCCTGCAGAATCAACCACCTCTTCTACAGCATCTTCGTCGGCCACGGCTGTGACTGTTGAGGCTTCTGGCCCTTCTCCCCTGTCTGGAACTCCCACTTCCACCTCTAAACAGGGCGAGAGAGAGGCCAGGAAAGACAAACACAGAGAAAAGGAGAGAGAGAGAGAAAGAGAGACTGACCGGGAGAGGGGTCGCAAGAGGCAAGCTGACTTGGATCTGCCGGCCTCCCCAGCTGAAGTGGTGTCTACTCCAGAGAAAGTTGCTAGGCTGTCTTCCCCTCGGCTCCATTCTCTACGATTCTCTCTGAAGCCGGAGGAAGAGGCTTGGCCCGCTTTGAGGTCGTCCTCGCATCGGCCCCCTCGGACGGTGTCTCTGGCATCCTCGAGATCCACAAGGAGCCACTCTGAAGCTGATATGGACCGGATGATAAGGTTCCTGCAAACTCAACTGCAGATGGGAGTGTTGCTGCCTCCTCCCCAGCTGGAGCAGGGAGTTCAGCTCCGACATTTGCCCAGATAGCTCCTTCTCCGTTCCACCCTTGGTTTTTGGAGTCCATGGATCCGAGGAGCCCCAGAGTCAGGGGGTCGGCCCCGATGGTTCCTCCAACCTTGATGCTGGCCATGCACTCAAACCTGTCAGATCCACTGTCAGATCCAAGCTCTCGGAGCCGAGATCTGGGCATCGGATCCGAGGTGGTGAGTGTGTCATCTGCCCTGTTGTGGTCCGGGCATACCCTCTCTCTGGGTCCGGCTGTTCCGGCCTCTACTCACCTCATCTGATCCGAGGGGCACGGCTACCCCCCCCCCACCATTTTTGTGGAAGCCTGTTCTCCTTCGGCTTTCGATGTTGTGGAGAGGGTTCTGTCTGGAGGATCAAGACCCCTCACTCTTTCCTCGGAGTCCGCCCCTGCTCCCTTGCAACCGAGTTTGTCTTCATCATCCAGTCCTCCTGGGGACAGCTTGTGTCCGATATGTCCCAGACAGTTCCCCTTGAATATGAGACTGTTTGTGAGCCCTCCCTGTAGAGCCACCCAAGGAGGCTCTTTGCAAATGCCAGTGTAAGCAGAGGCACATGGACTCACCTGAGTCCCTCACTCAGGACACTGACTTGGAGGAAGGGGAAGGTTCCCCCAGATCACCCCCACCGAAGACATCTCCTTCAGAGACCTAATGGAAATTCTTAGCCAGAGATGGGGCTGGTCTGCCCAAAAATCTTCCTTGGGCGAGTCATATTTCTGGAGGCGTTTGCAGGCCCATCTACCTCTTGGGTGTCACCTGGTGGACCCTCTGGTGGACCTCATTACCACCAGAGCTTAGAAGGAACTGGACACAGTAGAGCCAATACCCAAAAGGCCAAACTGTTGAGCCCTCATGTTGACAAGCCCGCTTGGAGTAAGGGTTCCCCACTTGATGCCATGGTGGTGGTGGTGGCGGCCACAAAAAAGGAACTGGCCCAGGAAAGTTCCTCAGTCCATCCTCCAGACAAGGAGTCTAGGGCGTTGGATCGTTTTGGAAAGTGGACATTTGCTTAAGCTACCTTTATCAGGGTGCTGAATTACATGGCCCACGTTATTAGACTTCAGCGTGACCTTGTGAAAGAGTATGCGGAGTCCTGTCCTCCCCTCCCCCCCGAGTCCATTTCTGTCGAGGATAAATGGACATTCTCGGCTCATATGGTCACTTTCAAGTCTGTTTCGAATACATCCATGCATCTACTCTCTCATGCCTCTGAGGGAGCCGCTAGGACAGCCAGGTCCGGTGTTGCCATGAGGCATCATGCCTGGCTCTGGCTTTGCAGTTTTTCGAAACCTTTCAAGACGTCCTTCGCTAATCCCTGTTTTGACAATTCGACCCTTTTCGGGAAGACCATCTGAGATACGCTAGTCCTGAGCAAGAAGGATGGGAAAACTCAGTCGGGATCCCCTTCTCCAATCCTCAAAGGTCCTTCTCCAGGAACCAGCGAGGGCAAAAGAAGTTGTGGTTCTGGAAGTCTCAGCAGTCCCGGAATGCTCCTGACTCCTCCTCCCATAGAGGCAGAGGGGGACAAGGTGGACACCAGCCCAGAGGCAGGGGGGACCGAAGAACTTAGTGTCATGGGAACCTTTTTCTGACCGACCCATGCAGCAGCCCTCTGGAGGCAGTCGAGGGGGTGTTTTTCGAGGCACCTAGCCCAGTGGGAGTGCATCACATCGGATTATTCTATTCCCTTCATAAACAGTCCCCTATCCAGAAGGCACCTCCCGGACATCCCGCCCGCTCAAAGAGAGGTGGAAGCTCTGGAAATAAAAAAGCTGCTAGACAAAAGTGCAATCCAGCTAGTGCCCCCAGACCAGTCCAGATCAGGCATCTTTTCCACATTCTTTTTGGTGCCAAAAGAGACGGGGGACTTGAGGCCAATACTCGACCTAGCCACAATGAACCTGTCCATTGCCAAGGAGAAGTTCTGGATGGTCACTTTGCGGTCCATCCTGCCCTTCTTGCAGGAGGAAGACTGGATGTGCTCGATGGACCTCAAGCATGCATACTACCATATCCTGATGGACAGGCAATCCAGGAGGTTCCTCCGCTTTTGGCTAGGAGCCAATCATTACCAGTTCAGGGTCCTACCCTCCAGTCTCACCACAGCCCCAGGGTGTTTACCAAGGTCATAGCAGTTGCAGCGGCCCACCTGAGGCTTCAGGACATTCAGGTCTTTTTATACCTGGATGACTGGATTCTCACTGCCCCCACCAGGCATCAACTTGTACTAGCCAGAAACTTTTTTCTTCAGTTGTCGAGTCAGCTGGGGATCACAATAAACCTCAAGAAGTCTTCTCTTCAGCCTGTTCAAATTCTAGACTTCATAGGGGCAAGAATAGATTCTCTTCAGGCCAGGTTATTTTTGACCCCAGACAGACTTCACAGCCTGGCCCTTCATGTCTTGGCGCTCCTTCAGACTCCTGCAGCCCCAGCAGAGTTGGTCCTGAGAGCCCTAGGGTCCATGGCAGCAGCTATAAATCTGGTTCCTTGTGCACGTCTACATATGAGAGTGTTACAGTGGACGTTAAAAGTTCAGTGGTCTCTACTATATCAGTCTCTAGACTTTTCGATTTCTCTAAGCAAAATGTGCAAAGCTTGTCTCATGTGGTGGCTTCAATCCCAGGATCTGCGAGAAGGACACCCCTTTGTTACGCCTCTGCCCCAAGCGACGGTGACCATGGATGCCTCCCGCTTAGGGTGGGGGGAGCATTGCTCAGGCAGGACTGTCCAAGGCACGTGGACCCCAAGCAAGACCGTTCTGCATATCAGTGTTATAGAGATGAGAGCAGTCCTGTTAGCATTACAGGCCCTTCATATCTCTCTTCCTCTGGGAACTATTGCAGTCCATTCAGACAATATGTCAGTGGTCTGGTACATCAACAAAGAGGGGGGAACCAGGTCTTATCCACTTTGTCGAGAGGCCATGAGTGTGTGGGAATGGGCAATCTCAACCAACTGTTTTCTGACAGCAACGCACATCCTGGGTCGGTCCAACATTTTGGCAGACAAATTGAGCAGGACTATCCTTTCTCCTTACGAGTGGTCTCTGAACCCTTATGTAGCGGAACAGATCTTCCTCAGGTGAGGTCAGTGTTGCTGCGATCTGTTCACATTGCCGTCCAACGCAAAGTGCATCGAGTTTTTCGCTCTGATTCCCCCGACTGGGGAAGTCCCCAGAGAAGCTATTGTCCATGCTTGGCCACCTGGTCTTCTTTATGTATATCCCCCACTTCCTCTCATGACAAAATTCTTACAGAAAGCTCATCTGTTGGGGAGCAGGGTTATCTTCATAGTCCCATTCTGGCCTCGTCAAGTTTGGTTCCCTTGCCTGCGGTCTTATCTTCTACCTCAACCCTGGATTTTGGATCCCATTCCGGATCTTATGTGTCATCCCTCAGGAATTCCTCCTCTGATTCTGGACAGCCTCAAGCTTGCAGCTTGGTTGCTCCAGTTCCATTAATTGCCAGGACTCCCGGTATCTCTTTCCCAGTTAAATCCATTCTGGTAGCGGCACGCAAGTCCTCTACCAGAAAAGTTTACAGTAGTAAATGGAAACGTTTTTCCATTTGGGCTTTGCTGAGAAGTCTGGATGTTCTTCGTGTTACACTGTTGCAGTCACGTCCTGGAAGAAGGGACAGCAACCGACGCAGGACCCAAGACTTTGTTAATCAGGCTGACTGAGAGCTACCTGCAAGCAGATAACCCAAATGTAATGACTGCAACAGGGAATACACTCTAACATCTACATTTATGGTAAGTGTACACAACTGTCCTATCCTTTTACCGCTCCATTCCTAGCGGTGTTGGACTTTGTCTCATAAGTCCAGCTGGCAGCTATTTCCCATTTTCACGTAGGGGAAAATTCAGGTTCTCTAGCTGCTGCCAAAATTTGCAAGACATTTATTAAAGGTGCTTTTCTTCTGAGACCTATCAAAAATCCTTCCCCTCCGTGGGATTTGACATTGGTTCTTCTGGCCTTAGTTGTGCCCCCGTTCGTGCCCGCATCAGTTGACTTGAAATTCTTGTCATGGAAGACAGCCTTCCTGGTAGCTATCACTTCAGCCAGGCAAGTGTCGGAGCTTCAGGTGCTATGTATGAAACCCCCCCAGACCTAGCTTTTCTTAAGAATAGGGTGTCTCTCTCAGGACTAACCCATCTTTTCTTCCTAAAATTACTTCGTATTCAAACATTAATCAGTCTATTAACTTGCCTGTAATTTTCCCTAATTTTCAAAATAAAGGGGGATACAAACTTCATTTGCTGGATGTCCACAGGCAGTTATGTTTTTACTTGCATAGGTCCAAACCCTTCCGTAAATCTGATCAGCTTTTTGTTTCTTTTGCTAAACCCTTTTTAGGAAAACCAGTTTCGAAAGTGACTCTTGCTAAATGGATTTTGCTTTGTATTTTACAAGCATATAAATAACTTGGATTACCAGAAACCGAAGGGGTTCATGCTCACTCTACCCATTCCATGGCTACTTCTGCTGCATTCTGGTCTAGAGTTTCCATGGATGATATTTGTTCAGCAGCTACCTGAGCCGCCTCTCGCACTTTTATTACTCATTATAAGCTAGATATGGTGTCTAGAGGAAGGGCATCCTTTGGGTCTGCAGTGCTGCGGAATATCCTTCCTTAAGGAACTCCCAAGATTTCAGGTAGCTGGGGACTCTCTCCCACAGGTTGATCAAATTAAGTTAACTACTTCAGATAAAGAAGTTATGTACTCACCGTAATGTTCCATCTGAGTAGTTAGACTTCATTTGTCCGCAACCTTCCCTCCCTCCTTCCCCCCTGACCTTGGTGGTTATTTCTCTGTTTAGGCTCGATGTCCTGAGTTTGACGAGCCTGGTGTGTGTGTTCTGGTCAGGTTTTTGGTGTCTTAGGTTGTTGTGTGTCACATGTTGGGTGGCAAACTCCAATCTGAGGATTGGAAGGAGGTTGCATTGTAGTATGGGTAAGGGGGAGGAGCTTGGAGCTCGGATCTTTAGCTTGGTAAGCTGCCGGCTCGGATCCGTAATCCACAGGTTGCTGACAAATGAAGTTTAACTAGTCAGATAGAACATTATGGTGAGTACATAACTTTTTTACTGAAAAGAGGTATTCCGAGTTCCTAGAAATTGAGGACCCTAAACCTTTTGCTGTACGCTCCTATCTTAGGTTCCTTGGAAGGTACTTTTCATAGCTGTATCCCAGCTTCCTTGATTTCCCAGCCCCCCCCCCCACACACACACACAAAAAGACCACTTGGACCGGATGCAGGATACCCACATATTAATTAAGAAACATCCATTGGCTGACCCCGCTGTGGTATCTGTGGACCCTGATGAGGGTATCATAGGGCTTGTAGCCATCTCTTTGCCTGCTGTCATAGAAAGTAGAGGCATGGATGGATTAGGCAAAAAAAAATGTATATTTCAGCCATCCTGTCAGGGCTATAAACTGCCAAACTCACACAAACTTCCTTCAGACCATATCTGCAGGAAGATTGAGTAGGCATTGGACACACAGCTTAGGGCAAAACTATTGAACCCAGTTCATCCACAGAATTAAGCAATTGACCATTTAGAGCTGCTGCCATTGGTTATGTCATAACAAGACACAGCTGGTTAAGCTTGTGCCCCTACCACTGGATACCGGGTCACAACTCAGTGCCCCACTTGGTAATTATCTGTTGCTTGGGGCCACATTTCTGAAGTTCTTAGGAGAATGGAAGAAAGGGATAAGGTTATGCAAGGGGATAAGGCAATTTTTTTTTTATTCTGCTATGCCTAGCTTAGTGTGGAAATCTTTCTCCAAACCTAGATGGTTCTAAAGTAAATTGAGTTAGAGTAAACACAAAGGGGAAAAAACCTGTGTTCAAAAAACAGATGGCACATGGATAGTAAAGAAAAACGTGGTGATCCTTCAGGGCCATGACTATTTGTTGCTCCTTCGCTTCCCCAACCAGTCCTCCTGTCCGCACCCTCCACAAAATAGCAGGCATACTTTCCATATATTCTCACAGTTGAAAAGGCATCACATCAGGCAAATGTGTGTTGAAGATATTCCAAATATAGCAAGATGCAGGTGGGCCAACCAACTTCACCTTCAGACATTCCTCCTGTCCCCAAAGAACAGGAAGGACTTATTTCACCCATTACCTTAGACATGCTCATTTAAGTGAGAGGTCATTGAAGAGTTGCCCCTTACTCAGCAGGCAAGGGAGGTTACTCCAAACTTGGTTCTCAAAGGATGGTATCCAGAGCCCCATTTGTAGACTTCTCAAGGCTCACCACCTTTCTGATAGTAGCCAAGTTCAAGATGTTAACGCTGTAGTCACAGCTAATTCTCTTGCACCTATGGGGCACAGTTGGTAACCCTGGATCTGAAATATACTTATTTATACATTCCAATCCACAAATCAAAGATGCTTCCTCAGATGTTCATCATGTTACCCTGCTGCAGTCATCACACTTGGGTTATCCTGTCGTCAGGCGGTGCCGCAGTCGGCCTGAATTCCAAAGTCTTGGTCCGGCGTCGGTTGCTGTCGCTTCTTCCCTAACGTCAGTGTGCCAGGGGTATATATGATGCATCCGACGCCATTTTCTTCAGTCTTTCTTGCCGCGCAGTGCCCGAAGCAGAAGCAGTTCGCAAGTGCCGGTCGGCTGACTCCTGAGATTTTCAAAGTCGAATTTCAGATCCGAAGTCTTCAGTAAAGCTAAGTACCCCGTTGGGGAAACTTTTCTTGCCTCAGACCGATGTCAGAAAAAGTTAACAATTGTATTTCTTGTGGGAAGCAAATACCTCATAAGGATTTTCATTCTTATTGTATACCTTGCCTAGGCCCAGACCAGGACGTCACTGGTTGTCGCTTTTGTGCTAGGTTCAATAAGCGAACTGTAAAACGATGCTTTGATTTTGCACGACACTACGGTAGAAAATTTAATTACAGTATGCCGTCGGAGCAACCGACTACCACCATGCACAAAAAACGCAAAGATAAGGACAGGCAGCCTAGACCCAAGCCAGACTCCGAGGCCTCGGCTGGACCGGTCTCTGGTTCACCGGTTTTCAGTGAGGTGCCTACGCAGCCACTGGCTACCGCAGAATTGGAACCAGAGACCGCTTCGGATCCTATGGCGGAGATTTCTAGGCCGACGCAGCCATTTTCTTTAGGCCCTACTGACGACATTGCAAAAAGAGAAGCCGGTGCTGCAGAAACACCTTCGGTTTCTGAAGGTGTCTTCAGACCGACAACGCTCACCATAAAAACGTATCCTAAGCTTAAGATTCCTCTTAAACCAGAAAAGACTGCACTTCAGTCTCCAGTTCAAGGCCCCATGCCTAAGAAACAGATGCTTAAAATGGCTGAAGATTTGATCTCTTTAATCAGGGGTTCCCAACCCCCACCCGACAAAAGGCCTAGACAAGAGGAAGATTATGCCTCCTCTGATCAAGTGTCTATTTCTTCAGGCTCCTCTGAGGAACAAAATTACTCCTTTTCCCCCTTATGAAGATTCTGATGCTGAGGATTCCATTCCCTCAGCTTCTCCCCCTGAAGACTACTCCTTTGGGGAAACTTTACATACTATGAGGGAACATTTTCACTGGGAAGGTCAGGGCTACTATGACTCAAAGAAAAGGCTCAGAGAGTTTCTTTTACTCCCCCAGCACAGACCACTTGCTATCCCCCCAGATGTCCTTCAAGGATGCATCTGCAGTCCTAACATATGGGTTGTCCTGCCTCAGGCAGCCCTTCGGTCGGCCGGATTCCAAAGTCTGGGTCTGGCCTCGGCTGATGTCGCACTTCACCCGACGTCATAGCTGCTGGGGTATAAAGGCATCAGCCAACGCCATTTTCCTCAGTCTTTCGTGCCGCGCGGTGCCCGAAGCAGAAGCTGTTCGCAAGTGCCGGTCGGTCAGATCCAGAGATTTCTACTACCGAAGACTTCTAAAAAAGCTAAGTACCCCATTGGGGACCCTTTCTTGCCTCAGCCGATGTCAGACAAAGTAAATAATTGTTTAACTTGTGGGAAACCTCATAAGGATTTCCACTCTTACTGCCTTCCTTGCTTAGGCCCAGACCACGACGTATCAGCTTGTTTAGCCTGTGCTTCCTTCAACCGATGGACACTTAGACGTCGGTTGGAGTTTGCAGAAGAGTTTTTTGGTCCCGCTTTTGCATATAAAATGCCGTCGGAGACTCCGACTACACTATTAGCTAAAAAGCGCAAGGAAAAGGACCGACACTCGTGGCCCGCGGTTTCGGCTGAAACCACGGTTTGGCCTACCGCGAGTGTCTCTGTTTCGGCTGAAACAGAGTCCTCGGTTCTCCCTTCGGCCGAAAGCATGCCTCCGATAACTGAGGCCACACAGGCCATGGCTGAATCGGCTACAGAAATTACTGCTGCAGAAGCAGGCACCCAGGATTTGTCAGACACTGTTCCTTTAGACATCTCTACTCCTGCACGTGGGGCTGCTAGACCACCTGCTTCTATGTCTATCAAGGCATTTTCCAGGGCTAAAGCAGCCAAGGTTTCCAAGACCTTACCTACAAAAGCTCCCTCTCACAGGCCTACTTCTAGTTCCCAGATACTCAGCCTTGCTGAGGACCTTATTTCTTTGATCAGGGGATCCCAACCTCACCCTGACAGGGCCTTTCAACCCCCTCCAGACAAGAGGCCTAGGACTGAACCCCCTGAACCTCTCTCTTCAGACTATTCCTCGGATGGCTCTGATTTATCTGACCATCAGGAAGGCCCATATTCACCTTATGAGGATTCTGATGCAGAAGACTCCATTCCTTCTGCTTCTCCTCCTGAAGAATTTTCTTTTGGGGAAACCCTACACTCAATGAGGGAACACTTCCAATGGCAGGGCCAGGATTTTTCAGATTCAAGGAAAAGGCTAAGGACTTTTTTACACTTACCACAGCATAGGCCTTTAGCCATACCTCCTGTACTATCAGTTGTTGATGATGCATATACTGATGCCAGTACTGCCCCTGATTCTCTTCCTCCGGCCCCTGCCAAGCCTGACAGATATTACAGGGTCGCGGACTCTCACTATCACTTGTATAAGGCTCATGTTGCAGACCCAGAAACCATTTCTCAGGGCCCTAAAGGTGTTGCAGCTGCCTCTGCCAAAAACCCTCTTCCGTCTGAAAGGGAATCTAGAGCATTAGAGAGATGGGGTAAAAAGGTTTATACATCTGCTACTCTTTCTGCCAGGGCCTTAAACTGTCAATTTCACATGATACAGTACCAGGAATTTTTGTTAGACCAGCTAAATAAAAAACTGTCCTCTCCTGAACCTATAGACCGTAAGTCCCTTCAGGACTTGGTACATAACTCTCAGCAGGTCAGTAATCATTTTTTAAAATGTGGCTATGATGCACTGGAGGCTTCTTTTAGATCAGCAATCCTTACCAGACCTTGTTAAGTCAAAACTCCTAGATGCTCCCATGGAGAAACAAAGTTTGTTTGGCTCCCCTGCACAGGAGGTTCTAAAGAAAGTGGAAGAAAAAGCAAAATCTGTCCAAACAGTCAAGGATTTTTTGCAGGTCCAACCTCCCAGGTTTAGCAGAAATTGGCCCTCAAAGAATTGGTCCTTTCCAGACACCTCCAGAGCACAGAGAGGCAGAAATAGACGCCCAAGAGGCAGAAGTCAACCAAGAGGTGCCTACAGGGGTCGTCAATGGCAACCTGCCAACCAGAAAAGTGCTGCCACAGCTGCGACTACAACCACTTCAACAGGACAGACACAATGACTTGGCTCTGATTCCGCCTACCAGGGAACAACTGGAAGCACCCTTGGGCGGAAAGCTAGCTTTATTTTCAGAAAACTGGCATTGCATAACAGGAGACAAATGGACTTTACAAACAATAGACAAGGGCTACAGGTTTCACTTCCACACTCTACCAAAAAAGAGAGGAATGCCAAACCTTCCACCAAGCCATAAAACAGAGGCTCTAAAACAAATCATCAGCTTACTAAGGATGAGAGCAATAGAAAAGGTACCATCTATGGAACAAGGCCAAGCATTTTATTCCAGACTATTCCTTGTACCAAGAAAAGAAAATCAATGGAGACCTATTCTCGACTTGTCCGCTCTGAACACATACCTCATTGTTCCAAAATTCAAAATGCTGACCCTCCAGCAACTTCTTCCCATGTTGGGCAAGGAGTCTTGGCTGGTGACTCTAGATCTCAAGGAGGCATACCTGCACGTCCCTATACGACCAGACTGCAGAAGACACTTCAGATTTCTTGCAGGATCAGAGCATTATCAATTCTCAGCATTGCCCTTTGGCTTATCTACTGCGCCCAGAGTATTCACGAAATGCCTGGCATCAGTAATTGCTCATTGCAGGCTTCAGGGAATTCAAATTTACCCATACCTGGACGACTGCCTAATACAAGCGGACAACAAGACAAAATTAATAAAGGATTTGGCCAATGTCATACAACTGTTGCAAGCCTTGGGATACACAGTCAACATTCAAAAGTCAAGGCTAGTGCCGTCCCAAAGGATAACATTTTTGGGTGCAGAACTGGATACAACTCAGATGGCTTTTCTCACAGAGGAAAAACAAAAGCAGCTACCAGTCTATTTCATGGCATTAACAACACAAACCCAGTTTACTGCAAGGAAAGTCCTGCAAGCCCTGGGCTACATGGCATCCTGCATAATATTGATCCCGCATGCCAGGCTGCATATGAGAAAGTTACAGTGGTACCTAAGGAATGTATGGTCTCAACACAAGCACAGTCTAGAAGCCCAGATACCAATCATTCCATGCCTGAAAAAAGAATTCCTGTGGTGGGCTCAGGCCTGTCAGATAAACAGAGGATTGCCTTTCCACAAACCACATCCAAGCCAGACCATCACTACGGACGCCTCAGACCTAGGCTGGGGGGCACACATGGAAGACAAGTGTATACAAGGCCTATGGTCCCAAGACCAGCTGAATCTACACATAAATCTGAAAGAGATGCTGGCAGTGAAACATGCAATCGAGGCATTCATACCATTCCTCCAACAAGGACACCTGCTGATAAGGACTGACAATACCACAGTCTTGTGGTACATCAACAAACAGGGAGGTACATACTCATACCCTCTATGCCGGATGGCAATGGACCTGTGGAATTTGGCCCTGAATCTCAACATTCAACTGCAGGCCAGATTTGTACCAGGAAAAGAAAATTCACTAGCAGACACCTTAAGCAGAACTACCACGGATGCTCACGAATGGATGCTGCATCCAGATATCTTCAAAACCATAACAAAGAAATGGGGAATGCCAGAGATAGACCTGTTCGCCTCCCCACACAACCACCAATTGAAGAAATTCTGCTCAAGAGTATACCACCCACTTGCCTGGAGGGTGGACTCTTTCAGCTGGAAGAACCTGACAGCATATGCATTTCCACCTCTTCCTTTGATGTACAAAGTACTACTGAAGATCAGAGAGGAACAGCCAAAGGTAATTCTGATAGCTCCAGACTGGCCAAGACAACATTGGTACCCGCTACTGAGAAGCATGTCTTGGGCACACTCATGGCCTCTACCTCTATGCCCCTTACTTCTAACGCAGAACAACTACAAGACCCTGCATCCAAACTTGAAAACGTTGCAGCTAACTGCTTGGAATATTGCATAAAACAAAATCAACCAGATTTATCTCAGAGGGTTAAGGACGTTATCCTGGAGGCTCGCAGACCCTCCACAAGAAAAACATATTCAGCCAAATGGAAAAGATTCCTCATTTGGAGTGCAGCAAAGGGAGAAAATGTCTCATTGGCAAACATAGCACACATCCTGGAATACTTAGCAGAACTGTTCCACAGTGGCCTGTCCTACTCCTCCATTAAGATTCATGCATCAGCAATCTCAGCAGAGTACAACATGGATCCTCCTGTCTTCTCTCATCCTCTACTCAGGCAGTTCTTGAAAAGCCTCCAAGGAAACCACCTCTGCCTGCATGGGATCTCAACTTTGTGCTGGAAAAATTAACACTTCCCCCTTTTGAACCAGCAGCAACAGCAGACTTACAGTTCTTATCTTGGAAAACTGCATTCCTGCTAGCAATCACTTCAGCAAGAAGGGTATCTGAATTACAGGCATTAATGGCAGTACAGCCTTTCCTTATCTTCCATCAGGATAGAGTGTCTCTGAGAACCAATCCTACTTTTATGCCAAAGGTGGTCTCCAGGGTATCCTTGAACCAAGCTATACATTTACCTACATTCTTCCCCAACCCACAGAACAGGGGGGAAAGACTACTACACACCTTGGATGTGCACAGACAACTACGCTACTATCTGGACAGAACTAAGGCCAGCAGAAAAACTGAGCAGCTTCTGGTAGCATATGCAACAGGAGTGCAAGGAAAAGCAATTTCAAAACAGACAATCTCAAAATGGATAGGAAATTGCATTAGATTCTGCTACTCTTTTCATGGAAAGACAACTCCTGAAAATATCAGGCCTCACTCCACAAGAGCTACAGCCACCACTACAGCTTTCCTACGAGGAGTGGCTACCAAAGACGTTTTAGAAGCTGCTACTTGGAGCTCCGTGCATACATTTGCCAAGCATTATAATCTTCCTTTATACTCCAGATCCCGAGCAGGTTTTGCAACTGCTGTTTTGCAAGGGATCTTAACTACACCATCATTATCTTAGTGCCTCCTCAGTTTGGCTATGGTATTCTACCCATATGTTAGGACTGCAGATGCATCCTTGAAGGACATAGTACAGTTTTGTACCTACCATAAATGTAGATGTCCGATAGGTATGCATCTGCAGTCAGGATTACCCACCCTCCTTTCCCCTCTGTGGTATTCCTAGGGTACTTGCCCCTCTTTTAGCTAGCTGGGGGAATCTATTATGGTGTATTTGTTTGTATGTATATATGTATATATATATTTTGCTCTCTACTGTTTGGAATTATCTGCATTTATCCAAATTTAGCCTTCCTAGAGGGCACCTGGCATCTGGGGCAAGAAACACTGAGGAAAATGGCGTCGGCTGATGCCTTTGTACCCCAGCAGCTATGACGTCGGGTGAAGTGCGACATCAGCCGAGGCCAGACCCAGACTTTGGAATCCGGCCGACCGAAGAGCTGCCTGAGGCAGGACAACCCATATGTTAGGACTGCAGATGCATACCTATCGGACATCTACATTTATGGTAGGTACAAAACTGTACTTTTTAGACATTGTGGATGATGTTTACTTAGAATCTAGTTTAAATCCAGATTCTCTGCCTCCTGCTCCAGCCAAACCAGGCAGATATTATAGAGTGCCTGACTCCCACAAATTCCTTTATAAAAGCCCTGTTGCTGACCCAGAGACCATCTCCCAGTGTCCCAAAGGGGCTAAGGCTTCTATGGCAAAAAAATCCTGTACCCTCTGAAAAGGGACTCCAGAGCACTAGACAGGTGGGGGAAGAAGGTTTACACCTCAGCCACTCTAGCTATGAGAGCACTATATTGTCAATTTCACATGCTAAAATACCAGCAATTTCTAATGTCTCAAATAAAACAAAAGATGAGCACACACCCTCAACAGTCTGAATTGAAGGAAATGCAGGATCTGTTGCATGCAGCTGAACAGGTGGACAAACATACTTTAAAATATGGATTTGATTCCGTAGAAGCTTCCTGTAGAGCAGCTGTTACTGGCTATGTTATACATAGGCATGCTTGGTTAAAGGAACAAACTCTGCCTGATCATGTTAAAGCAAAGTTACTAGATGCTCTCTTACAGCAGGATGTCCTATTTGGAGTTAAAACAGAAGAAGTCTTAAAGAAAATGGAGGATAAGGCAAAATCTATGCAGACGGTCAAAGATTTCTTACAAGATGTTCATCGTGCATACAGCTGCAGTAATCACAGATGGGTTTTCTGCCGTCAGGTGGGTCCTCTGTCGGCCGAATTCCAAAGTCTAGGTCCGGCGTCGGTTGTTGTCGCTTTCTTTCCTGACGTCAGTGAGGCAGGGGTATATAAGACACAGCCGACGCCATTTTCTTCAGTCTTTTTTTCCGCGCGGTGCCCGAAGCAGAAGCAGTTCGCAAGTGCTGGTCGGCCAGCTCCTGAATTTACGAAAAATTGGAAACCGAAGTCGTCTTTAAAGCTAAGTACCCCGTTGGGGAAACTTTTCTTGCTTCAGACCGATGTCAGAAAAAGTTAACAATTGTGTTTCTTGTGGGAAGCAAATACCGCATAAGGATTTCCATTCCCTCTGCATACCTTGTTTAGGCCCAGACCACGACGTCTCGGGCTGTCGCTTTTGCGCTACTTTCAATAAACGCACTACACCTTTTTGGTAAAGCCTTTGATTATAAAATGTCGTCAGAGACTCCGACTACCATTTTGTCCAAAAAACGCAAGGACAAGGACCGACACGCGAGGTCCGCGGTCTCCACCGACACCACGCCAAAACCGGCTACACGTGGTCCGGTTCTCAGCGAGACGCCTATGCAGTCCCTGACTACTGATGACACTTCTTTGCCGGTGTCTTCTGTAACCGAGACCGCAGGTACCTCGGCCCATACCCAGACTACAACCACCGAAGCCACTGTGAGCATTGAGCCTCCTAATGTGGACAGGTCCACTTCCACCCATGGTGTCTTTAGACCCTCATCTTCCTTTTCCATTAAGGCCTTTACTAAGTCCAAATCAGCCAGGCATCCCAAGAGGCCTGTTGCACAGGGCCCATCTCCAGGCCCCATGCCTAAAAAGCAGATGCTTAAAATGGCTGAGGATTTAATTACTCTTATCAGGGTTTCCCAGCCCCCTCCAGACAAGAGACCCAGAGTGGAGGAAGATTCTCCCTCTTCTGATCAGGGCTCCATTTGTTCAGAACATTCTGATGTAGAGGAACACTCTTACTCCCCTTTTGAAGATTCTGATGCAGAGCAGTCCATTCCTTCTGTATCTCCTCCAGAGGATTTTTCTTTTGGGGAAACCTTGCACACCTTGAGGGAACACTTCCATTGGGAAGGCCAAGACTTTTCTGATTCCAAGAAAAGACTGAGGGAATTTCTTTTGTTACCTCAACACAGACCTCTGGCGATACCTCCTGTCTTGGACATACTTGATGATGTTTATTCGGAGGCTTGCCTTAATCCGGATTCCCTGCCTCCTGCCCCAGTCAAGCCTGATAGGTACTACAGAGTTCCTAAATCCCACCCATTTCTTTACAAAAGCCATAATGCTGACCCTGAAACCATTTCTCAAGGCCCCAAGGGAATGAAGGCCTCTACTGCTAAGAATCCACTACCTTCCGAAAGAGAGTCAAGATCCTTAGAAAAGTGGGAACAAAGGTATATACCTCGGCCACCCTAGCCATGAGGGCCTTAAATTGTCAGTTTCATATGCTTAAATATCAGCAGTTTCTGTTATCACAATTAAGAAATAAAATGTCTCAACCTGAACAACCAGATTTGAAGGAGTTGCAGGATATGATGCATAGTGCAGAACAAGTGGGTAAACACACCTTACAATGTGGCTATGATGCCCTAGAGGCCTCAAGTAGAGCTGCTGTTACAGGATCAGTCATTCGTAGACATGCCTGGCTTAGGGAACAAATCTTGCCTGATCATGTGAAAGCTAAACTACTAGATGCTCCTTCACAAAAGGATGTGCTATTTGGTACTAATGCTGAGGAGATACTACGGAAAATGGAAGAAAAAGCCAAATCTATACAAATTGTCAAAGCTTTTCTACAGGTTCAACCACCACGTTTTAGCAGAAATTGGCCTTCAAAAAACTGGTTCTTTCCAGCCACGGACAAGCCTGAAAGAGGTAGATACAGGCGCACAAAGGGCAGAGGACAATCACAAGGATCATATAGAGGCAGGCAATGGCAAACTCCAGCACCAAGAGGTGGCGAAGACAGTGCACAACAATACAGGAAACAAACCCAATGACTTCCTCCTTTCCATGCAAAGCAAGTCTCAGCTGGCAGCACCCTTGGGAGGAAAGCTGGCATTTTTTACAAGAAATTGGCATATTGTCACAACAGACAAATGGATCCTGGACGTTATAAGCAGAGGCTACAGATTTCATTTTCACACTCTTCCAAAAATGAGAGGCATGCCAAACCTGCCACACAATCAAAGGGCAGAGGCACAACTACAAATTTTGAAGCTCATAGACATGAAAGCTATTCAAGAGGTACCTACTCACGAACAAGGTCAAGGTTTTTATTCCAGGCTATTTCTGGTAGTAAGGAAAGGAACCGACTGGAGACCCATTTTGGACTTATCCATCCTAAACACATTCTTACTCGTACCAAAATTCAAGATGCTCACATTACAGCAGCTTCTTCCCATGCTGGGCAAGGAGTTTTGGCTGGTAACATTGGACCTCAAGGAGGCATGCCTGCATGTCCCAATCAGACAAAGCTGCAGAAGATACCTCCGATTTCTTGCAGGTTCAATTTACTATCAATTCTCTGCATTGCCCTTTGGCTTATCTACTGCGCCCAGAGTATTCACGAAATGCCTGGCATCAGTAATTGCCTACTGCAGACTTCAAGGGATACAAATTTACCCTTATTTGGACAACTGCCTGATCCAAGCAGACAGCAAGCACATGCTTCTGGAACATCTGGCTTATGTAACACGGTTACTGAATTCCATGGGATACACAGTCAACAAAGAGAAATCCAGGCTAACACCATCTCGGAAAATAACTTTCCTGGGTGCCAACTTGGACACAAACACCCAGATGGCCTACCTTACGCCAGAAAAACAGGGGCAACTAACTCAGTACTTCAAAATACTAGCAAATTGTACCAGGCTTACTGCAAGGAAAATCCTGCAGGCTCTGGGCTTCATGGCATCTTGCATTCTTTTAATCCCATGTGCAAAGTTGCATATGAGGAAACTTCAATGGTACCTAAAAAACCTATGGTCTCAACACAGCCACAGTTTGGAAACAATAATACCAATAATTCCATGTTTGCAAAAGGAATTTCTATGGTGGGCCCAAGCATGTCAAACAAACGCAGGTCTCCCATTCTGCAAGCCTCAAGCAAATAGTCATCACAACAGACGCCTCAGATTACGCCTGGGGGGCGCACATGACAGACAGATGCATTCAGGGCAAATGGTCCCAAAAGGAAAAGCACCTTCACATCAATCGGAAAGAAATGCTAGCAGTGATAAATGCAATTACAGCTTTCAAGGACCTGCTGCATCCAGGACAATTATTGATAAGAACAGACAACATCACAGTAATGTGGTACATAAACAAACAAGGAGGAACACATTCATACCCCCTGTGCAGACTAGCCATGACACTTTGGAACTTGGCTCTGGAATGGCAAATCGAACTTCAGGCACAGTACTTGCCAGGTTTGGAAAACACGCTGGCAGACAATCTAAGCAGAAATATGACAGATCCACACGAATGGAAGTTGCATCCTCAAGTGTTTACAAAGATAATCCAAGCATGGGGGAGGCCAGACATAGATCTCTTCGCCTCCCACAGGAATCATCAATTGGAAAAGTTCTGTTCAAGGACCTTTCATCCAAAGGCCTGGAGAGTGGGCCCTTTCATTCAGTTGGACAGCATGGACAGTTTACGCTTTCCCACCTCTGCCTCTTCTGCCCAAGGTACTCTTGAAAGCAAGAGCAGACAGACCGAAGATGATACTGATTGCTCCAGACTGGCCAAGACAACACTGGTACCCACTCCTGAGGAGCCTAACACATACTCCTCCCTGGTCCCTACCTCTAATGCCTCTTCTGCTGACTCAGCACAGCTACAAAACTCTTCACAGTCAGCTGAAAACACTCAATCTCGCTGCATGGCAAATTCCTTAACACCACAACAGACCCTACTCCCCAAAGAGGTGCAGGATGTCATTTTGGAGGCCAGAAGGCCATCTACTAGAAAGGCTTACTCCGCAAAATAGAAACGGTTTTGCTCTTGGAATGAGAAAAAAGGCCAGGACCCTAGAAAACTGAATTTGCCTCCGGTATTACAGTATCTAGCTGAGCTGCTGAACAGTGAACTTTCATTTTCCTCCATAAAAATCCATGCCTCAGCCATTTCTGCAGAATTCAACACTGATCCACTCTTATTCTCTCACCCACTCTTAAGACAGATGTCCTTCAAGGATGCATCTGCAGTCATAACATATGGGTTGTCCTGCCTCAGGCAGCCCTTCGGTCGGCCGGATTCCAAAGTCTGGGTCTGGCCTCGGCTGATGTCGCACTTTCCCCGATGTCATAGCTACTGGGGTATAAAGGCATCAGCCGCCGCCATTTTCCCCAGTCTTTCTTGCCGCGCGGTGCCCGAAGCAGAAGCTGTTCGCAAGTGCCGGTCGGTCAGATCCAGAGATTTCAGCTACCGAATACTTCGAAAAAAAGCTAAGTACCCCGTTGGGGACCCTTTCTTGCCTCAACCGATGTCAGACAAAGTAAATAATTGTTTAACTTGTGGGAAACAAATACCTCATAAGGATTTCCATTCTTACTGCCTTCCCTGCTTAGGCCCAGACCACGACGTAACAGCTTGTTTAGCCTGTGCCTCCTTCAACCGACGGACTGTTAGACGTCGGTCGGAGTTTGCAGAAGAATTTTTCGGTTCCGCTTTTGCATATAAAATGCCGTCGGAGACTCCAACTTCGCATTTGACCAAAAAACGCTGGGAAAAGGACCGACACTCGCGGCCCGCGGTTTCGGCTGAAACCACGGCTAGGTCTACTGCGAGTGTCTTGGTTTCGGCTGAAACCGAGCCCTCGGTTCTTCCTACGACAGAAACCTTACCTCCGACAACCGAGGCCACTGAGGCCCCGGCTGAGTCGGCTTCAGAAATCCCTTCCAAAGCTAGCGCTCAAGATTTGTCCGACACCATTCCATTGGACATATCTACACCTGCACGTGGGGCAGCTAGGCCCCCAGCTTCTATGTCTATTAAGGCCTTCTCCAGGGCTAAAGTTGCCAAACTTTCAAAAGCTTTACCTGCCAAATGTACTTCTCAGAGGCCTTCCTCAAGTTCTCAGATTCTCAGTCTTGCTGAGGACTTGATATCCTTGATTAGGGGCTCCCAACCTCACCCAGACAGGGCCTCCCAGCCACCACCAGACAAAAGGCCTACGACTGAACCCTCTGAGCCTGTCTCCTCTGATTACTCCACGGATGGATCTGATTTGTCAGACCATCAAGAAGGGGCCTATTCTCCTTTCGAGGATTCAGATGCTGAAGATTCTATCCCTTCTGCCTCCCCTCCTGAAGAATTTTCCTTTGGGGAGACCTTGCACTCTGAGGGAACACTTTCAATGGCAGGGTCAGGATTTTTCTGATTCGAGAAAAAGGCTAAGGACTTTTTTACATTTGCCCCAGCACAGGCCCTTAGCCATACCACCAGTGCTAATTGTAATTGATGATGTGTATAATGATGTTAGTTCTGCACCTGATTCTCTTCCTCCGGCCCCTGCCAAACCTGACAGATATTACAGGGTCCCGGATTCTCACTTCCACCTGTATAAAGCCCATGCTGCAGATCCAGAAACTATTTCACAGGGCCCAAAAGGTGTTGCAGCTGCCACTGCCAAAAATCCCCTACCCTCTGACAGAAAGTCTAGAGCATTAGAGAGATGGGGTAAAAAGGTTTATACATCTGCTACTCTTTCTGCCAGGGCTTTAAACTGTCAATTCCATATGATACAGTACCAAGAATATTTGTTAGATCAGCTGAATAAGAAGCTTTCTTCTACTGAACCTTTAGACCATAAATCCCTTCAGGATTTGGTACACAACTCTCAGCAGGTCAGTAATCATTTCTTAAAATGTGGCTATGATGCACTGGAGGCTTCATTTAGATCAGCTATGACTGGGGCAGTAATTGTAGGCATGCCTGGCTAAAAGAGCAATCCCTGCCAGACCATGTCAAGGCTAAGCTCCTAGATGCTCCAATGGAGAAACAAAGTTTATTTGGCTCCCCTGCACAGGAGATTCTAAAGAAGGTGGAAGAAAAAGCTAAATCTGTACAAACAGTAAAGGAATTTCTACAGGTCCAACCTCCGAGGTTCAGCAGAAACTGGCCTTCCAAGAATTGGTCCTTTCCAGACACCTCCAGAGCACAGAGAGGCAGAAATAGACGCCCTCAAGGCAGAGGTCAATCCAAAGGTGCCTATAGGGGCCGTCAGTGGCAGCCTGCCAACCAGAGGAATACTGCCACAGCTGCAACTACAACCACTGGCACAGGACAGACACAATGACTTGACTCTGATTCCGCCTACCAGGGAACAACTGGAAGCTCCCTTGGGCGGAAAGCTGGCTTTATTCTCAAAAAACTGGCATTGCATTACAAAGGACACATGGACATTGCAAACAATAGACAAAGGATACAGGTTTCACTTCCACACTTTACCAAAAAAGAGCGGAATGCCAAACCTACCACCAAATCAGAAGCCAGAGGCTTTAAGACAAATCAAAAATTTACTTCAGATGAAAGCAATAGAAAGAGTACCATCTATGGAACAAGGCCAAGGATTTTACTCCAGACTATTCCTTGTACCAAGAAAAGAAAAACAGTGGAGGCCTATTCTCGACTTGTCCGCACTGAACACATTTCTCATTGTACCAAAATTCAAAATGCTGACCCTACAGCAACTTCTTCCCATGTTGGGCAAGGAGTCTTGGCTGGTGACTCTAGATCTCAAGGAGGCATACCTGCACGTCCCTGTCCGACCAGATTGCAGAAGACACCTCAGATTTCTTGTAGGATCAGAGCATTATCAATTCTCAGCATTGCCCTTTGGCTTATCTACTGCGCCCAGAGTATTCACGAAATGCCTGGCATCAGTAATTGCACATTGCAGACTTCAGGGAATTCAAATCTACCCATACCTGGACGACTGCCTAATACAAGCGGACAGCAAGACAAAATTGATAAAGGATTTGGCCTATGTCATACACCTGCGGGATACACAGTCAACATCCAAAAGTCAAGACTAGTGCCATCCCAAAGGATAACCTTTTTGGGTGCAGATCTGGACACTAACTCAGATGGCTTTTCTCACAGAAGAAAAACAAAAACAACTTCCAGATTATTTCATGACTTTGACAAGACAAACTCAGCTTACTGCAAGGAAAGTCCTGCAGGCCCTGGGTTTCATGGCATCCTGCATAATCTTGATCCCACATGCCAGGCTGCATATGAGAAAATTACAATGGTACCTAAGGAATGTACGGTCTCAACACAGACACAGTCTAGAAACCATGATACCAATCATTCCATGCCTTCAAAAGGAATTCCTGTGGTGGGCTCAGGCCTGCCAGTCCAACAGAGGGTTGCCTTTCACAAAACCAAAACCAAGGCAGACCATCACCACGGACGCCTCAGTCCTAGGATGGGGAGCACACATGGAGGACAAATGTATCCAAGGCCTATGGTCTCAAGGACAGCTAAACTTGCACATAAACCAAAAGGAGATGCTGGCAGTGAAGCATGCAATCGAGGCATTCAAACCATTCCTCCAGCAAGGACATCTGCTGATAAGGACGGACAACACCACGGTCATGTGGTACATAAACAAACAGGGAGGTGCGCATTCCTACCCTCTATGCCGGATGGCAATGGATCTGTGGAACATAGGCCTGAATCTCAATATCCCGCTGCAGGCCATATTTGTACCAGGAAAAGAGAATTCACTAGCAGACAGCTTAAGCAGGACTACCACGGATGCTCACGAATGGATGCTGCATCCAGACATCTTCAAACTCATAACAAAGAATTGGGGATTGCCAGAGATAGACCTGTTTGCCTCCCCTCTCAACCACCAACTGAAGAAATTCTGCTCAAGGACATACCACCCACAAGCCTGGAGGGTGGACTCTCTCTTTCAGCTGGAATGCCCTAATAGTGTATGCATTCCCACCTCTCCCATTGATGTACAAGGTTCTTCTGAAGATCAGGGAGGAACAGCCAAAGGTGATACTAATAGCTCCGGACTGGCCAAGACAACACTGGTATCCGCTACTGAAAAACATGTCTCAGGCGAACTCATGGCCTCTACCCATATGGCCTCTTCTTCTAACGCAGAACAATTTCAAGACCCTGCATCCAAGCTTGAAAACTCTGCAACTAACTGCCTGGAAAATTGCTTAAGACCAAACCAAACTTTCTTATATCAGAGGGTCAAGGACATTATCCTGGAGTCTCGCAGACCCTCCACCAGGAAAGCATACTCTGCTAAATGGAGGAGATTCCTCATTTGGAGCACATCAAAGGGCACAGATGTTACAGTGGCAAACCTAGCACACATCCTAGAATACTTAGCAGAATTGTTCCACAATGGCCTGTCTTACTCTTCCATTAAGATTCATGCTTCAGCAATTTCAGCAGAATACAACATGGATCCGCCTCTCTTCTCTCACCCTCTACTCAGACAATTTCTGAGAGGGATCAAAAATGTTAAACCTCCAAGGAAACCCCCTCTACCTGCATGGGATCTCAATTTTGTGCTGGAAAAATTGACACTACCTCCTTTTGAACCAGCAGCATCAGCAGACTTACAGTTTTTATCTTGGAAAACTGCTTTCCTTCTGGCAATCACTTCAGCAAGAAGAGTATCCGAGCTACAGGCATTAATGGCAGTGCAGCCTTTCATTATTTTTCACCAGGATAGAGTGTCTCTGAGAACCAATCCAGCTTGCATGCCAAAGGTGGTATCCAGGGTATCCTTGAACCAAGCCATTCATTTGCCTACGTTCTTCCCTAACCCACAGAACAAAGGAGAGAAACTCTTGCACACCTTGGATATACACAGACAACTACGCTACTATCTGGACAGAACTAAAACTAGCAGAAAAACTGACCAACTTTTTGTAGCCTATGCAACTGGGGTGCAAGGAAAAGCAATTTCCAAGCAGACAATTTCAAAATGGATAGGAAATTGCATTCGCTTTTGCTACTCTTTTCATGGAAAGACAGCTCCTGAACATATCAGGCCTCATTCCACAAGGGCCACAGCCACCACTACAGCTTTCCTACGAGGAGTGGCTACCAAGGACATTTTAGAAGCTGCTACTTGGAGCTCCGTTCATACATTTGCCAAGCATTATAATCTACCTTTATACTCCAGATCCTGAGCAGGCTTTGCAACTGCAGTTTTACAGGGGATCTTAACTTTACTCTAAGACTAGAGCTGGCTTCGCCACTGCAGTTCTGCAGGGCCTTCTAGCCTCCTCTAACCCTGTTTGACTCCACCTCCCATCCTTAGCTTTGGGATTCTACCCAAATGTGATGACTGCAGCAGGGTAACACGATGAACATAGTACAGTTTTGTACCTACCGTAAATGTAGATGTTCGAGTGTATACCCTGCTGCAGTCCAGGTTACCCTCCCTCCATCCCCTCTGACCTAACTAAAACTTTACAATACACTGATACTACCTTTGTGATGTATTTGCTTATAGCTGGAGGGATGTTTTGTTTGTGATAAACTTTTAGATTGGTACTATTTACTGACCACCTTTTTGGGGGGCACCTGACATCTGGGGCAAGAAAAACTGAAGAAAATGGCGTTGATGCATCATATATACTCCTGGCGCACTGACGTCAGGGAAGAAGCGACAGCAACTGACGCCGGACCAAGACTTTGGAATTCAGGCCGACTGCAGGACCGCCTGACGACAGGATAACCCAAGTGTGATGACTGCAGCAGGGTATACACTCGAACATCTACATTTATGGTAGGTACAAAACTGTACTATTCTTTACTGGCCTTTTTCACTATTAACCTCATTGTCCTTTGAGCTCACTACTGCCCCAAGAGTTTTGACAGTGTCTAGCCCTGCAATAGCCTACTGCAGCCTGCCACATGTGAACAGAAAGAACTTCACAAATGATGACTGACACCACTGTAATGTAGTCCATGAACAAATAGGGGGAGTCAGATCTGGAACTTTGCAGACAAGCAGTGACAGCTTGGGAACTGACAGTAACTCCCGTCTCTTAAACAGTTTATATCCCCTTGTTGCATAACATGGCAGCTAAACAGGTGAGCAAAACAAAGGGAGACCCTCATGGATTGGTGTTGATCAGAGGCTTTTCTTCAGGTAACACACAGGTGGTATTCCTCAGGTGGATCTGTTTGCACCCCAGAAAAGATAAAAGAACAAAAAAAAAAAAAAAAAAAAAAAAACAGTGGGTCAGTTTTGCTGAAGAAAACCTTGCAAAGAGATCTAGGCAACTGATGTCTTTTTTCTTAACTTGGACAAATTGCTATGTTTTATCCTTTCTCCCCCAATAGTCAGGATAGTTTAAAAAGTGAGTAAAGACAGACCCAGGATGCTCTTAATTTCTTTCTGGCCAAAGCAACACTGATTCTTCCCAGATCAGGAAGATAGGAGAATATTCCCAATTGTTACCACATAGGTTGGATGTATTGTTGCACTGCAAAGAGTCCCACATATACAGTGCAGGTAACAGTATGGATGATATAATCTTGATTCCTTTTTGATACCAGTACTCTAAGGACATGTTTAATCTTATGAAGGAAACTAGAGGGCCAACCATTAGGAGGTCTCATATATCAAAATAGAAGTAGTTGACAATTTAGAGACACTCATTCAGTGTGTGGTATGTCTGGTACTTTACTACCTTAATGAGCTTCCAAAGACAGGAATGACCCACCATTTTTAAAGTTAATCTGTCTGCACTCTCCACCAAGTCTCCCAGTGGTTACAGATCTAGTAAGCATGCTTCTTGTTAAGTAATCCTTCTGGGGAATCTGTTCAAGTCATTCAGAAAGAGGCTGGTATTCCCTTGGGACATGCAGGAGAGAAGATTCTTGATGCATCTTAGCTGCAACCTGAACATCTGTCCACACTTTTGAACTGTCATTATAAGACTAGGGCTGGATTTGCCAAAGCTATATTGCAAGGCTTCCTGAGCAATGGTAATATCTCTGCTTCCACCAGCTATTCTGCTTAAGCTGTGAAAGTGTGGTAAAGAATACTGCCACATTGCCTACACAGCTGTACCATTCCGGTCATTAAATCAATTTGCCATAATAGCAGATGTTTGAATAGATCACTGTTGCAGTACTACTTCCAACCCACCTTCCACTCTAGAAAGATTCCTAGGTACCTCCACTTAGTAACTGAGGTAAGAGCTCCCATCTTTCCTTCTAGATAATGCTATTTCTTCCTTACCTTACCCATTTTCTTATTTATGGTTAATGAAGCTTGCCTGAAGGTAGAAGTTGAAGGGAGTGATTTTTAGTGTAGCCTACCTCTGCTTACAGGGGTCCAGGTAGCCCTTAGGAAGCTGTCTACATTGGCATGCAGTCACCTTCGAGGGCAGTGCCCTATGATGTTTTTTTTAATTTTGGGCAAGGAAGTTCTGAAGATGTGATGGGTTGTGTCCCACTGCTCCTAGACTACTAGAACATGCTTTGAAGTGGTAATGGAAAGGAACTTGAACTTTTGAACACTGTGAACACACAGGGCACCCATTGAAGTCATACAAGTAGGGAATACTGCAAATGTCTTCTTTTGCTGTCTGCTGTCGTCATGGGAAGTTACTGACAGTTGTATCCCCACAAATCAGGGCATAAAGGCTACCTACTTGATGAACACTGCTTTTCTAAACAACTGACCTACCATGTAATTCCTTGCCATGTACAGGTTAATGGAGTATTGGTATAATCAGGTTGAAACTAGTTTCATCAAGGGTTCATAGGTAGGTACTAGACTATCGGCCCAGGGCCTACTTAAGCCTAGCCAGCAAGGTTCCATAGCTTATGCCACCCAAGAAAGTTATTTTCCTGTGCCATTGTCCAGCAGAGACAGAGAAGTGATCCCCGGGGTGTATTTCCTGTTTCCCATCCACTCATCAAGATTTTTCTTGAAGAGTGCTAATGAAGAACTTTGCTTGACATAGATGGTAGCTTGTTCCAGAGTATAGGAAGTCTCTGGGACAGGAATCTATCCCTCCAGTGTGTCCTGTTTATTGTGGTGACAAGGTTTAGGTCCCTAGAGCGTGTAGCTCGGAGGGATTGGGATTTCTTTAGGTGTAGTATGTCCAACAGCTCTGAGTTTGACATAGCTTTATATGTTGGGCAGAGATCACCTCTGAGTAGGCGATATGGCGTGACTTCCAGACTACAGCTAAGTACCCATTGAAGAAATAAAATTTCATTATATTTACTTGCTTGTAAAAGTAACCTATTTTATGGGCATCAGGTTGTCATTTTCTAAAGTAGCCAGATAAATTTCTTGTACAAAGCAAGTACTCCGTAAGAATTTCTGTAGTCTGGTTTAGGGTGTGAGTGCATCGCCTCTTAACCGTAATGTGTTAGGTTCAACCACAAGACCATCAAGCCAGCAAAAAAAATTCTCCAGAATGACTTGAACCATAAAAGGATGCATATCCTGCCTAAGGCTGCCATTGTTTCAGCCAGATCCTTTGTAGATGCCCAACTTAAACATGAGAAGTACTCACAAGAGAGAGAACTTTTTTTAAAACACCTTTATTAAATTATTTCTTAAGACATAGGTAAACATATATTAACAGAAAAAAGAAACAAACCATATTAACATGTTTTCATTTACATATGTTGTACATCACATATCTTTTTTCTTTGTAATTATCATTAGTGCAACATTATGTACATAGCTGAATTCCTGCCTTCCCTTAAACCTCAACTCCTCCTCTTCCTGAACATTATTCTGCATGTATCGTTCCCACATTTCCATGCAATTTGCTTTCCTTTTTCATAAGATCCCTTTTCAGTTCTTTTATTGTCTTGTAAATTGTTTTTACAGTTTCTCTTTCCAATCTTTTCTAACCTCCTTTGATCGAGTGATTCTTACAGTTAGCATGCAATGTATTATATGCCATTCTAATTATCTTTTCTTTTACCTGCAGCTTCTATTCTAGATTCGACTAAAAACCCCACCAGCATGCGTCTTTCACTTGAGTATTGTATCCCTTTCTGTTTTGTCCTTACTCTTGATATCAGTCCCTGGTAGGGAAGACTGTCTCTAGTCTGCGATCCAAATGTCATCTTGGCCTCATTCCACTCTATTACCTCTCTCGTTATTTGCTCCCAGTACCTTGGTTCCTTTGTGAGTTTTCTTCAGTAAGTTCCAGCTCCTCTTGCCTATTCAATTTTTTCATCCTTGCACTCATCCCTATTGGCAAAATCTCATTTTTCCATTCTCATGTTGGCTTAGCTCTTAGAATATTTTCTGCTGTTTTATGAATATATTATTCTATGTAGTTACTTTTATCCTTAAGGATCTGCATCCAGAATTCCTCTCTATTTCTTGAACTTCACAGTGCTTCATCAGTATTCCTTTCATTTTGAATTGTAGCCTTTTGCTTGTGTTGTGTTTGAACCTTAACTGTGTAGCTCTAAAATATCCCTTCAAGTTGGGTAATCTTAACCTTATTCTGTTGGAAAGATCAGCTAGTCCAACTAAATTCTTGCCCTCTTCCACTCCCAGGTAAATTCCTTCAACTATATATTATTGTTCATAACTACTACTCGGGTTGATAAAAATGTCAGACCTGTATATGAAATTTAAAGGTACTAAAACATTTTTACTGCTTGCGTCTTACTTTCCATATCTGTAAAATATCAGTTTTTGTATGTGTTTATTATCTTTCCACATATCCTTAGCTGCAGTAATGAGCCTTTTTTAATCAATGGCTCCTAAACAATTCATCGTATTATCCCTACAGATATGGGTGTGGCTTAACCAGTTTGTGTGTCAGTAGATTATTTATGGCTATAGCCTTTATTTTATCTTAATTTCAAATCATGGAAAGCCTTTAAATAGTCTCCATATGTTCCACAACACTGATTCTTTTCTGCATTTATCAGGTGCAAAATAATATCTACAAATAATGCTAATAAATTATATCCTTGCATTTGAGTCTCTTATTTTCTTTGCTAATAGCTGTAAATACAAAGCAAGTGACCAAGGGGAAAGAGGACAGTCCTGCCTGGTTCCACTGTTCAAACAAAATGTATTGGAGAGGGACCAACCCTCCTACTTTAATTCTTGCTTCTGATCCTTCATATCAGGGAGTGCAAATGCTTCCATTGCTGTACTTGTACAATCCCAGCGTACTCTGTGGAATGTTTTCTGTGCATAAAGGCCCACCAACAACAGCAGTGTTTTTTTACATTCTGCTTCCCTCTGGATCCTTCTTGTTCTAGTAATACTGTCAAATGTTTGCCTCCCATCCACAAAACCACATTGATCCTTATCCATCAGTTCTGGCAACACCTTTGCCATTCTTTTAGCTAGTATAGACATAATCACTGTATAGTCATGGTTTAAAATTGAAATGAGTCTGTATGAAGCTAGGTCTAATGAGTCTTTGCCAGCTTTAAGTATTACAGCCACCACAGCTTTCTTCTAGATGTTGGTGCTTCTCCTCCTTTTAAAATACCATTAAACAAAATTTTTCAGATCTTTATCACTTTCTTCCTTCCAAACTCCCACAGGAGTGTTCTCTGTTTTGGAGACTTTCCTGAATATTGATAATCACCATTCATCTTCTTCCATCCTATTGTAACTGTTAGATGTCCTCCTATTCCTATATTGCAGTATTCTTAGTGTGGGATTCTCCGCCTCAGGCAACCTGAATGTCAGCTGCTATACAAAAGCTTAAGCCTGGCTGCTGTAGGTGCGTGGGATGCCACACGTAGGGCCATAAACCAGGGACCTTAAATGTGATGTCTGCGCACACAGACCTCAGAACTTTTCAGCCCCAGTTGACATCACATCGATCGCTGTGCTCCTCTACTCGAAGACTTCTAAAGCTAAGTACTGCATTGGGGATTTTTGTCTTTATTTGCTTGAGCTTGGTTTGCTGTAGTTACCCTTAGCCGATGTCAGCTAAGAAGGGTAAATGCTGATGCGTGCACCAGATAACGCAAAAATATACACATGACCGCTGCATCTTTTGTCTAGGCCAAGAGCAAACCATACCACTTGCTCCATTTGTCAGTCTTTTGTACCCAAGACCCTCTGTAGCTGTCTGGCCGCACTTAGCTTATACTTAGAAAACCAGAGGCTCAAAAAAACTAGCTCTCAGGATGGATCCCGAATCGGCCACTCCGATGGAACCACACAGAAAAAGGCCAACATTTCCAGGCCTACATCCTCTGCCTCTCAGCCATTGGACGTCCCACCAACTTCTGATTTAGGAGTTGAGGGACATCCAGTCTACTTCAATCGCTCCCTTCAAGGAAGCCATTTTGGAAGTAACGGCCAGCTCATCCATGGAGATAGCCCTGACGTTGGTACCTACCGATGTCGAGGAGGAGCCAGGTATCTTTGGACGACCGACCGGAATTCCACTGCTTGAAACCCCTACCATTTCCCAGGCTCCTGAACCCAGGCCTTTTCCGAGACCTACACCTTTAAAAAGAAAACAAAAAACATAGTACCAGACTCCACCTTCTGGAGTCCCAGACTGGCAGTCATTTACCAGCTCTTTGCAGGCCTTCATGGCCCTTTGGCCCACAGCCTCTTCCCCCTCCACTATTCCAATGCTTAGTCACGGGCTGCTTCTGCCATTTCTCTTGCTTTGCCTACTGCCCAAGAAGATGAAGAACAGGAACCCTACTACTCATCTTCAGATGAATCCGTCTCCTGTTCCTCACAAATTGCCATGCCTCTTGAATACTATTCCCCATATGAGGAATCCATAGAAGGAGACTCCCCACCAGAGGATATCACATTTGGGGAGACCATCACAAAAATGAAAGAATACTTTAAATGGGACACTTCCCAAATGACTGACACTCAAAGGAGATACTTTTTAACTTCTCCAAGTGGAATCTCCCTTTGTTTCAGCCATCCTGCCTACCTTGATGCTTTAACCTCAGCATCAAAGAACCCAGATTCTCAACCACCGGCCCCTAAGAGACCAGACAGGTTCTACAGAGTTCCAGATGAACAGCAATTCCTAGTAAAGCCGCCCCTGGCAGACCCTGCTGTAATTGCTGTATCCCCTGATGAGCAATCTGGACTGGTTCCTTCAGTATCTCTTCTGCCTAATGATATAAAGATAGCAAAAGCTTGGACAGGATAGGAAAGAAGGTTTACACCTCCTCCACCCTGGCCTTCAGAGCTATCAACTACCAAACCAAAAACATTGAGGGACATGGTTTTGTGTCATTTTTGTATTTATTTCAGAATTTGCAAAGTTTTGAAACTTTGATCATATGGTCTCGAACATATGAAATTCGAAGCTTTAATTTTGATATTATGAAGTGAATCCCTCTGAATATGAGGCTGTTCAGACTTACTGGTCTGTAACTGCCTGGGTCCGTGAAAGGTCCTCCCTTATGCAGGGGAATAACTGTACCTGTTCTCCATTCTCTTGGTAAGAAATCTATATATGGAGGCAGAGACTGAACAGCATGTTCTGTGTGAAATTCACAAAGATCCATTACCAATTACTTTTCTGTGGAGGCAAGCTGTCTGCAGGTGCAAGCAATTAATCTGGACAGTTCTGAGCATTCTTTGAGGGTAATGCAAAATCTAAAGCCCAGTCTTTTTGGATTCATCAGGGGTAGGTTGTGCTTACTCAACCTGATGATTTTTTTGAAAAGGTCACCGAAGCAGTGGATGAAGGCAAAACGATGCACGTTGCATACCTTGACCTAGCCAAAGCTTTTGATACAGTTCTTTTTCTGGCATAGTTGAAAAGCTAAGTAAACTGGGAATAAACCTTTGTCGCCCACTGGATTTCCAAGTGGCTCACTGGAAATAGATAGGGAAAGTTACCTCCACAGAGAGACCAGTCACCAGTGAAGTCCCCCAGAGTTCTGTGTTGGGACTGTTCCTGTTTGGCATCTGTTTTTTCTGAAATAAAAGCCAATACCAAAGGGCTCTGGCTCAGTAAATTTGCAGATAACTGCAAACTAGGTGCAGTCATTGAATCACCAAATGCTTTATCGTGCATGAAGGTTTGTCCCAAATAAATGGTGTCAAAATCATGCACTGAGACTAAATACCAAAAATGCATTATTGTACCCTTTGGAAATTTACCCCAGGGAACTACTGCATTGACAATACACCCCTAATATTTGACCCAGTTTTTCAGGATTTGACAACTTATGTGGACAGTGACCTAACTTTTGACCAACACATGGCCATATATGTATAGATATAAGGATGTCATTGTTCCCCTTTATTCAGCTTTCGTTAAGCCAGTCATTGACTATAATGCCCCTTTGGCATATATATGTCCAGACACTTGCAACAAGTGGAATGCCCACAGAGGTACCTTACTAGAAGGATGCAAGGCCTAAATAGTATGTCCTACATGGACCAGCTCAAAGCCCTGTCACCGTACGTTATATCTTGCAGCTAAGAGGTGAGCTGTGTTTGGCATACAAGGCATCCTTTGACCCAGTACTGATTTACTACGCATCAGCAAATGGCATCAGAAATACTCTTGCCTAGGGATCTAAACCTCTTCTGCAACATCAGCAGAACAGTTTGGAGGGCCAGGTATACCTCTCAGAGGATACCACTGCTCTAGAACAGACCCTCCATCCACATAAAACAAAATTCATCCTTTTCCACATTCAAGCTCTGATTGGATCTATGCATGGGAAACAGAAATTTCCCCCAAAACTGCCCCTTGTACTACTAATGGACAGAGTCAGCTCCTAAATGCTTTATTCCATGCATGAATCCCCTCACATTGTCTGTGGTATGATCCCAGTTATTGTCATTAGGGATAATACATAGTTGTCAACCATTGGATGGAGAATGCCAGTCTCTAACCAAATGAGATAGGTTAATTTGAGCACTAAAAGGGGAAATTGACTAGACTTAAAATGGCCTGCAAGGACAGCTAGCCTAGTACTTGCTTATGAACAGAATGTACAACTGCCTTCAGCTGCAGTCGTCTTGACTTCTAATAAACATTTGCTAATGTAGGGAGGGGGGAAGCGAATATCTTTATAGATGTCAGAAATGTAGAATTTTTCATTGCTTTCATCATTTGCCTTGCTTTTAAGTCCTGCTTACTTACAAAATACACTTGTTTATAGTTTAAGCCAGGGGCTCTTTGAAAAATAAAAGAAAATATTTTAATTCTACATGTAACCGTCTGTGCACTTTACACTCCTCCCCAAGCCCAGCAGCCCAAGATCACTGCATATTAACATTAAATTTGAGTCTAGCCTTTCTCATTTTATACTGTAAAGTGTATATTTCTTATAACTTAAAAAAATACTTGTTTAATATCTTTTAACAGTCACTGAAAAGACCCTCCACATTTAAAATACCCCTGACTGCACACTAAACAAAACTTTTATCTATAACAAGCAGTTTATATCATGAATTGTTTTATACAAATACCAAGAACAGAAATTGTTTAACAATTATTTTTTGGAGTATATGCTTTACAGTCCATTAACAGGTTTAACAGAGGTAACAGTCCACTCTTTTTTCAGCCACTTTCTCTTGTAAAGCCAGATTTCACAATTGTAACTCATGCTTTATAGTCTCCCATTTATTAATTTCAGTGTTGCTCATCTTCCTCTTTATTTCCATCTCCCAACACCAGACTCTTGTTCAAGTCCTCTGATTCTTGTCAGCTCCTGTGCTTTTCTCTCTCAAGTGTTGACCTTCGGAACATTGGAAAAGATTTCACAAGCAAAGAGTCTCTGTATGAGCATTTCTGTTAGAAGAATGAGAAGCAGAGTCCCCTTCTAATTGCTGGATCACTTTATTGGATGACGTTTATTTCCTCCTTAGCCTGTTCTGCATTAAAAATGTTTGATTCCCCAGAAAAACACATGAAGACCGCTGGATACAACAACTTGAGTATGGCATCTGCATATCGACATTCCTTGTTTGCTGGTATAAGTATACTTCTCGTCTGCCTGGTTTACAGTGAATAATTATTTTCTACAAACACTTCTCTGTAGAAAATAATTATTTACTGTATATCAGGTTATTTTATACAAACACTGCTGTCTCCAATTTTTAATACTTTGCCTTTCTGCCACAGTTTTGTTTTATCTTCTGGTATGATTGCATCCTTACTAATAGGTCTTGACTGCTTTCCCATGGCCAGGTTTGGAGCATACACACAATGTGCCTTTTTGTCTAACAAATCCTGCTTTGGAACATCAGTCCTATTTCTTATTTTTTGTTCCATAAAGTTTATAGTGTGTTCCTTCAAATTTCTCTGGTAGAGTAGAAATCTCAGGTTTTCTCTGTGTGCACCGTTTCTAACCGTGCTATTTTTTTAAGCAGCTGCTCTTGCGAAGTCTCATATTTAGCCAGCGTTTTTATTTCAACCTCTGATTTTTGTAGTTTTATCAGAAACAGCTAGTTAAGGCTTCTATTTTTTTAACCTTTTGTTGTTTGAGTTGGTATAGTCCAGTGTTTCATTTGTTTTAATCACCTCTGAGTACATTTCATTCAGGTTTCTTCTAAATTTCTGAAAGCCATCTGTTGAACAAAAGCTGAAGCTTGAGCTGCTTCTTGCTGAGCAGCTGCAGAATCCTTTCCAGATGGTGTTTTCTCTTCAACTTTTCTGGTTAATTTTCTTGCAGGTTTTCAAATGTCTTTTTTTTGTTTGCATTCAGTGTACTTGCTAGTCAGAAATGGAATTTTACCCATAAAACAGTTTCAGTGGCACTTTTTTTCCTCAGTTTCTGTTTTCAAACTGGGAGAGTTGACGTTAAGCTGTTGATCAGTGTGCAGCCATCTTGGAAATCCAGCAGAAACAACATAATGAAGAGAGGCTTTTGGTAGAGTGAGGCACCTTTGCAAGCCTTCGCAAGTTGTCTCCAGGAAGCCGCCATGCTGCTTAAGGAAAATGTGGCTTCATAAGTCAAAGCCTTTCAGCAGTAACTTTTTATACATGCCTGCCCACAGTTATCTGGTTCTGAAGCATGTTTTGATAGTAGAGGGCAAGAATGGTACCTCCCTCCTCAGTTTTTGTTCATGAGGATGCCTGTGGTTCAAAGGTTGAAGACAGTGCTAGTTGAGGACCAAGGACTGCTGTGGACACCACTACCCTCAAAAAAGGCCTGCAGACTTTAGACAGACGTTATTTTGCTTAAGCTGGGTGGGCTTATCTCTTTCTTCTTTCTGTTAGTCTTCCCTACAAGATTTGTTGAGGCACCACTGAGAGGAATCTCATTCTTCAGAGTCTAAGGTTGAGGAACTAGCTTTGTAGATCAGATCATTTCCATCTTTGCATGTGTTTGTAATGAAGAACATCCTGTTATCCAGTACTTCACCAGAGAATTTCTCATTTGGAGATGCCCTCAGTTACATGAAAGATATCTTATAGTGAGATGCTAAGTTATAACTCTGATGCTCACAAAAGTTAACTTCATGGTCTGTCAGAACCAAAGCTCTTAGCCCTGTCTTCGGTTATAGTGGTCTTGAAGGATGCATTTGCCAGTGCATATCTGGAGCTGGATTCCCAAACTTCTGCTCCTAGAAAACCCGAGCTGTCTTGTAGGGTCATTGACTCCTTTATAAGAACCCAATGGCTGACTCACACATGGGATCACTGGGTTCCACCAAGAGGTTATTTGGGGATCCAGATGAAAATCACAGCTCTCCAGTTGTAGAAACCACAGAGTAATTGACCAACTGGGAAAGAAAGTTTATACCTCTGCCACCCAGGCCTTCAGAGCTCTGTACTGCCAAACACAAATGTCAAATTCCAGATTATGCCCCTGTCTAAAGTCAAGGGTAAGGCATTTGGAAACAAAAGACAAATCACTGAAAGACAAGTGCTGGATCTTTGCAACCTGTCTTTTCAGGTTGTTAAGCTCTCTGTCAAAAATGTGGCTGTGATGCAATAGATGGATGGCAGCAACTGGAGGTCTCCTGGGGAAATGTGCTTGGCTGAGGAGACAGCCCTCGACAAAGCTTAGCTCTCAGTGCCCCCATTAGACAAGGAACTGCTGTATGGACCCATGGCTGAACATGTATTTTTAATTAAAAAAAAAAAAAAAAAAAAAATGGAAAAACGGGAAGACTATGCAGTTAAACAACTGTTTCGCCTCCACCAGTCTGTCTGTGGTATAAACCACTTCATAAAAAAGTTAGCCCCTTACAGTAGAGCCAAGACAAAAGGGAATGACATAAGGGATTGAGGTGCCAGTTTTGGGGACAAAAATGGCAAGGTGAGCAAAATAAGAGTTTTTGGGGGTGGGGGCCTCAGGGCAGAGAGTTCACAAGGGAACAGATGTGACTTGAAGAGGATATTCCTTTCCATCCCCCTCAAATTCTACCCCAGCCATTTCCCTCCTAAATTGCTTCTTTATCCACATCCTTCCAGAAATGGGGGTGGAGCCTAGCTCTCATCCTCTTAGCACAAAAATCTGCACAAAGCCAAAAGTGATGTGGGACAAAGCCACAAAAATAGGGACACATTTTAAATATTGCTTGTATAAACTTAGAAAATTGTTAGAATAAAAGGTCTTCTGTTGCATTTTTCCGAGGGATATAAATTCTGAAACTCAAATGACTCATTATTTAGTGAATTCAGTCCTCACTGATTTGCCACAAAAATACAGAAAGTCGCAAATTTTATGAGGAATGGACAAAAAATAGGCAAAAATCTGTACAGTTGAGGTATCGTGGAGGCATCTGGGCCCATTTTTCAGAGTGGGAGAAAGTCACTTAAGATACCAAAGTGCCAGGTAATCTGAGACACGTACAGGTTAAAGATCATAAAAAAAAAACAAGTTTCTCTGGCAGTCTGTCAAACACCAATGGAATGAAAACATTTAAAGTACCTGACCAGGAAGATTGCACACTGTTTCAGTCCACACTCTTTCTAGTATTAAGAGTTGGTCCTTGGAGGTTCATTTTAGACCTCTCAAGGCTAGGTAAGTTTCTGCAAAAGTCAGATGTTCAGGATGCTAATCTTGTAGGCCTTCCCTCATCTCTCCTTTGCTGAGCCATTTCTTATCATGCTGGATCTGAAAAATATGTACCTCCACATACCCATAACCAAAAGCACATAATACCCGAGATTCTGCGCAAGGTGTCCTAATTACTAGTTTACTTCCTTGATTGTGGTTGTTGGCTTTTCTACTGCAGCCAGGGTTTTTACAAAATGTCTAGCTCCAAGAACTGAATACTACAGAACCAAGGGTGTTCCCATTTATCCCTGTTTGAATACCTGGGCAAATGCCTTAGTCAAGCCCCCCACCCATTGACACAGAGAAGGGGCATAGACTGCTCTGCAGTTCACTTCTGGGATGCTTGTATACACTGGATTTCTCTAAACCTAGCCAAATCACAGCTTAAACTCTACTATCAATTCTAGTTTCTGGGAGCCCTTCAGACACCACCACCAGGCAGGACATTATTTCATCCAGTGGAAGCACTATTTTTGTCCTTGTGTTTCATTTTCTTACATCAGCTACATCAAGTTATGGGCAGGGAATATCTCGGATCATTGTGATCTGTGGCATCCCCATTCCTGATGGCTCCCTCTGTCATGACTTCCCTTGAAAACTGCAGATGTGTAGAGGTAGATGCTTTCTCACTCTTGTGTTCTGTCCCATTCCAGTATTGCCTTGCTTCAAAAGAATTGCTTTGATAGAACAGATGAACCTTAGTTATGATGGCCCATTGAGGCCAGGCCCCGATACCCACCCACTTGCTGCAAAATCCTCAGATGTAATTTGGGCAGCCCACTTAGGGAAACTGGGGATCCAGGGAACCTGGAAAAATTGAGGGAGAAACACACCGACATGAAAGCTATGATGGGTATAGTTTTAGCCATAAAAGCTTTCAATTCTTGGCAACTAGGGACCTTGTATATATTTGGACACCACAAGAGTTGTGGAACATCAGCAAGGAGGGAAGCACCTACTGTTATTTCATGAGATGTCTGACCAAGGAGTCAAGATTTGGTCCTCAAGGCATCTTACATTCCATCCCAGGAAATATCCTGGCAGACTAGTTGAGCAGAAGTGATGCAGACTCACTTGAATGGATATTGAACAGGGGCATGTCTGGGCTTGGTCCATAGGTGATGCATAAATGAAGTAGACATCTTTGCTTCTCCAGAAGACTAACCAATTTTGTCTGGACAACTTAAACGCAGGGGCCCAGGCAAAGATGTCTTCATCAGTTGGGCATGTCTTTGTGCCTTTCCTCCCATTCTTCTTGGAAAAAATCACTAGAAATACTACCCAAAAACAGTCACATGAACAAGAAACAGACTGGATTCCAGGCTAAAATGAACGAAAATACGCCAAAATGTTGAATAAAATCTTTTACTGGTGCTTTCCGCAGTGGTACGGCAGTAGCGTTGTTACCTCACAGCAAGAGGTCCTCCCGTTCGATTCTCGGCTTAGCCTGGGAGTGCCTTCTGTGTGGAGTCTGCATGTCCTCCCCGCGGTTGGGTAGCGTTCCAAAGACATGCGTGCATAAATGGGCGTGACTTTGTTGAAGGTTGGGTGTCACCTCGGCATTTCATAAAAATCTACTGCCAATCATTAGCGGACCGGAGTTTCGCTGTGGCGACCCCTTACCGGGAAAAAGCCGAAAGATAAACAACTGGTGCTTTCTGGTACCTCGACTCAACAGCCTTTCAAAGGAATAATTTTTACACCAAAAAGTGCAGCAAATTTAAGTATACATCAATTGGGCTCCTTAAGAAATCATTCAATTGCAAAAATGCTAAACAATGAGTGTTGCACATTAACCCTTGACCATCTTTCACATTCAGATTTCAAACGAAACAAATAGTCTTACAAACAATAAAAGGTAAAAGGCAGCTGTTGCAAGACAAAAGTGACGCTTGGTGGATAGTAATTCCTTTATAAACAGAAAACTCCAAGTCCAATAGTAATACAAACAATATTCATCCAAAATAAAGCAATACACAGCAGTATTAAGCGCTTTCGTCTGGTAGATGACTTCTTCAGAATACAAAATACTGCAATTAACACAAGTTTAAATACATAGCTTACCCAATCACAAACACACTGACATCATTTCCCCCCATTAAAAAGGCTACAATTACTTAATAAGAACCAGATGAGAAACAGTAATAAGTACATACAAAATGTTTTTTTAAAAACATGCCTAAGCAATATTTTTGACTAAATAAAAAACATTGATTTTAGTTTTAGTAAAGAAGATAATGAAATTCTATCATTTAACCCAGGGGCATGATATGCATCAAGCCTAATTTGCCATTTTAATTCTACAAACTCCAAATATACATTCATATTCACTTGTGTTAATTGCAGTATTTTGTATTCTGAAGAAGTCATCTACCAGACGAAAGCGCTTAATACTGCTGTGTATTGCTTTATTTTGGATGAATATTGTTTGTATTACTATTGGACTTGGAGTTTTCTGTTTATAAAGGAATTACTATCCACCAAGCGTCACTTTTGTCTTGCAACAGCTGCCTTTTACCTTTTATTGTTTGTAAGACTTTATTTGTTTCTTGTTTGTCATTATGGATGGAGGCGAGCAGGAGCGTGACACTGGCGATGCAGAACTGCAGACTTTACTTCGATCTGTATCTACTTTAACAGCAACAGTTTCCGATTTATCCAAAAAAGAAGTGGACAGATTAATGTCTAACCCTTTTTACTTAGGGTCGAGCGGTACTACTAACACACAAGGCTCAGAGACTAGTGGTTCGCTTATTACACCAGCTCAAAGAATGGGTTTCTATAGCAACCAGGAAGTCGACTTGGTTCATGGTAACACCAACGGCTTTAATTGTAACACACAGACTCAGAACACTACTGTCGACAGGCAGGAAGTGGTTTTCAGTGCATCGGTTGAGCAGTGGCTCAAAACTGAAACTGGTTTTAACCAAGTTTCTAACTCTAGCAGCAATTTCCCTAACTTAGGGACATTGGATCAACAGATTTTCAGTTTTAGAGGGTTACTTCTGAAATATAAAAAACTGCAATTGGAAAACGAATATTTAACCGAGGGCACTAAAAGAGAACAGGTGCCTAAGGGGCTTCGCTTATGGAGATTTCCCACTGGTCTGGAAAAGGACTCACACCTTCATAAAGAACTTTTACAATTTTTTAACGGGCAAAGGTGTGAATTACTTCATATTTTGATATCTGATAACAACCAGAAAATGTCATTGTTATTAAGGGAGATTAATACTTTAGATTTAAGCATTAAAAATGACTTGCTGTTTGAAATGAAACGTAACAATCTTAATGGTGTGTTTAATCATGTTGATACTGAATTAATTGAATTAAAGACAGAAAAGAAAGGAAATTATTGAGGGACAAGGTGGATTATGAGAATGGTAGAGCATACCCAGATCCACCAAGGGGCCAACAAAGTTTTTCTGATAATATTTCTTGTACTGAGGACAATGAAGTTGAAGAGCATGCACAAGGCAATGGTGTAAGTGTTTCCTCTTTAGAGCAACCTCCTTTACGGAGGTCGGAGAGGATACAGAACCAGAGACAGGGGAGGCAGGACTATTACAGGAATGGGAACAACCCTGGGATGGGTTCCTGGAGGGGGAGATGGGGTTCATACAGGAGAATAAACTCTGACAACAACTTGGATAATGATAACAATGGTAGTCTGATACTTAATGTTATTTGTAATAACAATTGTGACTTTAATATCTACAGTTATAGCCAGGTCCGAGTTGACACTAGGTGGGCTGAGCTATTATCCAAGGGCTTTAATTTTGTTCCTATTAAGGAAGGGACACTCACTGACTCTATTTTACAACTTAAACTAATACAAGAAAACTTAATTTAGCTTTATATTTTCATGATAATAACACTACTGCTGGCCATTTGGATATACGTAGGCCTAGTACTTTTTTACCCCCATCAAACCCCCTAGTACAGCTGTCTGAAAATCTATGTGAAGCTGATATCGGGAACCTATTAGTGAGCAAGTATAAAAAACTTGATCAAGGTAACTTGGATTGTGATGAGAGAAAATTACTAAATGAAATTTTAGAGCATCGAGATACAAGAATAATGAAACCTGATAAAGGTGGGGGCATGGTAATTATGAATGTGGTTGATTACAATAGTAGGATGATGGAACTTTTGTATAGTGAAGTCTATCTTGAGGTCTTATGAAATGAGATTAATATAGCCTATCGTAATATAGACTTAGAACAGCTACTACTGAATGTGCAAATTACCCTAAAGACCCACAACTATATGCTTATAAGCCATCCAAAAATACCCACAATTTTTGGCATACCAAAAGTTCATAAATCTTTAGATAACCCACCATTAAGACCAATTATGGATGCCAAAGCCTCAAAAACCTATAGTATTGCCAAGTTTGTTGATAATATGACCAAAAACATTCTAGACTCACGCAGTCTTGTGGTTAGGGATTCATGGGACTTTCTTGCAAAAGATAAACAGGACATGTTTTTTGATAGTAACATATTAGTCACTATTGACGTTTGTGATTTATTCTCAGTTATTCCTGATCAAATTGGGCTTGAATGGTTTTATGACTATTTATGTGCCAACTCAACACTTAATCATAACACCATTCTGACTTTACGAACATGTATGGAAATAATACTAGAGAACAATTTTGTAACCTTTGGAGGGCACCTTTTCAAGCAAAAACAGGGGGTTGTAATGGGTGCGTGCTGTGCTCCAGTGTTTGCCAACATTATTTTGGCACAGTGGGAGGATTTGTTTACCAACTCGGAATTTAGGACTTCATGGGTATTGTATGGGCGATACCTAGATGATATAGTCCTGTTCTGGAAAGACAGTGAGGAAGACATGAAGAGGTTCTTCACTTACATCAATGGTACTACTAGTTTTCTTAAATTTACTATGAACAGTAATGTGGAACTGATTAACTATTTAGATGTTACCATCAAGAAAGATTTTTAACATAACTGTTTTGTTTCACAACTATACAGGAAACCTACCTATTCTAATTCACTACTGCATTATGCAAGCGCGCATCCATTGCACCAGAAAAAAGCCCTAATTAAGGGCCAATTTGTAAGACTGGCCAGATTGGTGTCGGACTTTGCGGATTTTCTAAGTGAATGTGAAATTATTAAAAAACATGTTTTGTAAGAGGGGGTACCCTGAAACCTTTGTCACAGATATTTTTAATGAAGTTAGGGTCAAAAGAATGAATGGTCGTTTTCTTGCACTATTAGGGCAGGTGTCCATCAAAAGTCATAATGATTGTAGACCTTCAAATTTTGGACAGGTGCTTACTCTTACATGTCCTTCAAGGATGCATCTGCAGTCATAACATATGGGTTGTCCTGCCTCAGGCAGCCCTTCGGTCGGCCGGATTCCAAAGTCTGGGTCTGGCCTCGGCTGATGTCGCACCTTCCCCGACGTCAGAGCGTCTGGGGTATAAAAGCATCAGCCGACGCCATTTTCCTCAGTCTTTCTTGCCGCGCGGTGCCCGAAGCAGAAGCTGTTCGCAAGTGCCGGTCGGTCAGATCCAGTGATTTCAGCTACCGAAAACTTCGACAAAGCTAAGTACCCCATTGGGGACTCTTTCTTGCCTCAGCCGATGTCAGATAAAGTAAATAATTGTTTAACTTGTGGGAAACAAATACCTCATAAGGATTTCCATTCCTACTGCCTTCCTTAGGCCCAGACCACGACGTATCGTCCTGTTCAGCCTGTGCCTCCTTCAACCGATGAACTCTTAGACGTTGGTCGGAGTTTGCAGAGGAATTTTTTGGGGCTAGTTTTGCATATAAAATGCCGTCGGACACTCCGACATCGCATTTGGTGAATACATCTAATTTTTATGACATTAAAAACATTATTTCCAAATATTGGAAAATATTTGATGTTGACCCCGAACTATCAGGGAAACTTAGTAACCAACCGACAGAGGTTTATAAAAGAGATGCTTCCCTGAAGGGATTGTCTGAAAGGCAAAAATCTGGTACCCACATTGGTGGTACTTTTAAGTGTGGGAGGTGTGCTCAATGCCCCATTGTTATGGATAGAGAAAAAAATCAAGCTTAGAATGGATATATTTCCAGTTCAAAAAGGATGTACTGTTATAGTAAAGGGGTTGTCTATTTGGCCTTGTGTAGATTCTGTGCAAGTTTTATGTAGGTAAAACTAAGAATGCCCTAAGGTTAAGGATTTATCAACATTTATATGATATTAAAAACAAAAATGAAAAGAATGCACAGTATAAGCATTTGATTAGTGAACCTACTCATTCTTTCCTGTTTTTTTATTTTGGAACATGTGGACTTGGGGACCCCGTGGGGAACCCTTGAATGAATATTTGGAGTTTGTAGAATTAAAATGGCAAATTAGGCTTGATGCATATCATGCCCCTGGGTTAAATGATAGAATTTCATTATCTTCTTTACTAAAACTAAAATCAATGTTTTTTATTTAGTCATAAATATTGCTTAGGCATGTTTTTTTTAAAAAAAATTTGTATGTACTTATTACTGTTTCTCATCTGGTTCTTATTAAGTAATTGTAGCCTTTTTAATGGGAGGAATGTCAGTGTGTTTGTGATTGGGAAAGCTATGTATTTAAACTTGTGTTAATTGCAGTATTTTGTATTCTGAAGAAGTCCTCTACCAGACGAAAGCGCTTAATACTGCTGTGTATTGATTTATTTTGGATGAGTATTTTGTATTACTATTGGACTTGGAGTTTTCTGTTTATAAAGGAATTACTATCCACCAAGCATTGCTTTTGTCTTGCAACAGCTGCCTTTTACATTCAGATTTCAATATATCAAAATTTTGAATGAAAAATGGTACATATAAAATGCACAAACACCCAGGATATGTGATGCATGATGAGTATACATATATAAATATATAAATGCAACATATGCCAAAATACATTAAATGTACTTTATTATTAACACATTATGATAGACGTTTGTGACTTTGTTGTACATAAACTCCTTTATAAAGGAGAAAACGCATATATAAAGAAGAACCAAAATCACATGTTAATGAAATTAGAAAACTACTCCTACAAGTGCCCAGACTCTTGAAATATAGAATGGACAAGCTTGTTTATTCAATAACAAATATTGATAAGTTCCTGATTTAAACCTCTAGGAAATAATGTGCCATAGTTGATAATGAATTTGGTCTCCAGCTTCAATAATTCACTAAGAAAAACATCACCATGTTTATTGGATGGTTTGGCCAGAATACTAAAAAATAAACTGGTATCAAAACCAACTTGAACAGCCTGAAAATACTGTGCCACAGGATTTTCAACCCTACCATGTTTGTCACCCAGATGTTCCATTTTACAATTTTACCATTCTTTTAGTTTGCCCAGTGTACCACCTTGTTGGGTCACATCCACAACCTACGATACAAACTACCCCGCAGGACCGACAATTAAACAAGTCCGTAGCCCTGTATTTTTTGCCATTTATAAAAGTTCCATCCAAATTTTAGACTCTCCTACAGATCTTGCAATGTCCACATAAATAACATCCTGTGTATGCTTGAATTCACTTAGCTTTCTTCATATTCAACAGTTCCTTCAAATTGGAAAGTCTGCTATAAGAAAACTTAATTCTCCTAGGAATAGGTCCTTCAGGGTAGGTTCATTCACGATTATGGGCCAAAATCTCTCTACAACCATCCTCAGACTTCTAGAAAAAGGGGAATACTTGGTAACAAAGAATAGTTTTCCATCACAATCATTGTTAGATAACTAAAATTACCCCTAGAGACACCCAATGTGTTTCTAAAGGATCTATGTTTAGATAGAGTTCCCAAACGCTCTTTCTGCTTTATCAAGAACATGTGAATTGTAACCTTTCCAACAATTTTTGTCTAACTTTCAGAAATTCCTCTCTCACAGTGTGCTTCTCACAAGTATTATTAAAAATGCGGTTGTATTCACCATGGGGTAACGCAGCCAATAAGTGGGGGGATGCATAATATCAGCTGATAAAAAAAAAATTAACTACTGTCTCTACTGAAAGGTCTGAAAGAAATTCCCCCAATCCTTGATATAAAAAATTCTAAGTCAAGAAACTGTACTCTCTCCCTGTTTGTTGTATAGGTGAATTCTAACCCAAAGCTGCTATTCTGATTGAGATTGTCCACAAAGTCTTGAAACTCAGAAATATTACCCCTACAAATGAAAAACAAATCATTATATATCTTTTATAGATCACATCTTTTGAAAAATTCAGTATTATAAACACAGATTTTCAAAATGATTCATAAAGATGATAGCATAAGAGGGGGCATATGAAGCCCCCATCACAGTACCCTCTTTCTGTAGAAAATTCTGTCTGTTAAATCTGAAACAATTGAGTTTTAAAGAAAATTCCAACAACTGTAGTATAAAACTTGTATGTGGACCCTCCCCCATCATCTTGCCAACTGGTTCCAAACTCCAAACATTTTTAATGCTCGTGTAAAGAGTTTTCACATCCACGGTTGCCCAATAGTATCTAGTGTTCCCCTCCATACCTCTTAACAATTCACATAAATCTTTACCATTTCTGATATGAGATGTGATTTTACTCAAACTTTTAACTGATGATCCAAAAAAATAACTACATTTTGCAGGAAAGAACCCTTTCCTGATTCTATCTGGCTACCCGGCGGATTGTTACAAAACATTTATGAATTTTGGGGATAATGAAAAAAATGGCATCCCTAGGGTTTTTCACAAAAGGTTTCTTGACATCCATGGAGGTAAAAAAGCCCAATCTCTCACCCCTTTCCAATAAATTCAATAATTCACCAGTGAAAATAGAAACAACATCCCCCGACACCAAGGTGTAGACAGATTGGTCCCTCAATTCCTCCGCCATGTCATTATACTTTGCTATAGGTAAAATTACCCAATTCCCACCTTTGTCAGCTTGGGTATACACATATTTATCATTCATGTCTCTCAAATTAAGCGCCAACCACTCAGATTTATTCAGATTATGTCCTATGTCTTTGTGTGAACTTCTTGTATTCCAATTCTGTCTCTCTATAAAGAACATTTTCAAATTGAAGCACTGTTGCTGATAACTTAGGTGGAAAAAAACACTGTGGTGAGGGACCTGTGGGACTTTTAACCTGCCATATCCTGTACAGAAACCCCCATCTTAACTGTCTGCACCCCACCTCTGCTTCCCCCACAGATGAAAGTCAACAGGTCACCAAATTCATTGGCATATAAAGACACATTTGAGAGTGAATCATCAGAACAAACACTTAAATTATTCTCATCATTTACATTAGTAACTTCAGCATTGTCATGAACATTAGACACTCTGTTTTGAAAAAAACACTTTTAAATGCAGTTTTCTACAAAAACGACTTGCTTCCAAAATAACATCAGCTAAAGTTGGAAAAAACATTGGAACAAACTTTGTTCTGTTCAATAACAATGCTTTAACATCACTACTTACATTTAAATCAGAAAGATTGACCATGTTTAAGTCCATTCGATTGCTCTGAATGTCCTCATGCACCACATACCTAGGTGAAATAAGAGCCTCAGTATTAGTGTTATAAATAGTCATCATTAAAATCCTAATAACTGCCATTAGTTCTTCCTTCTGTTGTTGCCACCACTGTTGTATGAATTCGCTCCCTGCCATTTCCGACCCCTGGTTTTGACTTGTGCCGAGGAAGGTAGTTGTTCTACAGTACCCTCATTTAGAATGGCCTTCTCAAATGACACATTCTTCTTTCAGCTGGATGCTGTCTCAACCGAGGAAGCTGAAGAATCTCATAGTGCGCGGGACTTGCTGCCATTACGAGCACTCTTGGACCTTCCTCTTCTAGTTTTTCATTGCCATGAAAAAATTGTGCCATTTTTATAGTCCCTTATATCACGTTCTAACTTCCCCTTCTTGCGTGTAATCACCGCCTCCTCACCCTTGCTGACACAGCCATGGATCTCCTTATTTCTGTTATTGGAAGATAAAACAGGAGCAGATTTACTCAAACGATCCTGTAACTGTAGAATCTCCTCCTGCACTTTAATACGTTATCTAAAGTTTCTTCTAATAAGCACTTTCAGCCAACCTGCAGTACACGCTAGAGCAATTTGCTTCCACTCTTCAGACAAATCAGTCTCTTCATCAGAAAAGTAAAAGGAGGGTAACCGGTCTACTCTAAGACCCCTGGGGGTCAAATCCAAACTTAGATATATTTCTAACAAGCCAGTGTTGTAAAATAGTTACCTCTTTGTTGACTAGTCATTCTAATAACAGAAAATCTCCCTCATGTGCCTTTTATATGTACTATTTTTCATTCAAAATAGAATTTATTTTGATAATATTGAAATCTGAATGTGAAAGAATGGGTAAGGATTAATGAGTAACACTCACTGTTTAACATTATTGCAATTGAATGATTTCTTAATGAGCCCAATTGATGTGTATTTAAATTTGGTGCACTTTTTGGTGTCAAAATCATTCCTTTGAAAGGCTGTTGAGCCGATGTACTGGGAAGCACTAGTAAAAGATTTTATTCAACATTTTGGCGTATTTTCGTTCATTTCAGCGTGGAATCCAGTCTGTTTCTTGCTCATGTGACTCCCATTCTTCTTTTCAGTGATCCATAAGTAAAGGAGGACAGTTCAGAAGTAGTGCTTTTAGCTTCCTGCTGACCAAGACAGAACTGTTTCTCTCTCCTACTGCACATAGAAGGATGAAGCCTGTCCCACTTCATCATGTAGTCTTTACATCTGAAAACAAAGGTTCACTCATACACCTCAACCTGAAGAGTGAAAGTATGGATGATAGCACTCATCATCTTTAGGTATGTCAGAAAAAAAGCTACCACCAAATGTAGGTTTCCAGGTCCAAAAAAACAGTAGAATTCAATGACGTATAAACCCAAGGAGGAGACTAGGAAACAAAACGCATGGAAATTATATGAACTAGAAAAGATTTTGTCTTTAGTGTCGGAGAGAGGCCAAAAAATTGTCAAGGTCAATGGTCCTCAAGTATCTGTCAGATCTTTAAAAAAAATTGTTTTTACATCTCGTTGTAAATGCCTGCCAGCCCTGGGATTCCACCCTTTATTCCTTTGTCAGTAAAAATAATTTCTAGAAGAGGTATTGCACCTAATGCCGCCTAAGAAGGACATCTCCTTTCCTTTAGATTTTTAACGTGTGCATTGGAGAACTCAACCTTACAAATAACTGAGCCAGCATCACCACCACCTCTCAAATTCTTGTCTTTGAAAGACTGTTCTCATAATGGGTATAACGTCTGCATACAGGATTTCTGAGCTACAGTCATCTCTTTCTCTTTTTGCACATGGAAGGAGTTAACCACCTGATTCATACTTACAATTGAGACATGGGCCTCTCTAAATCAGGGCATTTTCTTCCTGGTATTCTTCCCTACTATAAAGAAATGAGAAGATTTTGCATATGCTAGATATGCTTAGGAAAGTGATATTTTAAACAGAAAAAAAAAATAAAGAACTATGGAAATGGATCTTTTTTCAATGGTCTTTGCAAAAAGAAGTAGGAGAGCCAGTCTATTTCTAAAGATACCATCTTAAAGTGGCTTGCCCACTGTATCTCCTTTTGTTATTCCTTCCATAATGAGTCTGTCAGGGTATCTAACGACCCTCTGCCAGAGTGACAGCAGCTACCACAGCCTTTCAAAAATGGGTCACTGCATCCGTGACATTTTTGAAGCAGCTGCCTGGTCATTTCTCCATACCTTTTTCAAATACTTAAACTAGAAAAATACCTCTTGAGCCAGGGTAGAATTTATCACATGCTACAAGGGGTGTTACAACCTGTAACCTTCCCAGGGCTAGTCACCTTTGGGTTCATATGTTTTAGGAATCTTTCCAAAAGGTAACACTGCTGCAACAGGGAACAGTACAGTAAACATAGTACATTTGTGTAAGAACTTTGTACATGATTGTGTGTTCACAGTTGAGGAAATATTTCCCTTTGTGCTAATGTTTCCTGCCTGTTTGCCAGTCTGCGGTTGGCATGGGTACTGTCACCTTGTTCTCCACCTTTCCAGTCTCCTAATCCTCTAAGGCACTTCTCACCTTAGCTGGATAAGTGCATGGGAAGGGGAGTTTTGAGGGTTCATCTGGTTGTTCTGCCATCCCTGTGGAACTTTTCCTACCTTGTAGGTTAGCACTTTTGCTTTTGCCAGATCACTCCGGATTACATGGGCAAGAAAGAACTAAAGAACACAGATGGCTAGGACATACTACATATGCGCTGATGTCCAGGTGTGAGGACATTGACTGGCCTAGAGGGAGAAGGTTGAAAAACTCCAGAAGTTGGGGTGGACATCCACCTTCTGTGACAGAAGGCCCAAAAGTTAAGAATGCTTCAACACTGGTAGATAACCATCTACAGTTGTGTTAAGTTCCTACAAAGCCCTTCTAGCATCCTACAGGCGTGTATTTAATTTTAGTTTTAATGAAGTTAACATAAAATGTCAGAACAACTGTCTAAAGATCAAAGGCTGAGGGATATGAAGGTGAGAGTACATTGAATGGAGTGAACGTTGAATCAAGTTTGGAGGTTCCCCTATTGTACAAGCTTAGTTTTCAACCTTAAGCTCAAAGTACAAGTAATATTTTCTCTCTCGATTTTTTATTTTCTTTCTGCACACTTTGCTGGTGTGTCGAGAGGTGGTACTGCAGCTATGCCAGGAGTAGTTGGGCAGTGGATGTGTAACATATGCCAGCAAAGCTAGCAGGAATTTTGAAAATTATGTCATTTGTATGTCAAACTGATTTGTACATGCTTGTGCTGAAAATGTGTTTGTGAGGTTTGCTTGTGTTAAAATGTATCAACAGTGTGCCTGCTGTGGAAGGAAAATAAATGTACACGTATTATTGTAATTAAATTAAATGTGTATGTTTTAACAGCATATACTGGGGAAAAAGAGGTTAATCAACCTGACTTTGAAAACATATTCTTAATTAAATTACTTTATAGGTTAAGCCATAAAGATGTTAACCCACAGTTGTGAATGGAGCCAGAGAGGCAGTATCTGTGCTAGAGAATAGGTTGTAGCTCCTGCAGGAGGAGTGGAATAGTTTTATTGTTTTATGACTTCCAGATGCTTTACTAAAACTTGGGTAAAGGTCTAGTGTGTATTGTAGCACATAGGTGCTTAACCCTGGCAGCTTCTAGTGATGGGGGAATCGTGCGGGAAACAGAGTCAGATGACCAGATGTGTGTGATGTCATTCTGTAAGCCAGAAATAATTAGATATTAATAGGAGATTGATGTCAGCATTCTGCACTCTGACAATGGTGATCACTCATCCACATTATCTTGCCTTACTGTATTGTGGAAGTAGAAACAGTAATTCCTAAGATGAGTCACGAAAATATAGTGAGGGTAGTTGATCATTTTTTTTCTGTAACCGTGACTTTTTCCAGCTGTGTTATTTTCAGTAGTTCCTGTGACTGAAACTTTGGTGTGTACTATAAATAGATATTTAGTATTTTCATGTTCTTCTCTCTATATGCCAGTGGGGAGTCTTATTGGGGACCTAGAGGGAGACAGAGAAATCTAGACCCTGGGCTAAGTGTATTCCCTGTATGCTCTTAAGGGATGTTGTGCTTGTTGCAGAGATGTTTGCATCTGAAAGTACTGCGTATATCCATTTGTATTCCAAGTGAACATCCCTCTCTATTGTCAGTGGTGAGGATTCAGGTTTCATGATTACTGGTTCAGACGTCACAGTTGGACATCTCATTTTGTATTTAGTGGAGTCTTTCTATACATTTTGGCTGCCTTCATTGATCACTTTTACAGTATTCCTTACATCTGACACTTGACCAGTTAGTGTTCCATCCATCCGGGCAGTCTTCAAGTGCCCTGGATCCTTTCTTCTGGCACAGTGTACATATGTCCTGGACTGTGTACAGCATATTAATATGAAGGGGGATGTGCTCCTTTCCCAGCTTAAGAATTTCCTTGTAATAAGCTTATGCCGACATCTGATTGCTCAACATTACATAGTAGTCATTTGCATAATTTGCACCATAATTGGGGATTTGTTCTTTCTTTTCTTATTGTATGGTGTTGCTTGTTGGTAGAGTTTCCTAAGAATTTTCTTATGCCTGACACTAAAAAGGGAAAGTGTAGGTGTGGTAGCAGATCCCTCACCTGGTCTGCATTACTAATTGTCTTCTGCCTCAGTACAGAGCACAATGTCAGCAGTTGCCATATTTGCCATGTGTTTGTGTGTAAAACCCTCGGAAGTAGGCTGCATAATCTTGGTCTATACCCAGACTGTAAATGCTTTGAGGCCTCGACATGCTCAGCCATGTCTCTGCCTAAGAAGAAATGTAAGGGCAAAACTGGCAGTGAGATACTTTGCTGTCATAGTTACCCAATTGGTTTGAAATGACCGGACCCATTGAAGTGCATTTGAGACTCTGACCTGATGATTTCCTTTTCTTTCCAATCCTCTGATAATGCCAATTCAGAGACCATCAGGACTAGGGAATCAAGCACATAGGTGCAGAACTACTGCTTGCAGGGCCTTTCCTCTGATGTTCCCAGTCGTGTGGTAGCAGAGAGGAACCCCAGGTTATTACAGAAGACAAAGGCAAAATCCATATGGTATTCACTCAGGAGCAGGTACGAGTTTCATAGTATTGGAGATGAGACCTAATTGACTGTACCCTAAGAATTTCCCAGCAGATATCCCTGTCAAAACAAGACAGATTTGTTGTCCTCCATTGTCTAGACATGTGCTAGCTAAGAGGTATTTAGGTGGACCTTCCTCTCCCTCCACTTGCTAAGTAGGCCAACAGGACTTGTTCAGACAGGTTGAGGGCTTGATAAAACTCCTTCAGTCATTTTGATAAGCCAGTCCCTGAACAAGCTGGCCCTCCTTTCCTGTCTGACAAGGAAAGAGATCTCTTTTCTGAAGAATAAAAGGCAGACTCTATGGACGTAGATCAGGAGGATCTGGACTATGTTTCCCAGATCTCTTCAGTCTCTCCCAGTGTTTCTCTCATATGTAGAAACACCTTAACCTTTGATTCCCTAGTGAAAAAATTTAAGTTAAGAAAACTATGACCCATATGGAAGACTTTTTCAAGTGGGAAACAGCAAAAAGCCTCTTGCATCCCAAAAATATTTTAAACTTTTGCAAATGAAAGCCCCCAAAGCCTTTGACCATTCCACCTGTCATGAGAACCCAGGAAGATGCATTCATAGAATCCCATGCTTCAGATACCAAGATCCAGCCTCTTAAAAGCAAGACAGATTTTACAGGATGCAAGACACTCATAAATATCTCTGAGTTGAAAGTTAGTCCCTGCTCAGAATTCACTGCCCAGTGATAGAGGGCAGGATCCTTGCTTGCTTTGTCCCTTGGTTTAAGGATGTAGGCTCCATGAGCAATAACCATTGGCTTGGTAAGGCATGCCTGGCTAAGGCAGCAGCCTCTACCTGAGGATCTTAAAGCTTTCTTGGATCGGGAATTATTTTTGTGGGAAGCCACTGCAAAAATGTTTAAGAAATTGGTTTAGAGGGGAAAAGTCATGTAAGGGTCTGAGAGTTTTTTTTTTCGTTTCTCTGTGCCATATTTTAATAGGAATTGCCTATCTAAATCAGTTTTGTGTTACAGGAATCCGTCCACAGATGAAATGTAAAATACAATGAAGCCCCAGAGTTATAAGAGGTCATTTGTACTTCCCAACTTAACTGATTCCACTGCACTCAGCTTGGATGATAGGATTAAGATGTGCTTAGTGTTACCAGGGAAGTAAGGAAACCTACCGTCAGGCATTTGTATGTGTCTAAATGGATGATTGACTTATGGTGCCAGAGTTATAGGGCAGTATTAATCGAGCATGGGGGCTTTCCAGGTCCTTTGAAACCTCAGTTAACTCTGTTTGGCTTATGCTTAATCAAGATGAACAGCAAGCACAGGTAGTCCTAGTGAGTAAAGGTCGAGAGTGCAAAAAGACAATGTGAACAGCATAAAACAAACTTGACCACCACGGCTTAAACATGCAAAACTTGTATTGTTTTTATATTAAAAATTTTACATGTTCCAGCTGTGGTGGTCAGGTTTGTAATATGCTGTTCATATTATGCTCCATCAAGGTTCAGTTGTCTGTCATCTTGGTCTGACTACCTTTCCCTTGATTCTCCTTTAACTAGCAGGGTCCAAGTGAATCATTTCTGTATTTAAGGCCTTCAGGAAATAGTGGCCATCCGCTTGGAACCTAAATTATATCCTGGAAGGACTGTCTTAACCCTGCTTTGAGCCAGCAGCCTTGTCAGTGTTTAAGTTCTTAACATGGAAAATAGCCTTGCTGGTAGCACACACTTCAGCCAGGTGGGTATCTGAACTTCAAGCCCTTGTGTACATACTACCTTTGCTAGTATTCCATGAAGTCTGGGTCAGCTTCAGGACTAACCTTTTGTCTCTACCTAAGGTGTTGTCAAATCTGAATTAATCCATTCAGCTACCCACACTCTCCCATTCCTAGTACAGGGGAATTCTGCACTCTCTGGATGAGCACAGACAGTTGAGATTTTTACTAAACTGAATAAGAGTTGAGAAAGACTGACCAGTTGATGTTAAGTTGTCTATCTCGCCTTCATTCTTGCTGGATGGGTTCGGAGCCGACCTCGGCTCCGACTCGGCCACTCTAAAAGCTCGAGAGTTGGTTCCACCGGCTCGAGGCTCCCCTTATATCCCACAATGCTAGGCGAGAGTTACCTCAGATCTCGTTTGCCGCTACAGCTTCGAGGTTGGTTGCTTCTACCGGTTCCTGGTGAGTGTTAACTTTTTCTTGTAAAAGTAACTCTTTTAAACCCCTTTTAAGTTAAATTTCTTTCTTAGTTAGTGTAGATTACAAAACTTTATCCCCGACCCTAAATTTTTCCGTTTCTTTACCAAAGAACCTTTGGTTCTTCCTTTGGGCCCTTAGGCCTTTCCTTTCCCTAGTGGAGTGTTTGTGTTTCTTGTAGTTTACTTTAGTTTACTGTACCTTAAATTCTAGTATTACTACTAAAATTATTATTATTTTCTACTGACAGGGTATAACTTGTGTGTTTGGGTGTGTGTTTGTGTACACCCGTCAGTCAGGGAAATGTCTAAAGAAGCAAAGGTCTCCGGATTCAAGAAGTGTGATGCGTGCTGTCAGAAAATGTCTCTAACAGACGCTCACATTTCTTGTGTCTATTGTCTGGGGCCTTTGCACCTGCAGGACTCCTGTGCTGTGTGCCATGGCTTCAGCCCCAGGGTCCTGCAGGAAAGAAAGAACAAATTAATTCTTAGAGGCTTACTAAAGCCAGAGGATTCCCTGTCAGTTTCAACAGGGAAGCCCTCTAAGGCATCGAGGTCTTCGGCTCCGGCTTCTGAGCCGAGACCTCAGGTTGTTCAACCTTTGCCTTTATCGGCTCCGGCTGGAGCCGATAAGTCTCAGTCCACAGTTTGTGGCTCCCTCGGCTCCGGCCGGAGCCGAGGTTATTGAGGTTCCCGTGTCGGCTCCGACCAGACCTTCGGAGCCGACAACTAGGAAGAGGTCTAGGTCACCATCTCTTGGCTCCGTTCATTCGGCTCCAGGATCTCCCCTGCTGTCTGAACGGAGCCAAAGGTCTCATTCCTCTAGGTCATCGAGGCTGTCCGATCATGACCTTCAGAGGGTAGTGAGTCGACTACTTAAGTCCGAGGCACTAGCCCAGATGCTTCAGAGCCCGACTCATCAGTCGGTGCCTGCCCCGGTCCATCAACTTTTTCCTCCTTCGACTCTCTTGAGTTCGGAGCCGGGTCGCGTCGGAACCGAGACTGTGATTACCGAGCCGAGACAATTGTCTTCGGCTCCGTCGCCGGCTCCGCTTTCTTCTTTGGAAGAATCTCGGTGCGGACTTCCCTCGTCGGCTCCGAGGGTGAGTGGCATCGGACCCTTGTCCGACCCCTCTCCTCTCGGGCTTCGGCGCTGGTGAGTTCGGCTCCGACATCGACTCGAGCCATCGCTGTCGGTGCCGAGGGGTTCTTAGCTCCTCGGAGCGGGGACCTCTGGCTCTGCCTGACAGGGGTGCATTCGAGGTCATGCGGAGTGTGTTAGAGCCTGGCTCTACTCCACAGTCGGCTCCGTCCGCCCCTCCCTCTATGCTGCCTCAGGGTAAGTCGACTCACTCCCTCATCCCGGACTGCAGAGAGCCAGCTCCTCAGGAGCCCCCTGTGGGGATTTCATCCTCTTCCGAGGCCTCTCCTGATTTGGCAGAAGAGCCCCCTCGGAAGAGGAAGTGCAAGAGGAAACACATTGACTCACCTGAGTCTATCACGTCAGACACAGATTTGGATGATTCTGAGGGTTCCCCCCGTTCCCCTTCTGAAGATGTCTCATTTGCAGACATTCTGGAGATCCTGAAACAGAGGGGAAATTGGCCAGCCCTCAACCCTTCGGAGGACGAATCTGTGTATCTTGAGGTGTTTGGCTCTCGTCCTTCCACCACCTGGGTGTCCCCCCCCCTTTGACCCCCTCATGCAGGTGGTTGCTAAGAAGGCATGGACGGCTCCTGATTCAGTGGACCCCACTCCCAGGAGACCCTCTAAGTTCATCACAGCTCCATCAGACAAGCAATTTTTATCAAAAGGAGTTTCTGTGGATGCTATGGTGGTAGCTGCTGCCACAAAGAAGGAACTGGCTGATCCTTCAGTGCCTGTCCATCCACCTAACAAGGAATCTAGGTCCATGGATAGGTACGGGAAGCGGATGTTCTCCTCAGCGACATTTACCATGCGTTCGCTGAACTACCTGTGCCATTTCACTCGTCTTCAAAGGGACTTGATCAAGGAAGCGAGTGAAATGTTAAAGGATCCTACAGCTGCGGGTTTCCAAGAAAAGATGAACACGCAGCTGGCTACCCTTAATTCCATATCCAACTCCTCCATGCGCCTCCTCTCTTATGCGACCGATGGAGCGAGCAGAGCCGCAGGGACAGGTGTAGCCCTACGTAGGCACGCCTGGATGCGGCTATGCAATTTTGCGGACCCTTTCAAGACGTCTTTCACGAACTCCCCTTTTGATGGATCATCTCTCTTTGGTCCTCAAGTGAAAGAAACCCTGACTAGGTGTGAGACTGATGGCAAGACCCTTTCTGCCGTCGGAGTCCGTTTTTCGACTCCTTCTAGGCCTTACCCCAAGGGCCAGAAGGGTGGGAAGATGTGGTTCCGTAAACAATCTCAAGGGACTTCGCCTGACGCACAGAGTCGTTTCCTACCAAAGGCAGAGGTGGGAATAACAATGGTAGACGCCGCCCTAGGGGCAGGGGGTCCAGAACCAGGGCAATCGGGAAGCCTTTCCTGACAAGCCTTTTCAGCATCCCTGAGGTGTTGCCCGACTGCCCATCTTCGGAGGCAGTCGGGGGAAGATTGTCACTGTACCCAGAAGCCTGGCTATCCCTGACTCAAGACAAATGGGTACAGTCCATCATTTCAAGGCTATTCTATCCCCTTTCTTCGCTTTCCGAATCGGTCAAAGAAGTCCCTTCCAGCTGTTCCACCCGCTCAAACGGATATAGCAGCTTTGGAAATTTCAAAACTGCTTGCAAAAGAGCAATTCAGCCAGTGCCAGCAGACCAACAAGGATCCGGAATCTAGTCAAGGTTCCTTTTAGTTCCAAAGAAAACAGGGGACTGGAGACCGATTTTGGCTCGCAGTGTCTTGAACAAATCAGTCAAGAAAACAAGATTTCGGATGGTCACGCTGCAATCCATTCTTCCCTTTTGGGCAAAGGAAACTGGATGTGCTCTCTAGACCTTCGGGATGCGTACTATCACATTAAAATGAACAGACGCTCCAGAACATTCCTCCGCTTCAGGCTGGGAACCAGTCATTTTCAGTTCAGGGCCCTGCCCTTTGGTCTCACCACTGCCCCGGTGTTTACCAAATGCATGGCAGTGGTAGCTTCTCACCTGAGACGACAAGGATTCCAGGTGTTTCCATATTTGGACGACTGGCTTCTCACAGCTCCCACCAAGCATCTCCTTCTGATGGCCAGAGATTATACTTTTCGCGTTTGTCAAAAACTGGGTATTTCAATAAACTGCGAAAAGTCTGTTTTGTCGCCTTGTCGTACTATTACCTACATAGGCGCAAATTTAGATACTATAAACATGTCTGCAAGGCTAACGAACCAAAGGATATCAGACATTCACAAATTGGTGTCTCTTCTTCTCAACAACAACAGAGTCAAAGCCAGGTTAGTTCTAAAGGTGTTAGGAATCATGGCAGCGGCCATACCTCTCCTTCCATTGGCCAGATACCACATGCGGATCCTTCAGTGGATGCTTTTTACTCAATGGTCATACCAGGAACTTCCAATGTCTCACACCATTATGATCACGCAAGCGTGCAAAAAGCATCTCATGTGGTGGATGTCTTCCCCCCAGCTCCTGTCGGGAAGACCATTTGTTCCACCTCCTCCGGTTGCTACACTGACAACGGATGCCTCCCTGATCGGGTGGGGGGGGCATTATCAGGGCAGGACAGTCCAGGGCACATGGCAATCAAACGAATGCCACTTGCACATAAATGTTCTGGAGATGAGAGCAGTGCTTTTAGCGTTGCAAGCCCTTCAAGACTCTCTTCCCTTGGGAACGATTGCAATCCAGACAGACAATATGTCTGTAGTGTGGTACATCAACAAACAAGGCGGAACCAGATCATACCTCCTGTGTCGAGAAGCACTCAGACTGTGGCAATGGGCGATTTCTTCTCAGCGTTTCTGATAGCAACGCACATCCCCGGAAGTCCAATCACATTGCGGACAAGTTGAGCAGAGCTATACTCATGCCTCACGAGTGGTCTCTGAAAGACTCTGTAGTGAGAGAAATCTTTCTCAAGTGGGGTCAGCCTTGCTGCGATCTTTTTGCTACTCCCCAAAACAGCAAGTGCAGAGAATATTTCACTCTATTCCCTTTACCAGGCCAACCCAGCAGGGACGCTCTAGTCCAAGTTTGGCCCCGGGGACTTCTGTATGCATTTCCTCCTTTCCCATTGATCTCTCAAGTAATACAGAAAGCTATCGCTCAGAAGGCCTCATTGATCCTCATTGCTCCTTACTGGCCTCGACAAGTGTGGTTCCCCTTTCTACATCAATTTCTTTTGGAGCGACCGTGGAATCTGGACCTAGTTCCAGATCTTTTGATCCACCAGTCGGGTCAGTTTCATCGCTCCCTCCCCTCTCTGAACCTCACTGCTTGGTTCCTCCAATTCCAACCGTAGCCAGGCTTCCTCAGTTATCTCACTCTGTTAGAGATATATTGATAGCTTCCCATAAATCTTCCACACGAAAGATTTATTTGAGTAAGTGGAAACGCTTCTCATATTGGGCACAAAGAAAGGACATAGATCCTTTCACCGCTTCCATCCAACTAGTCCTTGATTTTTTAGCTGAACTCTTAAGGTTCAATTGGCAGCTATTTCTAACTTCCATGTGGGTATTTCTGAATCTGCCCTAATGTCCCACAAGCTTTGCAAAGCATTTTTGAAAGGAGTTTTTCTTCTCAGACCTCCTATAAGAAATCCTCCTTCTCCTTGGGACCTAAATTTAGTTCTTGCTTCTTTGATTCTTTCCCCTTTCGAACCTGCAGCTTCATGTTCCTTGAAATTATTATCATGGAAAACTCTCTTTCTGGTGGCTATTACATCAGCCAGAAGAGTTTCAGAACTTCAAGCACTCAGTTGTCTTCCTCCTTATCTCTTGTTCCATAAGGACAGAGTATCCTTACGAACTAACCCGTCTTTTTTGCCTAAGGTGGTTTCAACATCAAATCTAAACCAAAGCATTGACCTCCCTGTCTTTTTTCCAGAGTATTCCAATAGGTCTGAACAAAAGTTACACTGCCTGGATGTTCATCGTCAATTAAGGTACTACTTGGATAGAACAAAACAATTCAGAAAATCTGATCAGCTGTTTGTCTCCTATGCTGAAAGCAGAAAGGGACTTTCAGTTTCAAAAGTATCATTATCCAGATGGCTAACATCTTTGATTTCCCTGGTATATGAAATTAGACAACAGAAATTGCCTAATAAACCTAAGGCCCATTCCACCAGAGCTTTGGCTACTTCTTTAGCCTTCCAAGACAGACTGCCTATTGACACCATTTGTGCAGCGGCTACTTGGGCTACTCCTCACACTTTTATTTCTCATTATAAGTTGGATTTAACTTCTAGGCATAGAGCTAACTTTGGTTCCACTGTTCTCAGGAGTCTGTTCCGTTAGGCCACCCGGGACAAGGTGCTAGGGACGCGGTCCCATCCAGCAAGAATGAAGGCGAGATAGACAACTTAACATATAGAAGTTATGTTCTTACCATAACGTTCCATGTTAGTTGTCTTCTTCTCGCCTTCTTCTTGCGTCCCACCCTCCTTCCCCCTGACCTGGACAGACCTAGAGGAGTTGTGATCGTGACCTCTCTTTCTACCACCTCTTTCATAGTCATATGCTATTATGCATATTTCTTGGTTCAGGATGTAGGTCACCCTTCTTTCTTCCTGTTGTTAGAGGTGGACTCTGTTTTACAGTTATACTGTTACTGTTATAAGCTGGGGTTAGCTTACAAACGAGATCTGAGGTAACTCTCGCCTAGCATTGTGGGATATAAGGGGAGCCTCGAGCCGGTGGAACCAACTCTCGAGCTTTTAGAGTGGCGGAGCCGAGGTCGGCTCCGAACCCATCCAGCAAGAAGAAGGCGAGAAGAAGACAACTAACATGGAACGTTATGGTAAGAACATAACTTCTATTTATTTTCTGCCAGTGAAAAAGAGGGGACACCCAGTTTCTAAGCATTTTTATCTATTTCTGTCAATTTCTTTCTGTGTAGCTTTCTAACTGCATCATTTTTTGTTACTCCAGCAGGGGGGGGATACTGCTTGCAGCCACAGTAAGGACATGTATTACCAGGGCTGCCACCACTAAGGAGGCCTTTATGCAGGGGGCAGAATCTCTTTGGATATTGGAAGCAATCACCTGTCATATTTCCATACGTTTACTAAACATTACAAGCTATACTGTTAGTCTGTGGCCAGGGCAAGTTTTGCCAAGGCATTTCTGCAGGGCACAGTCAGTGAGGTCACCCCTCTATCTCTACCACACAGTCTTTCTAAGCTGTGGGAATCATCGCAGATGTAAGGAATACCACAACAGTAAGCTGTGATGCAATGAATAACATGGTGCATTTATGTAGGTAACTTGGCATAATAGTAGATGTTCAAATAGATAACTGTTGCAGTATTTCTCACCCACTGCCCTTCTACATAGTGCACCTAGGTCAGTTCTTCCCTTGGCTGAGATAGATGTTGCACATCTTGTGTAACCTCTCCCTTCCTCCCAGGTTGTCATTTATTCCCCCTAGTCACCCTTTATTTTACTGTTCAGGGCTGGTTGACTAGGTCAACAGATTTCTTAAAGGATGGAAATGAGTTTCCCTTCCTCACCTTGGATACCAAGTTTCACATAGTTATTAGAGTTCTGTCTACCTCACCAGTTGCATACATACCTTTGTGCCTGTTCCTAGGCAAGTAGCTAAGTGGGGGTAGGCGGTAAGAAAGCTTTGGTATAGGTGACTGCCCCCCTTTGTACTAGTATGCAGTACATTTTCCAGTGTGGCCCTATACTGCGGCGTGGGAAGGTTCCTGAGATACTGAAGACTGGCCAGATGGATAGAACACTATGAGGTGAAGTCCTAGATATAAGGAATACTGCAACACTGATAATGAATAGCTTCTGTTATGAAAAGTTACCTATACAGTGTACTTTGCCTGATCCTTCACTTAAGTACATAATGTAACAGTATCTCTCTGAAAAGGTATTACATTTCCTATTTCTTTTTTATTTTTATTTTTTGAAACAACTTATGTGTTTAATAGAAAAGAAAATTAACCATATTAACAGATTCCCCGCAAGCCAAATACGTTTACTGTCACCCAATGACTGCATTGGAGCAAGGGACCCGTCATCGATTCGGTGGTGGTGAACACTACCATAAAGGAGCTTGACAAAGAAAGCACTTTTGTCCACCCCCCCCCCAACAGAGTCAATGGCATTGACCAGATTTGGGAAGTGGGTATACACTTCCACAACCGTCACACTGAGGGCATCAAGCTACCTGACACCTGACTCAGTTCCAGAGGGATTTAACAAAGGAGCTCTCCAGATCTCTCTCCGGGTCAATTTTTACAGAGATGTCCTTGGACTTGCAGCTGGCCACCTTCCGGTCCCTTTCTAATTTGTTGATGTAACTGATTCCTAACTCTACCAAGGGCTGTTTGAGAACTTCAGGCACTGGCATAACCATAAGGAGACGTGCTTTGATGCACTTGTCTGACTTTGAAGAGCACTTCAAGACATCCTTTGTCAGTGCCCCTTGTGATGGCTGAACACTATGTGGGCCTACAATTAAGGAGACACACTACAGAAATGAGCAAGATGGGAAAGCCCTTCTGTCTTAATACAGATTCTGACTACAATAGTAGAATATTGTCAGGGATCAGAGTCTCCTAAAGATATTTAAGGCTGACATCCCTCTCAAAAAGAGGCAGAAAACTAAGCAGAGATCCAAAGATCCTCAGAGTGAATGGCAAAACTTTACTCAAGGCCTGTTCAATGCCTTTATGGCTCTAAAGCTTCCACAGGAGGTTTCTGTTCCTGCTCCTTGGTCTTCTAGGCCTAGGGAACAGGATTCATCAGAGGAGGATGCAGATTTTGATGAATCTCCAACTTAATCTTCTCTGATTCCTTCTGCTCTAGATTATGGCTCTGAGTCCGTCCTGATTCTCCTTTTAAGGAGATTTCCTTTGGTGACACTATTTCCAGAATGAAGGAGTTTTTCAAATGGGACTGTGCTCTGGTGTCTGATGTTCAGAAGACATGCTATGAACTTCTACAAATGGAGTCTCCTAGGCCCTCTGCTATTCCTCCTGTTCTTGCTGCTTTGCCGGATGCATTTTTCACTGCTTCTCAGGCTTCTGATTCCCAGCCCCCTGTCCCAAAAAAACTGATAGGTTTTATAAAGTGACTGATGTTTGCAAGTTTCTTAAGTGCCCTTCGGCTGACCCTCCTTTGGCATCAGTTGCCTCTGATAAACTCTGCAAGTTGTTGCCTTCTACAGAATTGCTTTCCTCTGTCAAGGACAGCAGAACCATGGAGAGGCTAGGTAAGAAAGGGTACACTTCTGCGACCCTGGCCTTTAGAGCTGTGAACTGTCAAACACAGATGACCAGATATGTTTTGGCTATTCAGGCTATTTCAGATTTTCCTGATTCTAAGGGGAAGGCCTCTGCTCTTTCCTTGCTAGGGACAGCTTCCCAGCTTGCTTGCCATTACATTAAATGCAGCTGATGCTTCATCTAGTGCTACTGCTTTTGGTTCTGTTTTGAAGAGGTATTCCTGACTCAGACTTCAGCTTTTGCCTAATGATGTCAAGGCTAAACTGATGGATGCTTCTCTGGATAAGTGGGCATTTTAGTACTGCTGCTGCAGAGCTATGCCCTTGCAAGAAAAGGGTAAAGCCTTACAAGGGCTGAAACATATTTTTGTTTCTCCTGCTCCAAAATTTCAGACTAATTATCCCAACAAGCATGCCTTTGCTAGAAGACTGCCTTGCCCTCCCCTCAAAGGTAGGGTGGTAGAAGGTCTCCTCCTGCTTAAGGCTACCTAAACTCCAACTCAGAAGCCTCCTTTTCCTGACAAATCAGCTGCTGTCTGACTATCATGTTCTTCTCAGTTACATTCCTCTGTCTCTGCATCTTTCCCTGTCTCTTTCTATTTGGTTAAAAGTCATTCAAGACTCATGGGTTTTTTCCATAATCCCCCAGGGTTATTGTGTGGTTTGGAAATCCCCCCCCCCCCTTTTTTGAGCATTCCTCAGCCTCTTCAGGAAAAACTGCCCTTTTTTTCCAGAGGTGCTTCAGGGGGCTTCTGGCTCAGGGAACAATTCAGGAGGATCCATCTCCTCAGAGGAGGGAAGGGGTTTTACTCCAGAATGTTCCTGGTCCCCTTGTAAAGAAGGCACTTGAAGACCCTTTCTGGATCTTTCTCAGCTAAACACTTTTTTTTGAAGGTCCCTTCCTTTTGGATGCTATTCCTTCATACCTTGTTTCCTCTTCAGGCTTTTCTAGTTTCCGTGGATCTAAAGGATGCTTATATACACATTCTCATTAATTCTCTTTTCAGGAAGTTTTTTATTTCTCTGTTTCCTGGCATTTTCAGTTCTCTGCTTTGCCCTTTGGCCTTTCTACTGTCCGAAGGATCTTCAACAAATGCCTCACTCCTTTTACTGCTTTCTGCAGGTTGAGAAGCGATACAGGTCTTTCCTTATTTGGACAATTCATTCAGATATCTTCTCCAGAGATTTTACTTCAACATTTTATTTGACAACCTACTTCAAACTACTGGCCACAAAGACCCAGCTATCTGCAAGGAAAATTTGCCTAGCATAGGAAGCAGCTGTTGAAGTGTTAGCATCTTGAATTTTGGGATTACCAAAAAAGTATTTAGAATAGAGAGGTCCAGGATAGGATGCCAGGAGCTGTCTTTTCTGGGTACCAGGAAAAGTCTTGAATAAACAGGTTGAATAGCCATGATACTTAGAAGAGAGAGAACCTGCTGTTGAGTCTCTGCCCACTGATTTGGGGGTAGGTCTGGCCAACCGTTTGGGGTTGGTAAGGTGTGGAAGTGGAATCTGTATCCTTGGGAAACTATATTTAAAACCCATTTGTCCTGGATAACGAGTTCCCAGTTTTTTGCATGTTGGGCAAGCTTTCCTCCTAAGGGAGCAGGCAGTTGAGCAGGGCTTGGAAGGGTTAACGTTAGGTCATTGTGCCATTTTCCAGTAGGGGGGTGTCTTACTACTCCCTGTTTTGGAAGTGGGAGCCCTCCACTGCTTAGGCCTGTGCGTAGCCTGATACTGTAACCTAGGTGGTCTGCTGTTCCTGGGTTTGAGAAGGCCTGGAAGAGGCTGGAAAGGACCAATTCTTTGAAGGCCAATGCCTACTAAATCTGGGAGGCTGTGGTTTGGACTGAGAAGGCCTGGAAGAGGCTGGAAAGGACCAATTCTTTGGAGGCCAGTGCCTACTATATCTGGGATGCTGTACTTGCAGAAAATCAACAGTTTGCATAGATTTAGCTTTTTCCTCCATCTTTTTGAGGACAACTTCTGCTGTGTTGCCAAACAGGCGGTCTTGGTTTAAGGGAGCATCCAGTAATTTAGCTTTAACATGATCTGGCAAGTTTTGCTCCTTAAGCCAAGCATGCCTTCTAAGTACTTGACCCAGTGACAGCAGCCCTGCAAGATGCTTCTAAAGAGTCAAAACCACATTGCAAAGTATGTTTACCAACTTGTTCAGCAGAATGCATTAAATCCTGTAATTCTTTGTGTTCAGTACAGTCAGGAATCAACATCATCTTCTGTTTAAGTAGTCCCATAATATGCTGCTGCACTTTAACATATGAAACTGGCAATTTAAAGCCCTAATGGCCAAAGTAACAGACTTGTATACCTTCTTACCCCATCTGTCCAGGGCTCTAGAATTTCTATCAGAAGGGGTAGGGTTTTTGGCAGCAGTAGCCTTAATGCCCTTTGGTCTGTGGGAAATGGCCTCTGGATCCGCAGTAGGATTCTTGAAGAGGAACTTGAGAGTCAGGTACTCTAATACCTGTCAGGTTTTCTGGGAGCTGGAGGTAAAGTGTCTGGGGAAAGGCTAGATTCCAAGAAGACATCCTCTACAATGTCGAGAACAGGAGGTATAGCTAAAGGCCTCTGTTGAGTGAGGAGTAAGAATTCCCTAAGCCTCTTTTTGGAGTCAGAGTAATCCTGGCTTTCCCAGCAGAAATGCTCCCTAAGAGTGTGCAAGGTTTCAGCAAAAGAAAAATCCTCTGGAGGGGAAGCAGATGGAATGGAATCCTTTGCATCAGAATCCTCATAGGTAGATAAGGGCAAATGCTGGTAATTGGAAGAAACAGAAATATCAGATTCCTGATCAGAAGAATCAGAAGGAAAATCAGTTCTAGGTCTCTTAGAGGGGGAAGGCTGGCTTCCCCTAATTAAGGTAATAAGGTCTTCAGCCATTCTAAGCATTTGTTTTTTAGGCATATGGGCCTGAGCATGCGGTTTGGACGTCTGTTTTCTAGGCGTGGGTCGAGTTTTAGGCCTGGATGAAGAAGATGGCGTCTGTTTAAAATGCAAGTCTGTAGGCCTGAATACACCTTCAGGAGCCGGTGACTGCACAGCGGCTCCGGACCCATCCAAGGTAGAGACTTCTGCAGGTTCCATAGTCTAAGAAGCATCTTGTGGCATACTGGACTCCGAATGGGTCTCAGTAGAGGCCTGCGAATCTGAAGTAGTGGGTATCTGGGGCTGCGAAAGCGCCTCACTCAGTACCGGCGAACTGGCGATTAGTTTAACAGAAGCATCATCAGCAGTTTTGGACCTATGCGGTCTGTCACTGTCTTTATCCTTACGTTTTTTCTGAATATTGGTAGTCTGATTGCTTACTGAAGCCATTTCTGGATAGTTATACTGAGTACCAAATAATTTGCTGCAGATATAGACCAACGAATAGTTCGGGGGTTGAACAAGGCACAAAAGCGACAGCGAGGAACGTCGTGGTCTTGGGCCTAAGCAAGGAATGCATTACGAATGAAAATATTTGAGGTATTTGCTTTCCACAGGTAATACAATTGTTAACTTTTACCGACATTGATTAAGAGCAAGAAAAACGATCCCCAACAGGGTACTTAGCTTTTTTGAAGACTTCGGTTCTGAAATTCGAATGTGATTAACTGCAACAGTGAATACACTAGAACATCTACATTTATGGTAAGTGCACACAACTGTACTTTTTGCTTCCAGTGGATGTCTCTCCCAAGATGAGTTAATGCCCCAAGGTTTGCATGGCTATTTTCTGATTCTTCTGCCATGATAGGGTTGGAGGCTGGCGGGGATCTGACTTCAAGTTCGTCCAAGTAGGCTTTGCAGATATCCATTTTGGACCTTAAGGGGGAACCACGGTTTATCATTTGAGGAGCCTAGGGGTATTCCTCAGATATTAGTCAGAGAAGAAGTCAGTACTACTACTACTATTGAACGCCATCCTGGGTCAGAGCCTCCCCAAGTTTTAGAAGGTAGATGTCCCATTGTAGAAAAACAAAAAGCTAAACATATTTCCCCTGCTCCTAAAGATCCACATAGTGAGTGCAGGCCTTCAGGGTTTATTTATTGTTTTGATGGCATTGAAACCTTCTCAGGCAGTTTCTGTTCCAGCTCCCCTTGGTCCTCTACTCACCTTAAAAGACCCAGGGAGCAGGATTCTTCTGAGGAGGAAGTTGGATTCAGGTTAGGAATCCCTTGCTTACTCTTGGATTCCTTCTCCTTTGGACTGTGTGTCAGAGGAAGAAGAATCTACCAGTCCTGATGCTCTCTTTGAAGAGATTTCTTTTGGGAAAACCATCTTCAGGATGATGGAGTTCTTTAAATGGGATTGTGCTCTGAGATCATAATAGGTAATATGAGTTGCATTTGGAATCTAATAAACCTTCTGCTATTCCTCCTGTTTTGGCTGCTTTGTTAGATGCGTTTTTCAATGCCTGTAAAGCTCCAGATTCTCAGTCCCCTGCTCCCAAGAAACTTGATGGGTTCTATAGGGTGCCTGGGGACTGTAAATTTTTGTAAAAATGTCCTGCTGCTGACCCCTCAGTGGTGTATGTAGTCTCTGATAAGCCCTCTGAATTGCTTCCTTTGCCCAAATTACTGCCCTCTGATAAAAATAGCAGAACCATGAACAGGTTAAGTAAGGTTTACACCTTGGCTACCTTGGCTTTTAGGGCTATTAATGATCAGACCTATATGTCCAGGCTGTCCTATCCCAGGCTTGTCAGGTTCTTTCTGATATTCCAGACTCTGATGGTTAAACTTCTGCTCTTTCCCTGTTAAGGACTTCCTCACAGGCAGCTTATCATTCCATCAAGTGTAGTTATGATGCAGCAGATGCTTCTATGGCAGCTGCTTTTGGGTCAGTGATGAGCAAGTATTCTTTGCTTCAGCTTCAGCCTTTGCCTGATGATATCAAGACTAAGTTGATGGATGTCCCTCTCGATAATAAAACACCTGTTTGGTGAGGCTGCTGCTGATTTGTTTGTCCTTTCAGGATAAAGGTAAGGCTTTACAGGAACTCAAACGTGTTTGTTTCTCCTGCTCCTAAATTTCAGAGAAACCACCCCAATAAGCCACCCTTTGTTCGAAGGCAATCTCTCCCTCCTCCTAGGGGCAGAAAGGGTGGCAGGCAGGCTACTCAGACTTCAGTGCCTCAGGAGTCTTCCTTTCCAGATAAACCAGGTTCTGTCTGACTATTCTATTCTTCCCAGCCATTTTCCTCTTTCTCTTCACTCCTCTCTCTCCCTGTTTGGCTACAGATTACTCAGGATTCCTGGGTTCTGTCCATTATTTGCCAAGGGTATTTCATGGTGTGGAAATCCCTTCCTCTTTTTATGGGTATTCCTCTGCCCCCTTGGGACCAACTCTTGTTTTTCCCAGAGGTGATTCAGGACCTTTAGATTCAGGGTACTATTCAAGAGCTAAATTTAATTAGTTAATTGTTTAATTGGTTATAGTATTTTAGGCGAGTTTTGTATGATGCTCTTTACTCCTTGAAGGCTTTTTTTGGGCCGAGATGTCAGAGACAGAGATTTTACAATGAACCTGTGTTGGATTCACTGGCTGGTTGTATTTTATATTTTTCATTTGTGGTGGTCGTTTCTTATTTCTATTCATGGCCAGTGATCCACAATACAACTTGCCGCGTGTTTTTCGTGACACCATTGGAGATGGCTCACAGATGTCCTTGGACAGCTTTGTAAGTAATGCTTCGGATCGTAATTTACAGTTCAATCATGGGGCTGGTAACATTCAAACTATGTGTACTACATGGGAAGAAGAAAGAAATAAACGTTGCCATAATCCATTCAACAATATGGGAAGAAAGTTACCTTCGTCTTTATCTGAAGAAAGTAAGTCTCTTTTTGAATAGTTGGAAAAATGTATTTGGATAGAGACCTCTATTTTCTTTAATTTGTCCGGTTTGCAAAAATATCTGGATTTGGACATTACACCTAGAGGGTTGAGAGTATTTAAGGATCAGACTCTGCCCTTTGATCTACAAAATGCTTCTGATATACTATTTCATAAACGTTGGGTAGCAGCGGCACACAAGTGCACTTTAGAGTGGGTGAATATCCTGTTAGCGCGTGATAGAGTTAAGCAGAAAGAGTTAAAAGATCAGATTAAAAAAGTGTGTAATATTTGTCAGCAGGCACACATGCCCAAGTGCTTGATGCTTTTCTCAATGGCATTAATTTAAAACTAAAAGACTATGAAAGGGAATTAGTTGAAAGGAAGAAGCGAAAACTACTACAAGATCTCAGTGACTATGAAAATGGGAAGGCGTTTATTTCAAAGGCCAATCGGAAGAAGGCTCACAATCATGTGAGGTTTCAAAGGGCGGAAGACTATTTTCAAACAAACAATTCCTCGTTTTCAGCATCGGATGGACATTACACTTCATGTGATGAGGCAGAAAACCAAGAATACCCTGTTTTGCCACCAGCTGAGCAACTGGAAAGACATTATCAAACCTTTCGGAATGATGCTAATAACTACAGGGGAGGAAGGCAAGGCAGAAAATGTGTTCTTGAACAAGTATAAAAGAGGTAAAAGATCATTTGATACCTCGATTGAGTGAGAGTTAAATTGTCAATCTTTCTGGACATGTTTTTTCTGATTGTGAGCTTGCGGTTTTGAACCGCGGCTTAAAATTTATTCCCACTGTGGTACCTCATATTTATGACATCAGATGTGATGTGTTTAAATTTAGTAGAAAACTACATCTAAAGCATTTATTTAGAAAAGCAGATATAGATGATAATTTGATAGATTGCAATGACATTGTGAATATGTCATGTGAAAGCTTTTTTACATGTGAATCTGACAGTTCATTTAATGCTTACTGTAGGTTAGATACTAGTAATGTTTACACAAAAGTGTTTTTTTACCTCCATTTTTAAATGAAGAAGTAGTTCATTTTTCCAATATGTTGAATTATGCTATTGAAGATGTGTTTAATAATTTTGTTAAAAATAGACAGCATGTTGATTATAACTTGTCCATTACAGAATGGAAAGCTCTTCAAGCTTTAAGTAAAATGAAGGATGTAATCTTTAAATCCTCAGACAAAGGGAATAAGCTTGTCATTATGCATTATACTCAGTATATGGCTATGTGCATTGAACATTTAGAGGAATATAACATTTATGGGAGAACTGACATGTTGGCATATAATGAAGCAATTGCTGCGTATGTTGAGTTATTGCACAAGGGTAATAGACTTGGTTATTTCTCTGAAACTGATATTAAGAAGAAGTTTAGTATAGATGTATGTAAAATGGCATATTTTTATTGCCTCCCCAAGATTCATAAAAATTTAAATAGTCCACCGGGGAGGCCTATAGTTTCTGGTTGTGAATATTTCACCCATAAACTATGCCTTTTTTTACATAGTTATTTTTCTTGCAAAAGATTAATGATATTAAGTGGAACAGTGATGTGATTTTTTTTTTTTTTACACATTAGATGTTAAAAGCCTCTATACGAACATCAGCCATAATTTTGGCATGGAGGCTTTGAGATTTTTCTTGGGTATCTCACCAGTGACAGAATATATAGTAGAATTGGTATATTTCTGTCTTACACATAACTTTTTTGAGTTTAATAATCTTTTTAGGCAGAGACAAGGCACAGCAATGGAGGCTGCCTTTGCCCCCGTGTATGCTAATCTAAGCATGGGCCTCTTTGAGAATGAATGTATCTATAGGAATAAATTTTTTTATCAGCATATGTTATTAGGTACTACAGGTATATTGATTTAATTTTTATAGCTGAGGAGGGACAGGACTTGGTAACCAAATGTGTTAGTTCTCTATACAGTAATAGACATGGTCTACAATTTGATGGCCTTAATATAGGAATACATATTCCTTTTCTGGATGCAGTCATTGGTATTAGGAATGGTCTGAACTAATGACGTCAGTGCACAGAAAATTTGATCAAGGTACACAGTTTGTTCATGGCCATAGTTGTCATCCTACACATACAATGGAAGCACTTCCTTATGGTGAGATGCTTAGAATATCTAGGTTGTGCAATAATATATATGCTTTTAAACAAGAATTGGGTAGAAATGTAGACATGTTTGTTAAGAGGCTACAGTAAAAGCCTAATTGAAAAGAGTTGGAAGAAATTATGTAATAATTTTGACAAAAGAAATTGTCATGCTAGTAAACAGTCCTTGGACCGTTACAAAATGACTGACAGAGAACATAAGGAATTTATTTATTTTGTTACAACATTTGGATACTTTAGTTCAAAAGTTACAGAACAAATAAAATATTATTGGAAGTACCTGTGTTCTTTGAAAAATGTCAATACATGGCTTGATGGCAGGTTGGGAATTTCCTATATAAGGGTTAGGAACATACAAAACTTTATTGTGAGAAGAAGATTTTGTACCCCGGTTATGAAAATAGATCAGAAGTTAAACATCAGGGGAACCACTTGCTGTAATAAATGCAAAGCTTGTAAAGTTGTAGTAGAAAATTTTCCAAGAATTAATAGTTCCCTTTGAAACTTGGAATAACTTCATTTGTGATACTGAGGGTGGTGTTTACGCCCTCAGATGCCCTTGCAATTTATTTTATACTGGGGAGACCAAGAGGGCATTTAAAGTGAGACTACTAGAACATGTAAGGGATATTTATAATAAGGAAGAAAGTTCTACAGCAGTACATTTTCAGCAGTTTCATGATAGTAATAGTGTAGGCTTAGAAGTTATTATTTTAGAGAAAATGTCACTTTTTGATGAATATCTTCTTAAAAAACAGCTTTTAACAAAGGAATCAGTGTATATTTTGAAATGTAATACTCTGTACCCACATGGGTTAAATGAAGAATTAAATTGGAAAATGCTTATTTAATTGTTTAATTGGTTATAGTATTTTAGTCAAGTTTTGTATGATGCTCTTTACTCCTTGAAGGCTTTTTTTGGGCCGAGACGTCAGAGACAGATTTTACAATAAACCTGTGCTGGATTCATTGGCTGGTTGTATTTTATATTTTTCATTTGTGGTGGTCGTTTTTTATTACTATTCAAGAGCTGCCTGTGTCCCAGAGGGTGAGGGGGGTTTACTGTAGGATATTTCTAGCACCCAGAAAGGAGGGTACTTGGAGACCAGTTCTAGACCTCTCTCATATAAACATTTTTTCTGAAGGTGCCCACCTTTCAAATGCTGTCCCTTCAGACTTTGTTCCTTCTGTTGCTTCCTCAGGCTTATATTGTGTCTGTATCTCAAAGATGCTTATTTCTGTGTTCTAGTCCATCCCCTTTTCAGTAAATTTTTCCGTTTTTCTGTTGCTATCTGACATTTTCAGTTCTCTGCTTTACCCTTTGACTTTTCTACTGCCTTGAGTGTGTTCACAAAATGCCTCACTCCTGTGATTACTTTTTGCAGTATTCTTGGGATCCAAGTATTTTCCTACTTGGATGACCTTCCATTTCTGCATCTTCTCCAGGGATCCTGTTGCAAAATCTCCATTTTGCTTTTTGTCTTAAGAGTCTTGGGGGTTATAGTAAATTTCAAGAAGTCTTCTCTAATTCCTTTTCAGGACCATGTTTTTCTGGGTTGCAGGATTCAGACTGTGCCTTTGCTGGCATCCCTGCCTCCTCCCAAGGCCTTGACCTTCATTTCCTTCTTTAATACTGTTCTTCCTCTGGCTTCCATTTCAACCAGGAAGTATCTGAGAGCTCTGGGTTTCATGTCATCCACCATCCCTGTGCTGTCTCTGGCCAGATTTCACATGTGAAGTTTCAGTGGTTCCAGAAGTCAGTTTGGCTTCAACATGCTCATCCCCTAGAATTTGAAGTCCCTCCTCTTCCTTGTCTCAAGAAAGAACTCCACTGGTGGCTCCAGCAGTTGTCCTTAAATCCAGGGCACCCCTTTCATCCCCCTCTTCCCTCTCAGGAGCTGTTCACAGACACTTCAGATGTAGGATGGGAGGCAGCTTTTGACTGTCTAAAGATGCAGGGGGTGTAGTCTCCTCTTCAACAGAAGGAGCACATCAGTGTCAGAGATGAGAGCCCTTTTGCTGGCTCCTCAGGCTTTTCAATCCTCTCTTCTTCTTGGGGCCTCTCAAGGTGTTCACAGACAGCACCACAGTGATGTGGTATGTAAACAAACAAGGGGGAATATCATCTTATCGTCTTTGCTGGTTAGCACTTCTGGTATGGGAACTTGCTGTCCAGTATCAAGTGACTCTTGAGGCAGTTTACATTCCCTCAGGTCAAAACATTGTGGCAGACACTATGAGCAGGTTCTTAACTCAATCCCATGAATGGATGCTTCACAGAAATATGTTTCTGGACATTGTCCTCTAAAGGAATACTCTTCAAATAGACCTATTTGTGTCCCCTATGAACAGACAACTTCCTCTATTTTGTGCTAGAGTCCCAGGTCCTCTGGTGTGGAAAGTAGACACCCTCTTTTTCTTGGAAGGGGATGTTTCTTTATGCTTTCCCTCCCCTTCCTGTATTTTCCAGACGTCCTGTTCCAACTTCAACAGGACACTCCAAAAATCTTGTTGGTGACTCCCTTTTGGCTGAGACAGCATTGGTTCCCTCTTCTGCATTTAGCCAAGGGGAGTCATCAAAAATTACCTCACAGGGTGGACGTACTAACATAAGACAAGGAGGATCTCATCCATCCCCACCTGTCCACTCTTCAACTGATTCTGTGGGTGATAGGATTTTGATTCCACATAGACACCTTTTTTCTGAGGATGTCCTGCAGGAGGCCAGGAAATCCTACTTATCCAAATTGAACAGGTTTTCTGTTTGGTGTTTTTCTCGTAGTCTGTATCCACTTTCTGTGGCTGTTCCTTTGGTTCTCTCATTTGTGTGAATTGCTCAGTGCTGATTTGGCTTATCCTTCTGTTAAGGCCCACTTATCAGCAATCTTGGGTTGTCTGCTTTATCTCCTCCTTTAGCTTCGGGATTTGAAGCTAAGCAATTCCTTAAAGGCATCCTTCATATTAGGCCTCACAGGATTCTTGTTCCTCCTCCCTGGGGTCTTAATTTTGGTTTGGACAAATTGACTCTGGCTCCTTTTTGAGGCTTCAGCTTCCTTCCAGCATTACTCTTGGAAGACTGTTTTTTTTGTTAGCCCATACTACTGCCAGATGGGTGTTTGAGCTTCAAGCCCTTGTGTCTTGTCCTCATGTTTCATAAGGACAAAGTGTCCTTGCATACTAATCCTCCTTTCTATGCCCAAGGTGATGAGTTGTCACTGAATCAGTCTATTCATTTGCCCACTTTTTTCCCTTTTCCACAGTCTACTAGTGGGAATGTGGTGGACATGTTGAATGTGTATAGACAACTTTGATTTTATTTGTACAAGACTAAGACAATTAAGAAATCTGATCAGCTCTGATGTTCATCGTGCATACAGCTGCAGTCATAACAGATGGGTTCTCCTGCCGTCAAGCGGGTCCTCGGTCGGCCGAATTCCAAAGTCTAGGTCCGGCGTCGGTTGTCGTCGCCTCCTCCCTGACGCCAGTGCGACAGGGGTATAAAGGAACCAGCTGATGCCATTTTCTTCAGTCTTTCTTGCTGCGCGGTGCCCGAAGCAGAAGCAGTTCGCAAGTGCCGGTCGGCCAGCTCCTGAGATTACGAAAATTTGGAAACCGAAGTCTTCTTAAAAGCTAAGTACCCCGTTGGGGAAACTTTTCTTGCCTCAGACCGATGTCAGACAAAGTTAATAATTGTATTTCTTGTGGGAAGCAAATACCGCATAAGGATTTCCATTCCCTCTGTATTCCTTGTTTAGGCCCAGACCACGATGTCTCGGTCTGTCGCTTTTGTGCTACATTCAACAAACGCACTATTAAGCGTCGGGCGGAGTTTGCCCAGCATTATTTTGGGAAAGCATTTAACTATACTATGTCGTCGGATACTCCGACTCCGGTTTTGTCTAAAAAAACGCAAAGACTAGGACAGTCATTCGAGGTCCGCGGCCTCTACTGACACCATGCCAAAGCCGACTACACGTGGTCCGGTTCTCAGCGAGGCGCCTACGCAGCCCCTGATTACTGACGACACATCTTTGGCGGTGTCTCCTGTGCCCGAGGTCGCAGGCTCCTCGGCCCACACCCCGACTACAGATACCGAAGCCACTCTTGGTGTTGAAACACAGAATGTGGACTGGTCCACCTCCACTCGAGGTGTCTTCAGACCTTCCTCTTCTTTCTCCATCAAGGCTTTTACCAAGTCTAAAGCAACCATGCACTTTGAGACCAGCTACACAGGGCCCATCTCCAGGCCCCATGCCTAAGAAACAGATGCTTAAAATGGCTGAGGATTTAATTACTCTAATCAGAGGTTCTCAGCCCCCTCCGGACAAAAGGCCCAGAGTGGAGGAAGATTCCCCCTCCTCTGATCAGGGCTCCATTATTTCAGAACACTCTGATGATCAGGAACAGTCTTACTCCCCTTTTGAAGACTCTGATGATGTGGAGGAGTCTATTCCTTCTGTATCCCCCCCTGAGGATTACTCATTTGGGGAAACTTTGCATACCTTAAGGGAACACTTCCACTGGGAAGGCCAGGATTATTCAGATTTTTGCATACCTTAAGGGAACACTTCCACTGGGAAGGCCAGGATTATTCAGATTCCAAGAAAAGGCTCAGGGAATTTCTTTTGTTACCCCAGCACAGGCCTCTGGCTATACCTCCTGTCTTGGACATCCTAGATTATGTTTACTCGGAGGCCTGCCTTAACCCGGACTCTCTACCTCCAGCTCCAGTCAAGCCTGACCGGTACTACAGGGTTCCTGACTCTCACCAATTTCTATACAAAAGCCATGCTGCTGACCTAGAAACCATCTCACAGGGGCCCAAGGGAGTTAAGGCCTCCATTGCCAAAAGTCCATTGCCTTCTGAGAGAGATTCCAGATCCTTAGAAAGGTGGGGAAAAAAGGTATATACCTTGGCTACCTTGTCCATGAGGGCCTTAAACTGTCAGTTTCATATGCTAGAATACCAACAGTTTTTGTTATCACAATTGAAAAGTAAAATGTCACATCCTGAACAACCAGATTTGAAGGAGTTGCAGGATTTGATGCATAGTGCAGAACAAGTGGGTAAGCATACCTTACAATGTGGTTTTGATGCTCTAGAGGCCTCATGTAGAGCTGCTGTTACAGGCTCAGTCATACGTAGGCATGACTGGCTCAAGGAACAAGCCTTGCCTGATCATGTCAAAGCTAAATTACTAGACGCCCCTCTTCAAAAGGATGTACTATTTGGTGCTAATGCTGAGGAAGTATTACATAAAATGGAGGAAAAGGCTAAATCAATGCAAACTGTGAAAGAATTTCTGCAGGTTCAACTCCCATGTTTTAGTAGAAATTGGCCTTCCAAAAACTGGTCCTTTCCTGCCACAGACAGACCCCAAAGAGGCAGATACAGGCGCCCGAGGGGCAGAGGACAATCACAAGAATCGTATAGAGGCAGACAATGGCAAGCTCCTACACAAAGAGGTGGTGAGGACAGCTCGCAATCTTTCAGAAAGCAAACCCAATGACTTTCCCCTTTGCATGCCAACCAGGTCTCAAATGGCAGCCCCTTTAGGAGGAAAGCTGGCATTATTTTCAAAAAATTGGCATGTTGTCACAAAGGACAAATGGATCCTGGACATTATAAATAGAGGCTACAAATTCCATTTTCATACCCTTCCAAAAATGAGAGGCATGCCAAACCTGCCACACAATCAAAGGGCAGAGGCACAAAGGCAAATTTCAGATCTCATAAACATGAAAGCTATTCAAGAGGTACCTACACAGGAACAAGGTCAAGGATTTTATTCCAGGCTATTTCTGGTGCCAAGGAAGGGAAAAGATTGGAGACCTATTTTGGATCTATCCATCCTAAACACATTTCTACTGCCAAAATTCAAGATGCTCACTCTACAGCAACTTCTTCCCATGCTGGGCAAGGAGTCTTGGCTGGTAACATTGGACCTCAAGGAGGCATACCTGCATGTCCCAATCGGACAAAATTGCAGAAGGTACCTCAGATTTCTTGCAGGTTCAACCCATTATCAATTCTCAGCATTGCCCTTTGGCTTATCTACTGCGCCCAGAGTATTCACAAAATGCCTGGCATCAGTAATTGCCTACTGCAGACTTCAAGAGATACAAATATACCCTTATTTGGACGACTGCCTGATCCAAGCAGACAGCAAGCACATTCTTCTGAAACATCTGGCTTATGTAATAATGTTATTAAACTCTCTGGGATACACGGTCAACAAAGAGAAATCAAGGCTAATTCCCTCTCGGGAGATAATTTTCCTGGGTGCCAATTTGGACACAAACACCCAGATGGCCTACCTCACGCCATAGAAGCAGGGGCAACTAATTCAATACTTCAGAACACTGGCAAATTGCACCAGGCTGACTGCAAGGAGAATCCTGCAGGCTCTGGGATTCATGGCATCTTGCATCTTACTAATCCCATGTGCAAAGCTGCATATGAGAAAACTACAATGGTACCTGAAAAACATATGGTCTCAACACAGCCACAGTTTGGAAACAATAATACCACTAATTCCATGTCTGCAAAAGGAATTTCTGTGGTGGGCTCAAGCATGTCAAACAAACACAGGTCTTCCATTCAGCAAGCCTCAAGCAAATCAAGTCATCACAACAGACGCCTCGGACTACGCCTGGGGGGCGCACATGACAGACCGGTGCATTCAGGGCAAATGGTCCCAAAAAGAAAAGCACCTTCATATCAATCAAAAAGAAATGCTAGCAGTAATAAATGCTATTATAGCTTTCAAGAACCTTCTACAACCAGGTCAACTATTGATAAGAACGGACAACAACACAGTTATGTGGTACATAAACAAACAGGGAGGAACACATTCTTATCCCCTATGCAGACTGGCCATGTCACTTTGGAACATGGCCATGGACTTACAGATGGAACTACAAGCACAGTACTTGCCAGGCAAGGAAAACATGCTGGCAGACAACCTAAGCAGGAATATGACAGATCCACACGAATGGAAATTGCATCCAAAAGTTTTTACAGAAATAATACAAGAATGGGGAAGGCCAGACATAGATCTCTTTGCCTCCCACAAGAATCATCAATTGTCAAAATTCTGCTCAAGGATCTTCTATCCAAAGGCCTGGAGAGTGGACGCTCTTTCCTTCAGTTGGACATCAATGACAGTTTATGCCTTCCCTCTTCTTCCTCTGCTGCCCAAAGTTCTAGTAAAGACCAAACCAGACAGACCAAAGATGATCCTCATTGCTCTGGACTGGCCAAGGCAACACTGGTACCCACTCCTGAGGAGCCTGACGCATTCCCCACCATGGACCCTGCCTCTAATGCCTCTTCTTCTGACTCAGCACAGTTTCAAAACTCTTCACAGCCAGCTAAAAACACTCAATCTAGCCGCATGGAAGATTCCTTAGCATCACAACAGGCCCTACTCTCCAAGGAGGTGCAGGATGTCATTTTGGAGGCCAGAAGGCCATCAACTAGAAAAGCTTACTCCGCAAAATGGAAACGTTTTTGTGTCTGGAATGAGAAAAAGGGCCAGGATCCTGTAAAACTGAATTTACCTCAAATGCTACAATATTTGGCTGAACTGCTAAGCAGTGGACTTTTTCTCCTCCATCAAAATCCATGCATCAGCCATTTCTGCAGAATACAACACTGATCCACCTTTATTCTCTCACTCTCTCCTAAGGCAGTTCCTCAGAGGGGCTAAGAATTTAAGGCCTCCAAGAAAACAACCAATACCTGCTTGGGATCTTAATTTCATACTGGAAAAACTGACCTTGCCTCCCTTTGAGCCAGCTGCCTCATCAGATTTGCAATATTTGTCCTGGAAAACAGCTTTCCTTCTGGCTATCACCTCAGCTCATAGAGTTTCAGAACTACAGGCTCTCATGGCCGTCCAACCTTTTATCATCTTCCATCAGGACAGAGTTTCCTTATGAACCAACCCGTCCTTTATGCCTAAAGTGGTATCGAGGGTAGCTTTAAATCAGGCCCACCAGGGCCACAGCCACCTCTGCAGCATTCCTCAGAGGAGTCCCTACCAAGGATATTTTGGAAGCAGCCACTTGGGAGTTCTGTGCATAACTTCTCCAAGCACTAAAACCTACCATTATACTCAAAATCTAGAGCACGCTTTGCCACTGCAGTCTTGCAGGGCATTTTGGCTCTTCCTAATTCCACCTAGTGCCTACCACCCCTTTCTTAGCTTTGGGATTCTACCCATCTGTTATGACTGCAGCTGTATGCATGATGAACATAGTACAGTTTTGTACCTGCCATAAATGTAGATGTTCGAGTGCTTGTACAGCTGCAGTCCAGGTTTCCCTCCCTCCTTCCCCTCTTGGGACAGACCTATAGGCTAACACATCCTCATACAACCTGATTGGGGTATTCATTTATGATGTATTTGCTTGCAACTACTGTATTTTGATTATATTGCACTGCATGATTACACAAATGTATGTATTGCCTTCCTTCTGGGGGCACCTGACATCTGGGGCAAGAAAAACTGAAGAAAATGGCGTCGGCTGGTTCCTTTATACCCCTGTCGCACTGGCGTCAGGGAGGAGGCGACGACAACCGACGCCGGACCTAGACTTTGGAATTCGGCCGACCGAGGACCCGCCTGACGGCAGGAGAACCCATCTGTTATGACTGCAGCTGTATAAGCACTCGAACATCTACATTTATGGTAGGTACAAAACTGTGCTTTTCCTTTCATCCCAGGTCATTGAGATTAGCTTTATATAAGCAGAGTATTTATTGGATCTCAAAGGCTATTTATTTTTGTTCTTTTCATGGTAAGTGCCTTCTTTATTATGTTGAGGCACATTCTACTAGAGCTGTGGTATCTACTGGTGCTTTTTTGAAGGGTTTGGATACAAACTGCATTCTTGAGGCAGCTACCTGGATTTCTGTGTATGCTTTTATGAAGCACTACAAGTTGGATGGAATTTCCAGAGCTAGAGCTGGTTTTGCTAGGGCCATCCTTCATGGCTTCTTAGAGAGCTCTTTCCTCATCCCATTACTTTGTGAGATTTGGCACTCTCCCTACTGTTATGAAAACTGCAACAGTGAAGTGGAAGGACATAGTACAGTTCTATAAAATCTTACTATAATGGTAGATGTCCTTCTCTTCACTGTTGAAGTATTCACTCCCTCCTACTTCCCCTGGTTTGTCCTCTGGATGTGCTGGTTACCTCTTGGTTTTCCATGGACTGTCGTTCCTACTGAGGCTTTCACTTCTGAGGATCACCTTTATGCACTATGCTACACGAGGAGCATACTTGTGTCATAGGGCTTACCTTAAAACAACCCAAGGCTTTTGTATACTGGCCAGATGTTGGGCTGTCCTAGGCAATGGAATCCATGCTGTTACGAATACTGCACCAGTGAATAGAAGGATATCTACCATTATGTTAAGATTTTACACAACTCTGCTATCTTCAGGATGCATACTACCACATAATGATGGACAGGTAGTCTAGGAGGTTTCTCCACTTCCAGCTGGAAGCCATGGCACTGTATTGGAAGGACTGTCCAAGGCATGTGGTCCTGTTCCAAGGCCAATTTACATATCAACATTCTGAAGATGAAGGCATTCCTGCATACCTTACAAGACTCCCACTCTGTAGGGGTAATATCCATTTGGTCAGACATGTCTGTAGTGTGGTACATCAGCAAATGGAGGGAACATGCTTCTACCCATTATTTCGAGAGGCAATGAGAGTTTGACAGTGGCCTCTCGAAATAATGGCCTCTGGCTTTATAACAAGCTGACTATGCAAGTTTATTTATCCTCTTCTTTTAGGTTGAAATTGTAAGCAAGCTTTACCTGTATAGCTGCAATTACTTGCCAATTGGAAAATTCTTAGGTTTTCAAGAGTGCCTCTGGTTTTTGTAACAAGCCGACACCGGCACAGACTGCCCCTGGTTTTTGTAACAAGCCAACAATGGCACAGACTGCCTCTGGCTTTTTGAAACAAGCCAACAATGGCATAGACTGCCTCTGGATTTTGAAACAAGCAGACAACGGTACAGACTGCCTCTGGCTTTAAAACTAGCTGACTACGACAAGTTTATTACTCCTTATTCTCAGGCAGATCCTGCTCTGAGCATGACCATATTACTACTACTTTCCGATACTGGGAGACGGCTCTTAAGCGGTGCCTCCTTAGCGCTTACTCCGAAGCCTAGTTTCTTTCATTCTCTTCCTATTTGGCTGTTACTCTGTTATTTTACAGCTGTTCTTAGCCTGTCCTGACCCAGCATAGTCGTCCTTAGTGTTTGTTGAATGATGGCTGACTACTGTTGCTATTAAAAAGGTAGGAACATCATTTGCTTTTATCCTCTGGTTCCTGCTAATGTCTAGGGGCATGTAATCCCATGCAGAAAGTGTTTTACTACCATGCAGCATTTAAATAATGGTTAACTGTGTGTTCACATCTGCTGCTACCAGGGTTAGGTTTTCAGTGTAACTGCTATTTTTACATATTTGCTTCCGTGAATGACTAGTTGTGTATCTGTAATATAAGGATTATTGCACTGTATATTTGCTGTCTACATATAGGTATAGATTAATGTTTAGAATATTATATCCACTCTTAATCTTGCTATGTGCTAACTCCTGATGTTCATAGTGTTTCACTGTTGCAGTCATTACAATTGGGTTATCCTGCTGGCAGGCTACCCGCAGTCGGCCTGAATTCCAGAGTCTAGGTCCGGCGTTGGCTGCTGTTGCCTCCTCCCTGACGTCAGTGCGCCAGGGGTATAAAAGATGCAGCCGACACTATTTTCGTCAGTCTTTCTTGCTGCGCGGTGCCTGAAGCAAAAGCAGTTTGCAAGTGCCGGTCGGCCGACTCCTGAGATTTTCGTGTTTGAATTTCAGATCCAAAGTCTTCATTAAAAGCTAAGTACCCCGTTGGGGAAACTTTTTTAGTTGCTCCAGGCCGATGTCAGAAAAAGTTAGTAATTGTATTTCTTGTGGGAAGCAAATACTTCATAAGGACTTTCATTCCTACTGTATTCCTTGCCTAGGCCCTGACCACGACGTTGCTAATTGTTGGTTCTGTGCTAGATTTAACCAAAGCACTATTAAGCGTCGGTACGATTTTGCATTTCACTATTTAGGCAGAAGATTTAATTACATAATGTCGTCGGATAGCCATCCGACTACCGCAATTCACAAGAAACGCAAAGAAAAGGACAAGCATCAGAGGTCCAAAACTGACTAGACTACTTCTAAGCCCGTTGCCGGTTCTCAGCGAAGCACTTTCACAGCCCCTGACGCCCGCTACTTTAGAGCCGCAGGCTGCTACCGACTCCCACGTGGAGCCAACTAGGCCGCTGGAAACTCAAGGTATTGGAACCTCTGAAACTATTCCCTCAGTTGGGTCCGGAGCCGCTCAGCAGACATCGGCTTCTGAGGGTGTTTTTAGGCCTACACAATTATATGTAAAAATTACTTCATCTTCAAAGGCAAAGACTAAAGCACCTTTAAAGACAAAGAAACAAGTACAACAGCCCCATGGACAGGCCTCAATGCCTAAAAAGCAGATGCTCAAAATGGCCGAAGACCTAATTACTTTGATCAGGGGTTCCCATTCCCCTCCTGATAAGAGGCCTAAGCAAGAGACAGAATATGAATCTTCAGATCAGGTTTCCATTTCATCTGATTCCTCTTCTGATCAGGAATACTCTCTTCCTCTCTATGAGGATTCTGATGCTGAAGAATCTATCCCTTCAGCCTCTCCTCCTGAGGATTATTCTTTTGGGGAAACTCTGCATACCATGAAGGAGCATTTCCACTGGGAGAGCCAAGATTATTCAGAATCTAAGAAAAGGCTCAGAGACTTCCTTTTACTACCTCAGCACAGACCCCTTGCTATTCCACCTGTTAGACATTGTAGATGTTTTTTCAGAGTCCAGTCTGACTCCTTGCCTCCAGCTCCTGTTAAGCCAGACAGATACTACAGGGTTCCTGATTCACATAAATTTCTTTTTAAAAACCCCGCTGCTGACCCAGAAACTCTCTCTCAGGGTCCCAAAGGGGTCAAGGCTTCCACTGCAAATAACCCTACCCCCTCTGATAGGGATTCTAGGGCACTGGACAGATGGGGAAAAAAGATTTACACTTCTGCTACCTTGGCTATAAGGGCTTTAAATTGTCAGTTTCATATGCTTAAATATCAGCAATATATTATGTCACTGCTTAAACAGAAAATGTTGATAAATTCTGAATGTGCAGAAAACAAAGAAATGCAGGATTTATTGCATGCAGCTGAACAGATTGAAAAGCATACTTTGCAATGTGGTTTTGATTCTCTGGAGGCCTCCTGCAGGGCCACTGTTATGGGTTCTGTCATCAGGCGACATGCTTGGTTAAAGGAACAGAATCTGCCTGATCATGTAAAAGCAACATTATTAGAAGCTCCATTACAGCATGATAACTTATTTGGTGTTAAATCAGAGGAGGTGTTGAAGAAAATGGAGGACAAAGGAAAATCTATGCAAACAGTCAAGGATTTCTTACAGGTACAGCCTCCAAGATTTAGCAGACACTGGCCTACAAAGAATTGGTCCTTTCCAGTGTCAGACAGGCCACAAAGGGGCAGATCCCAGTCCCAAGGCACATACAGGTCTAAACAATGGGGTGCTTCTACCTCCAAAAGCGGAGAAGACAAATCACAGCCATACAGGAAGCAGTCCCAATGACTTCCCCCTGCCTGCGCCAAGCACTTATCTTCTTGTAGCACCTTTAGGGGGAAAACTAGCACTTTTTCATCAAAACTGGCACATAACCCAGGACAAATGAGTCTTAAGCATAGTGTCACAAGGCTACAAGTTTCACTTTCATACCCTGCCAAGGGCGCACGGTTTGCCAGACCTGCCAAAAAATCAATGGGCAGAGGCACAAATGCAAGTTTCCTCCCTCATTGACATAAGGGCCATTCAGCAAGTACCAGAGCAAGAGCAGGGAGAAGGATTTTACTCTACTGTTCTTGGTGCCCAGAAAGGACAAAGCCTGGAGACCGGTACTGGACCTATCTATTCTAAACACATCTGGATATTCCAAAATTCAAAACATTGACTCTGCAGCAACTTCTGCCCATGCTGGGCAAGAAGGCTTGGTTTGTGACTAGACCTAAAAGAGGCATACCTGCATGTCCCAATCAGACAATCATGCAGAAGATACCTCATATTCATAGCTGGCTCAATGCACTACCAATTCTCTGCACTGCCCTTTGGCTTATCTACTGTGCCCAGGGTCTTTACAAAGTGCCTGGCACCAGTAATTGCATTCTGCAGACAGAGGAATACAAATATATCCTTACTTGGACGACTGCCTCATTCAAGCAGAGAACAAGGACATTCTACTACAGCATCTGGCGTTTGTAAAAAGATTACTAATATACCTAGGGTACACAGTAAACAAAAAGAAATCAAAACTAGTACCCTCTCAAGAGAGAATATTCCTGGATGCAAGCTTAAATACTACTGCCCAGGTGGCTTCTCACGCCAGACAAAGGCAACTGACTGCTTATTTCAAACTGTTGGCAACAAAGGCCCACTTATCTGCAAGAAAAATTCTGCAGGCTTTGGGCTTCATGGCATCCTGCATTCTGCTAATTCCATATGCAAGACTGCATACGAGGAAACTTCAATGGTATCTAAAAAGTGTTTGGACTCAACATTGCCACAGCCTGGAAACCATAATTACCCTCATTCCCTGCCTGCAACAGGAGTTTTGATGGTGGGCAAAGGCCTGTCACCACAACAAGGGACAGCCATTCACTTTACCCACAGCCAGGCAGACATTAACAACAGATGCATCAGATTATGCCTGGGGGCCCACATGGCAGGAAGATGTATTCAGGGCACATGGTCCGCAAGCCAAATGCATCTACATATCAATCAAAAAGAGATGCTAGCTCTTCAGAATGCCCTGACAGCCTTCAAGGATCAACTTCATCCGGGACAACTACTGATAAAGACTGATAATACCACAGTCATGTGGTACATAAACAAGCAGGGAGACACTCATTCCTATCCCCTTTGCAGACTAGCCATGACTTTGTGGGACACCGCATTGACTTACCAAGTACATCTGCAGGCACAATTCCTGCCAGGAAAGATAAATACTCTGGCGGATGAACTAAGCAGAAACCTCATGGATCCCCACAAGTGAAAATTGGATCCTCAAGTCTTTAGCATGATAACAAGGAAATGGGGATGCCCGGACATAGATCTGTTTGCCTCCCCTCACAACTAACTACAGAGATTCTGCACATGGACTTATCACAGGCAAGCATGGAAAGTGGATGCACTATCTTTCAGCTGGAAAAACTTAACAGTATATGCCTTTCCTCCACTGCCCCTCCAGGTCCTCCTAAAGGTCAGACAATAGAAGCCAAAAATTATACTGATTGCCCCAGAATGGCCACGCCAGCACTGGTACCCAATCCTAAGGAACCTGTCTCAATGCCCAACCTGGACATTATCTCAAATTCCTCACTTACTGTCCCAACAAAACAATCAGATCCTGCACAGCCAACTTAAATCTGGCAGCATGGCGGATAATGTAGTCAGTCAAAACCACCCCTCTTTCTAAAGCGGTGATGGATGTTGTTATGGAGGCCAGGAGGCCTAGTACCAGAAAATCTTATGCTGAAAAATGGAAGAGATTCTGTGCTTGGAACCAGGCACAAGAAATTGACACGATTGTACCAAATATTCCTCAGATTTTGCAATACTTAACTGAGATGCTGGACAAAGGCCTATCCTTTTCATCAATTAAGATTCATGCCTCTGCCATTTCAGCTCATTACAATACAAAGCCACCTATTTTTTTCTCATCCTTTACTAAGGCAATACCTCAGAGGAGCCAAAAACTTAAGGCCTCCAAGGAGATCACCAATACCTGCATGGGACCTCAATTATGTCTTGGGAAAACTCACCCTGCCTCCTTTTGAGCCAGCCACTACAGCTGATATAAAATTTTTATCTTGGAAAACAGCTCTGCTCCTAGCAGTAACCACTGTAAGATGAGTCTCAGAGCTACAAGCACTCCTGGCTGTGGAATCTTTTATCATTTTCCATCCAGATAGGGTTTCTCTGAGGACAAACCCAACATTTATGTCTAAGGTAGTGTCCAGTGTGGCCCATAACCAAACTATTCACTTGCCTACCTTTTAGCCAAACCCACAGAATAAGGGTGAGAGACTTCTGCATTCTATGACATACACAGACAGCTGTGCTTCTACTTGTACAGAACCAAAGCTTTCAGAAAGACTGAGCAATTACTAGTGGCATATGCTGCAGGATCACAAGGAAAGGCTATTTCAAAGCAGACTGTTTCAAAGTGGATAGGCCACTACATTCATTTCTGCTATTCACAACATGGCAAATCAGTGCCTAAGGCCATTAGGCCACATTCAACCAGAGCAGCAGCCACTTCAGCAGCCTTCCTCAGAGGAGTACCAACAAAAGACATTTTAGAGGCTGCAACCTAGAGTTCAGTGCACAATTTTACAAAGCACCATCACTTACCACTCTACTCTAAATCCAGGGCAGGCTTTGCCACTGCAGTTCTGCAGGGCCTCATAGCCGCTCCTAATCCTATTTAGCTCCAGCCTCCCAACCTTAGCTTTGAGATTCATCCCAATTGTAATGACTGCAACAGTGAAACACGAACATAGTACAGTTGTGTACCTACCATAAATGTAGATGTTTGAGTGTATTCACTGTTGCAGTCCAGGTTACCCACCCACCATCCCCCTTATCTTTGTTGGAACTTATCTGTACTTCTCTATTCTATACAACCTATGTGGTGTATTTGCTTGTAGATGAAGGAATAATTTGCTTTGGTGCATGCATGCTTTAGTGACATATTTTTAGCCTACCCTTTTGGGGGCACCTGACATCTGGGGCAAGAAAAACTGAAGAAAATGGCATCGACTGCATCTTTTATACCCCTGGCGCACTGACGTCAGGGAGGAGGCGACAGCAGCCAACGCTGGACCTCGACTTTGGAAGTCAGGACGACTTGCGGGTAGCCTGCCAGCAGGATAACCCAATTGTAATGACTGCAACAGTGAATACACTGGAACATCTACATTTATGGTAGGTACACAACTGTACATTTCTTATAACTACCTTGTCTCTCTTGCCTCCTTAAGTTACCCTGCCCTACCCATGCTTCCAGCACTAATCTGTCAGAAACTAACACCTCACAGCCTATCTGCCCTACAAACCCTATATCAAGGATACAGGAAAAGTATGTGTATTAAATAATTCCTGCCTGAATTGTCATACTAGTAGTGTACCACTGCTACAGGTGGTAATTTACGTCTTGAGCCAGGGCCAGCAGCTTCCAGCAGCGTCCCTCCCCCATTCTATACATATATCTCTCTCTCTCCCATCCTCTTTAGAATCCCTCTTTTTGACTAAGCTCCCACCTTTCCCCGATTTACTCCTTCTGACTCCATCTTACATCTGCCTGCATTTTTAGGCCTCATTCCCTTTTCATCCTCCTATTACATAGCCACTTGCCCTATTTCTCCTATTGTACCTGCATTGCTATCCTGTTCTCCCACCTTACTCTTTACTACTACTTGTCTACTACTACCTTTCCTAGGATCACTTCTCACTGGCCTTTATCACATCTGACTTTTAAAACTTAACTTCACATATCAGTCCTGCTGATTGTTTCCTCTACAGCTGTTCCGCTCGCCTCCCTACCCCAATTCCCACCCACCCCCAGGGATCCTACTGTTATACTTTCTAACCACACCTCTTCCTCTTCCCATTATCCTCTGCACATTTCCCATTGGCCAACTTGTCTTTCATCTCCCATCTCTAACCACTCCCCTTCATACTCACCACTCCCTCCTATCTTTACACACTCCCACCTTATATACTTCCATCTCCACATATGTACAACATGTATCTAATCCTTCCCAATGGCTTATTCAACTATCCCTTTTCAAATTGTACTCTACTTCACTGTTTTACCACTGCCACTTCTAAGCTTTGCTTATTTACTCTCCTCTTATGAGCACCCAATATATCAACAAACTTACTACCCCATCCAACAAACCAACTCTCAACCCTTACCACACCTGCATAACCATGCACACATAACATGTTCACCTAGCTGCCTACTTTCAAAGTATCATAAAACACTACACATTAAATATAATACACAATATTTCAAAAGAGTGTTACTTTTGTGCAGCAAATTCCCTAACCCAAGCTATCTACTACAACTCCTCACAGTAAAGGATGGTGATATTCATCCTAACCCTGGCCCAACAGCAACCCCTATCTCTCTCATAACCATAATCAATCTATCAATTCTCCCCTTGCTAAACCTTCCAACTCTCTCCTACTAGCTCATCTTAATATACGTAGAATTAACAAAGAAGTGACTCAACTCCATGCTCTCCTAGAAGTGTATTCCTTTGACATTATCTGCCTAACTGAAACGTGGCTAAAACCTGTCACCAAAGATAATGAAATTATCCCACCTGGATATAATATCCTAAGAGTTGACAGAGTAGCTAAGAAAGGTGATGGGGTTGCTATTCTATTTAAGTCTGGCTTTCATTTAACCACTTACATCTGTAATCTACCTCTGGGCTCCAGTGCTGAGATTCTCTTCTCTAAACTTGAATTTAACAATGCTAAATCAATCTATATTATCTGTATGTATCTGCCCCCTGGAAATAACATAGCCACCTTGGAAAATATCCTGTGCTGGCTATCCCAACACCTGCCTCAAGAAACCATAATCCTAGGCAACATAAATTTAGACTGGAATTCCTATTGTAGTAGCCTTCCTACCACCCACATAAACCTATATGGTTTCTCTCAAACCATTACTTCCCCCACCAGAATAAATAAAGCTAACAAGAAAGCAAGCATATTAGACTGGATTCTCACAAACAATCATACTCTCTACTATAATTCTGGAACACTCCCTGATGATATAAGTGACCACTCACACTTACCTACATCATCAGACATAAAACCACCACCCCACCCCAACCTCTATCAGAAATATTAGATCCAAAAAGAAATTTAACCCTGATCTATTCAAAATGGAACTAAGACCATGCAATTGGGTTCCCTTAAAACTTTTTAGATGAAGCCATTAATTTCTTTAATTCTACCTTCCTTGCTATTCTTAATCACCACACTCCAACCAGATCTATTAGAATTAAGGCCAAGTCTGCCCCATGGCTTTCTAACGAAACTAAACATAAAATTCATCTCAGAAATAAATATTGGGCCAAATGGCGAATGACAAAAAACCCTGCTGACCAACTAACTTTTAGACATCTAAGAAATGGCACTAAAAAGGCCATACTTTCTGAAACAAAACTACTACTTACAATATCAACAACCTAATCACAACAACCCACAGAAATTCTGGGCTAGCATTAAGCAGTTACTCCACCCAGGTCAATACACCAAACCCTCAAAATACAGACCAGAAAAATCCCATCCATACAGCTAATACCTTCTTTACAGATGCTATCCAAACACTAGCTAGTCAACTATATCACCTAATACCTTCACATTACCTTCATACTCCAAAACCCTCCCTTTTCATTTTAAACCTGTCGCAACCACATTTATTCAAACCCTTTTGAATAAACTGAAACCATGCTCTCCTTCTGCAGACCTGTTGCCTTCTGAATATCTACAGCTATCTTCCAAGGCCATAGCCTATCCTGTTTCCATACTGGTCAACAGAACTATTACTGAAGGTTACATCCCCACCTTATGGAAAGTCTCCCATATTATCCCCCTACATAAAGGTGGACATTCCATTGAAATATCAAACTTCTCGCCCCATTGCCCTACTTTCTCCCCTAGCTAAAATTATGGAGAAATTTATCCATAAGCAACTACTCCACCATTTAATCGAAAACAATTTACTTTCCAACTGTCAACATGGTTTCAGACCCTCACACAGCACTACCACTGCCCTCCTGTCCTTTACTGACTACATTAACAGGCACCGAAACCTGAATAATCTTTCTTCTGCTCTATTTATCGACCTGTCTAAAGCAGACCTCTTCTCTTCTCTATATTTATTAATGACCTTCATCTAGCTATCCCACAAGCCACTTGCATACAATATGCTGACGACTCCACACTATTATGTTCAGCTACATCCTCCCATGACCTTCACGCTCTCTCCCAAAAAGTATTCAACATAGTTGAACAATGGTTCACTCAGCATTGCCTTCTTTTGATCCCAAAGAAAAACAAACTCCTCCTCTTCACTCCTACACAAAAGTCCTCTCCTCTTCAATTCTCTGTGACATCTACCAGTGGTACTATAATATCTCCTGACTCTACCACCAAACTACTAGGGGTCACCATCGACAATAATTTGAACTTCAACATCCACATCAATAATACTATAAAGACTGTCGTCAAAAAAATTGGCACTCTCTATAGGATTAAAACCCTTCCTTTCCCCTACTGCTAAAACTACTATCGCCCACACCCATTTCATCTCTACACTCCTTTATGCCTCACCCATTTTTACTAATCTCTCCAAGAATAACCTCAGCAAATTGGAAATGTCCTATAATAACATTGCACGATTTGCTACAGGCAACCCATTCTGAACCCAAAATTGTATAAATTTAAACCAGCTAGGATGGTTAGAACTACAACACCTGATTAGATTCCACCAACTAACCATTGTCCACAACATTCTTTGTAAACCTTCTAATGGTCCAAGTTTATCTACCCTCATCACCCCCTCTGAAGTCCTTATGCTCATCTCACAAACTTCTTGTTTACACCTCTAAACCTAATAACAAAGCTGGGGATTCTGTCTTCTCTAATACTGTAGGTAAATCCTGGAATCTTCTCCCTAATGACTTCTCCTCACTCGCCTCTTTAACTCTCTTTAAAAACAGACTTAAACTTCTCCTCACATCATACTGGCCATATGCCCCTGTTCCAAACCAGACTAGTCATCTACCTCTACAAAATTGACTCACTTATCCAGTGCTTACTATCCTCTGTTACATTTTCCATCTTAATATATTTTTCTTGTCTACCTTTTTTCATTATTTCTATCCTCTTTATATACCTTTTGTTAAGTAAATCCATTGCAACATCACTACACATCTAACTTCCTTTATCTACTTCTGACTTAACCTGTATTATGTCTCCATACTTTAAATTTGCACTGTTTATAATTGCACCTCAGTGTTGCATCCTGTTACAACCTTTATGCTGTAATTCACGTTACCATTGTTGATTTTTTTAACGATAATTGCTATTTATCTACTTCTGACTTAACCTCTATTATGTCTCCGTACTTTCAGTTTGCACTGTTTGACTCTTGACCTCTGTTTTACATCCTGCTACAACCTTTATGCTGTAATACACATCTTACCATTGTTGATGATTTTTTTTTTTTAACTAGGATAATTTGCTATTTTTATTATAATATTTGATTCTTTTGTTGTCTGTACTTATATTTTTGTATTAGATCATGTCTTGGAGCTTATCTCACCGGGCCTCTACTGAAAATGGACATATATCCAGTTAGACTAGCCTGGTCAACAAATGTAAAATAAATAAATATCTTGTGACCATATAGTATATCCTGGGGAAAACTATTGATGTGAAGTTGTTCAATCTCGCCTTTATTCTTACTGATGGGTTCAGAACCGATCCTCGACTCAGTCGGCCAATTTGCAAAGCTTGAGGTCTCTAACAGCTCGAGGCCGAAACCCTATCCCACAATGCACCTCTACCTTCCCTAGATCTAGTTTGCTGCTGCAACAGATCGTGCATTTTCTACAGCTCAGGCCGTATTTGTGAGAAGTGTATTCTTTTTTGGACTTTTTGCTAGTTTTCTTCTTGTTTTAGAATTCAAAAGTATTCAGCCAGGATAGACTATCCTTTTTGTTTTTTTGTGCCAAGTAGATAAAGAAAAAGAAAGAAATTTGTGTTCTCATTTTGGCGTTTGGCACTGTTGGTTTCTTTAGGTTTCTCCCTATCCTGTACAGCTGAGTTAGGCTTTCTTTAGTTATAACTGTAGCCGGTTAGGCTTAATTTTTTTTTGCAGCTACAGCCGAGCTAGGCTTTTCTTAGTGATTATATCTGTAGCCGGTTAGGCTTAATTTTGTTTTTTGCTGCAAAGTTTTAAAAGTAGAGTGCAGACTTTGTTGTTTAGTGTTGATCATTAGAGCTCTGATTGGATTGTTGTTGGGATTGCTTTTTCTTACAGTGATTTAACTGCAAGGTCTACCATGTCTGAAAAAGCTAAGTCAGGGTTTAAAAAGTGCCCTAAATGCAATAAAAAAATGTCTATCACAGATGGCCACACCACCTGTGTTTACTGTTTGGGAAAGGTTCATCTCCAAGAGGTTTGTTCCATTTGCCATGGTTTCAGTGCCAGGGTTTTGGCAGAGAGGAAAAGAAAGTTAGTTGAACGTGGACTGATTAAGTTTGCATTTCAGTCAGACTTGGATACCGCTCCAGGAAAACCAAAACCATCATCTTCTGCAAGTTTGGATCCGAAGGGCTCTTCAGTTCCGAAGGTTTCCAAGAAGGTTCCTGTTTCGGTTCCACAGTCATCGTAGCCACATGTACAGGTAGTTGGTAGGAGCCAGTCCCCAGTCTCCCACCTTAAGATCTCCGATTCTGGGCTCACTGGCTCCTTCTGTAGCTTCCCCTCGAGCTTCCAGACTTTCAGATTCAGATGTGGATTGTGTGGTACGGAGACTGTTACGGGATCCAGCACTGGATAAAATTCTGTATAATTCGACTAAGGCAGTTTTGGAACCGACAAAGTAATTTCCTGTAATTTCTGCTCCTCCGATTCAAATCGAGACATTGGAGCCGGAGAGAGCCGTTCAGTCGTTTGTGGAACCGTCTGTTCCAGCACTTTCTTCGGACCTGTCGGCACCGACAAGCATGATGTCTTCTGCTCCAGCGGCGGAGCTGTGGTGCCTTTGATGCCATGAGGAGGGTTTTGTCCCCCCAAACAGTCACAACCTCTGATATAGCCACCTCCTCCTGAAAAGCACCAGAATCTTCTCCGTCACTGCAGACCCACCATAAGCATAGGGACCCGGAGCCTCAGGAAACCCCATTGGGGGAGCCCTGCTCTTCCGAGACCTTCCCAGAAGTTCCCACTGAGGAGATTCCTTGGAAGAGGCATTGTAAGAGGAGACATTTAGATTCCCCTCAGGAATCCATCACATCTGACACCGATTTGGAGGAATCGGAAGAGTCCCCAAAGTCCCCCAAGTCCCCCTCTGAGGCTATCTCCTTTGCGGATATCCTCGAGATCCTTGAGCAGAGAGGTGACTGGCTGCCCCTTAACCCTACTGAGGACGAATCGGTGCTCCTGAAGGCTTTTAGGTCTCGACCCTCCACCTCTTGGGTTTCTCCGCCCTTCGATGAGTTGATGGACCTTTTATCTCTAAGGGCATGGGAGTCACCAGATACTATGGTGCCCGTTCCTAAGATGCCCAACAAATGCATCTCAGCGCCTCATGATAAAACTTTTTTATCCAAACCAATTCCTGTTGATGCCATGGTGGTTGCAGCAGCCACTAAGAAAAAGATGTCTGAGACCTCTGTCTGTCCATCCTCCTAATAGGGATTCTAGGATTATGGGCAGATTCGTCAAGCGCATGTTCAATTCTACAACCTTTGGTCTTTGAACTATATAACCCACTTCACAAGGCTTCAAAAAGATCTCCTGAAAGAGCTAGGAGATACTCTCCAGGGTGCAGTAGCCGATACAGTGGCAGACAAGGTGATGTCTCAGCTTGCTATCCTCATTTCTGTCATTAACTCTTCCATGCGCCTCGTGTCATATGCAGCTGATGGGACGAATAGGGCAGCGGATACAGGAATAGCTCTTCGGAGGCATTCCTGGATGCGCTTATGTTCTTTCGTGGAACCTTTCAAGTCGTCCTTTGTGAATGCCGCATTTGATGTTTCTTCTCTTTTTTAGACCAAAATTTAGAGACCCTCACCAGATGTGAGCAAGACGGAAAGACTCTTATCTGCTGTAGTAGTCCGTTTTTCCACCCCTACTAGACTGTATCCTAAAGGTCAACAGGGAGGGAAAATGTGGTTCCGCAAATCTCAAGGAGCCTTTCCTAACTCATGAGATGTACCCTCCTCCATGGCAGAGGGAGGGCAATGATGGAAGACTATGCCCATGCGACAGAGGGGGTCCGCAGAACCAGGGCGACAAGGATCAGTTCCTTGGGAAGCCCTACCAGCGGTCTTGAAAGGAGGCCCAACTGTCCTGTTCTGGAGGCAGTCGGGGGGACATTTATCTTTATGCCTAGGCGCCTGGCTCAAAATTACAAAAGACAGATGGGTACAAAATGTCATATCCAGAGGCTATTTCATCCCCTTTCATACCCACCTCAAACCAACAGAAGGAATCCCGGATGTTCCACCCAGTCTACGGGATGTAGCAACAGTAGATATTCAAAAGCTATTAGAAAGAGTCATCCAACCAGTCCCAGCAGACCAGCAAGGATCCAGAACTTACTCAAGATTCCTTTTAGTGCCAAAGAAAACAGGGGACTGGAGACCAATTTTGGACCTCAGCAGACTCAACAAGTATGTATAAAAGACAAAGTTCTAGATGGTCACGCTTCAGCTATACTCCTGTTCCTAGAGAAAAACAATTGGATGTGTTTAATAGATCTTCAGGATGCGTACTACCATATCAAAATGGCCAGGCCATCAAGGGATCACCTGCGCTTCAGACTGGGAGCCAGTCATTTCCAGTTTTGTGCCCTCCCCTTCGGTCTCACTACAGACCCCAGAGTGTTCACCAAATGTATGGCAGTGGTCATGGCTCACTTGAGACATCAAGGAATCTGGGTGTTTCCATATTTGGACGACTGGCTCCTCACCATACCCACCAGACACCAGCTTATTTTGGCAAGGGACACTGCCTTAGATCTTTGTTTTCAACTGGGCATCACAATAAATTCAGAAAAGTCTGCTTTATTGCTGTCGCAGCATACAGTATTTATAGGAGCAGACGTAGACACAATCAACATGTCCTTAAAACTTCCCTCAGAAAGAGTGCTTACCCTACGACATCAAATTGTAGATCTCCTTTCAAAACACAAAGCACCAGCATTGCAGATTCTCAGGCTGCTGGGCACCATGGCAGCAGCTGTCATTGTGATACCCCTGGCGAGATCTCACGTGCGCATTGTTCAGTGGCTGCTATTCACACAATGGATTTTTCAGGACTTGCCAATGAATCACCCAGTTCTGATAACCAACTCTTGCAAGGAGGATCTCCGGTGGTGGCTAACATCTGAATCGGTGACCATGGGACGTCCCTTTGTCATTCCAGTTGCAATGGTGACCAAGGACGCCTCCCTGATCAGGTGAAGGGGGCATCATCAGGGACGGACAGGCCAAGGTACATGGCAGGTACTCGAAGCTCAATTGCATATAAACGTCCTAGAGATGAGTGGTTCTCTTAGTTTTGCAGTTCTTTCAAGACTCTCTTCCTCTGGGCACAATTGCAATCCAGTCAGACATGTCCATAGTTTGGTATATAAGCAAACAGGGTGGAACCAGATCTTATCCCCTATGTCGAGAGGCTCTAAGAGTATGGAAATGGGCAGAGTCCACCCAGCACTTTCTGATAGCAATGCACATCCTGGGGAAATCCAGCGTGATAGCGGACAAACTCAGCAGGGCAATTCTGTTCCCTCACGAGTGGTCCCTCAAGAACAAAATGATTTTCTGCAGATGCGGCCAGCCTTGCTGCGACCTCTTTGCAACTCCCCACAAACACCAAATGCAGCAACTACTTTGCCCTGATCCCTCAACAGGGATAGTTCCCGAGGGATGTGCTCGTACACAATTAGCCTCAGATCTCCTTTATGCCTTCCCACCCTTTCCACTGATTCCCAAAGTTTTGTAGAAAGCCAGTTTTCTGGGCAGGACACTTCTCTTAATAGCCCCATATTGGCCTCGTCAAATCTGGTTCCCCTTTCTGAAGCCTCATCTAGTAGAAGACCCTTGGATCCTGGACCCAGTGCCAGATCTTCTGACCCACTCGTCAGGAGCTCTTCACCCTTCACTTCAGTTCATCAAACTGACAGCTTGGCTGCTCCAATTCTCAGAATAGCCAGGTTACAAAATTTATCAGAAGCAGCTCAACATATTCTTTTGTCCTCAATGAGGTATAGTTTCTTCACTTATGTAAGTGGAAGAGGTTTTCAATCTGGTCTCAGCAGAATAACATTGACCCTTTTCTAGCCTCCATATTGGATATCTCTGAGTTTCTGACCAAACTGTTCAATGAAGGAGCTGCAGCAGCAACCATTCGGGTACAACTGGCTGCTATATCTAATTTCCATATAGGTGAATCAGGAAACGGTGTTATGTCCCACAAGATGGCAAAGACCTTTTTGAAGGGTAAGATGCATATAAAACCACCAATTAGATCACCTACCATTCCATGGAATCTGAATTTAGTCCTATCCAAGATTATTCCTCCCGCCCTTTGAACCTGCTGCTTCTTGTGAGCTGAAATATCTTTTTTGGAAGACCATTTTCTTGGTGGCCATTACATCTGCACACAGAATTTCGGAGTTGCAAGCCCTTTCAGTTAGGTACCCATATTTGATATTCCACAAAGATAGGGTTTCCCTCAGGACGAACCCTTCGTTCTTAGCCAAAATTTGTTCAGAATGCACCCATAATCAGGCAATTGAATTACCTGTTTTCTTTCCCAATCACATTAATCAATTGGAATATATGCTTCACAAGCTTGACGTCCATAGACAACTTTGTTTCTATTTAGACAGGACAAAAGACCATAGAAGAGCTGATCAGTTTTGTCTCCTCCTCAGATTCCAAGAAAGGTGCAGCAGTATCTAAATCTACCTTATCTAAATGGCTGTCTGATTGTATATCCTCTATATACCACGAGGCAGACATTTCTTTAGAGAACAAAGTCAAGGCTCATTCAACCAGAGCTGTTTCTACTTCCATAGCCTTTTTGGCCAGACTACCCATTGATTCTATTTGTGCAGCTGCCACATGGTCAAGGCCACATACTTTCATAACTCACTACAAAGTAGACAAGGCCTCATTTGGTTCTGCTGTCCTTAGACAGGTACTCCTGTGAGCCACCCAAGTTTGTGGTGCTGGGGACGCTACCCATCAGTAAGAATGAAGGCGAGATTGAACAACTTCACATAAAGAAGTTATGTAGTTACCATAACTTTTCATGCGAGTTGTTCTCGCCTTCATTCTTACGACCCCCCCCCCCCACACACACATATCCACATTCAATGTCTGGAAGTTCGAGAGGCGCTCTACATTGGTTTTGGTTTTCTACATTGGTTTTGGTTCTTTTGAGGAGTTTCCTTTTACTAGTTGTCTTTATGATTTCCTTCGAAATCTGATTTAGATTTACCACTATTTGGCAGCAAACAAGATCTGGGAAAGGTAAAGGTGCATTGTGGGATAGGGTTTCGGCCTCGAGCTGTTAAGAGACCTCGAGCTTTGCAAATTGGCTGACTCGGTGACGAGGATCCGCTCCGAACCCATCGGTAAGAATGAAGGCGAGAACAACTCCTCACATGGAACGTTATGGTAAGTACATAACTTCTTTTTTAGTGGGCAGGTTAAGCAGGTCTATCCTTCATGAGTGGCTCCTCAATCTGATGGTAGCAGAGCAGATTTTCTGTTGCTGATGTTGACAGTGGTATGAACTATTTGCTTCCCCTCTCAACACAAAAGGGAGCAGGTACTTTGCCATGATCCTCCAGGAGGGGGGAGTCACCGAAACATGCTTTGTCCCCCATTTGGCCCACCCGGGCTCTTGTATGCCTTTTGTCCTTGCTCGCCTTATCCCTAAATTCTTAGAGAGCCTGAGAGAGAGGAATGTTGCAGTTATCCTCATTGCCTTTTTCTGGCTTTGATAGGTGTAGTTTTCCTTCCTGTGGCCTCATCTGATTGATCCTCCATGGGTGCTGGAGCCCAATCCAGATCTTCTGTCACCTGTCCAGGATGCCTTTTCCAGGCATTCAAGCCCCTCAGGCTTACTGCTCTTTTTTTCTCACTTCCAATGATAGCTTAGTCAGTCCAGGGTTTCCTCCCAAGTAATCCACTTTCTTCATTCCAGAGATCATCTACCCAGAATGATTTACAAAAGAGAGTAGAAAAAGTTTGCTATTTAGGTCTCTCATTGGAATCTAGATCTCTTTTTGGATGTTACAGCCTTTTTAGGCTTTCTGGCTTCTATTTTTCACAACAGGTCCAGTTACACTATCAGAGTTCAGCTACATGCCATTTTGAATTTTCATATTGGAGAAAATCAAACCTTTATCACTTCCCTTGGAATTATCCAAGATTTGCCTTCTGGGTACTTTTTCTCAGACCTTCCTTAAGGAATCCTACTCCTCCCTGGGATATTACCATCCTGTTTCCAGCTTTAAATAGTCCTTTTGAAATGGTAGTCAAGGTGGACCTCAGATTTCTGGCTTGGAAAACATTATTTTTGGCAGCAGTTACTTCACTTGGAGAGTATTGAAAATTCAGGCCCCTTCTTGCAAACCTCCTTACCTTATCTTTCATAAGGGTAATGTGCCCCTGCAAACTAACCCATCCTTTATTCCAAAGGTATTTATGGAGAATTCTCTGAGTCAACCTATCAGTCTTTCAGTTGCCTTCTTAATTTTTCCTTTCTAACCTGACCATGCAAAGAAAATTAGAAAGTCTGATCAACTGTCTTTATCAACAGCCAAACAAATTGGGGCAAGTTGTCTCTAAAGTGACTCTGTCTAGATGGTTTCCACCCAAACCCATCAAGGCTCATTCATCTAGAACTGTGGCTACTTCTACCTCTTGCTTTTTAAGGGCTTCCATTGATATTTTTGTTGCAACCATTTTGTACAATTTACATACCTTTATTTTTCATTTTGAATTGGATTTGCACTCCAGAGATTGGTCTGATTTTGGTTCAGCCATCTTCTGGAATATCCTATGAGAGTTCCCATGGGTTTCATTAGCTGGGGACTCTGTCCCATCCATTGAAAAACAGACCGAAAAGACAACATCAGATACAAAAGTTTTGTGCTTACCATAACAACCATAATGATAAGTCTGTGTTTGCTTCCATCCTTCAACTTCCTTTTCCTTCTTTTTGGTGTTATTGATTATTGATTTCTGGTATGTCTGTACAGTCTTTCCATGGATCTGTTCACGTGCTGTTCAGGCTCCAGAGCATGAATTCCAGTTTGAGGAGAGGGTCCTTTTTTATGTTTTGGGTACTTGGGCAAACTCTATCTGAGGTAATTTCAGGGACAGGATGGGATTGTGGATAATGGGAGAAGTCTGAGCCTAGATCCAAAGTCTGGAGTGTGTGAAGCTGCATCTGAGGTCAGATCCGAAAACCCATCCATTGAGATAGATCAGAAGCAGACAACACGGATCTCTCATTTATTCAGTCCAGCATTATATAAATTAATTAATCCATGCCTTACCTTAAACCTCACTCCTGAACGTTATTCTGCTTGCATTGTTCCCACAACACATTCTGTTTATTTCTATGTAGTTTACTCCTTCCCTTTTCTAAAAATCCCACTTCCAGTTATTTTATGTCTTTCTTAAAATGTTTAGTATTTCAAGTACAGTTAGTTTACGTTTTAATTTCCATTTTCTAGTAGCTGCGTTTTTGGCAGACAGTTGAATTAAGCTTAAAGCCATAGTGTGTGAAGGCAATTCAGATTAATTGACTGTTACTTGGCTAATGACCCAGGGGGCCTTTCTAAGCGTAGCCAAATTTTCCCAAAAGAATAATGATGTCCTGCATCCAAATATGACATTGAGGGCTGAGCATTTATAAGCTACCTCTGTCCATAAGGGACACTTGTCTAGGTGGTGCTTAAACTGGGTAGTAGACTAACTCAGCCCCACATGGATGGGAAGCATGTTCCATAGGATAGGCAGTCTCTGGGACACATCTGTCACTCCAGTATGTTCTGTCACAGATCAAATTCAGGTCCTTGGACCTTGTATTTCTGATATTATTTGACTTATGAATATGCAGATTCATAAGTATGGCTTTGTGGATGCCGATTCATAAGTGTGGGCTTTGTGGATGCCATGTAAGCCAGGCATAGATCACCCCTCGACAATTTATAGGAGACTGAGTAGAGGGAAAGGGCTTTAAGGTGCTGTATGGCAGATTTCTCCCAGCTGAAAATAATCATTTCCTTAGTTACAGCTGTTTGATCCCTCAGTGTTCCTGACAAAGTATTTTGTAGGGAATTTTTAAAATCTGCTTTCTCATTTCATTCCCAAAATATGTTCCCAGTTGCCCCTTCCCTATCATACCTCCCAACATTTGCTATCCACCTAAGGAAAAATTCTTTTGAAGTCTGCTTGGGGTATAAAAATACATATGCAAACACTTCCAATCAAAAATATTAAACTTCTGGACTTTGTTGCATTCCTGGGAGTTTATGCTTGTCTTCTTCTTCCCTTCTAAATTGATTTTCCAGCTTCTGTTCATAATCTTTTCTAACCTCCTCTGATAAATTCTTAGTTATCAAGCAGTGTTTTATATGTCCTACTAATTATCCATTTTTTAGCAACAGCTTCAGTTCTAGATTCAACTAAAAACTCTACCAGAGCAGGTCTTTCATGTAGGACTTTCCCCATCCCTTTTTCTTTCCAATACTCCAATATCAGTCCCTGGTAGGGAAGGCAGTCTCTTGGCTGCAGTCAAGACCTCTTGGCCTTATCCCACTCTGTTACCTTTTCCTCTCTAGTTACTTGCTCCTGCTGCTGTGGTTTCTTTGCCAGTTTTCTCCAGTAAATTCCAGGCCCCTCTTGCCTATTTTCTATACCCCCACTTGAAGTCCTCCCTATTCCTTCATTCTTTTTGCATTTCTGAAGTTTCCTTTTTATTCAGGCTGTTTGGGTTTCTTTAATTATTTTTGCAGCTGAGATCACACAAGTATCAAATGGCCAATTCTATTGCCTTGCTTAGGGTCGAGTTCATCTCTTCTGTCGATGCAAAGAATTGAGAGAATTGAGATAAATTAAAAGTCCATGGTAGCAGATGGTGGTTCAAAACTGAGTTGCTGATGCATCCTCAATGAACTGCAGAAGTTTTGCTTGATTGAACAGATGGCTGAAATTCCTTTGAAGGTCTATTATGATTATTGTTAACGTCATTAAAGCAAATGCTGGTAGTTTTGTAGATAGCAGAAATATCTATAACAAAGAGAGAAGAAACCTGACATGGTAAATATACCACACATTAGATTTAGCATGTAGAAGTGCAACGTAATCCCGGAAAAGAACTAGGGAAAATAGTGCATCTTGAGTGGAGAGGTGCTGACTGAAACAGGAAAGGAGAAGGGGCCATTTGGGTAGGTGTCTTTGAGATGATGTGAAGCAGAGCATGTAGGTAGCAGTGACAGGCTTCTAGAAGTACAACTTTAGGACTGTTGAGTGAGATGGACATTACTGTTACCATTGCCTTCTGTTGGTCATCTTTTTTTACAAACAGATGATCCAAACCAACGCTTGTATAGTCTTTGAAGAGTCAGCCTGTAGAAAGAGAGGGTGCATACTGTCAAGGTGATTAAAATACTAACTCTGCAACATAAGTCATATGAAAAGTGTCTAAAGGAGCATAGTATGTGGATTTTTATGTTGGGACTAAGGTGGTAGAGGGTCTTATGTACTGCATAATAATTAGAATTCACAAGGAGAGTATCTTTCAAATGTACCTTGATGTTTTTTAGGACTTTGTCTTCCCTTTCTCAGTAGTTTGTCATTCACCCCTATGGCCTTTCTCTTGATGCCCCCCCCCCCCGGTGTATCACAATATTAGGAGACAGGAGGGATAGCACTCTGATTGTAGCTGTCAACCTTTAGGTTTGAAAAGCACTACTAAAATGGCATAGTATGGCACAGATTTTTTGGTAGCATCAAATGTCATGGAAGAATTCGATAATGTCATTACAGACACTGGTGGTGGAAGCAAATGGAATCATCTTAGGTTCGCAAAGCTCTGCTCTGCTGTTCCCATAGATAGGCTTATGTTTAGTACACTGGAGTCAGATGGTGGTACCATCCGTTCTGTTTGTTTTCCTTTCTCTTTTTCCATTTCCAATTAACAGTAGACCACACACACACAGATTAGTGTACTGAGTAAGAAATGTGAATGCTTTGTTAGAGCAGATAATCTTTCTCATATGCAAATAAATTGAAAACAATTTTTCTACTAAAATATAGCTGTGCAAAGTTTATGTACTGTAGCCAATGGTGAAATCACATTTTGTGTTAATGCACTTTGCACGTTTTTCACTCTGCTCTGTAAGAAGTATTTATCAATGGGTTTAGTAAGTGCTGTGCTTCTATTTATAGTAAATTGTGGGTATTTAATGTGTTGCTGTAACTGTTGAATATGCATGCAAATTTCTAGACAGCATCCAGTTTAATGCACTCTGTACAAGTCATCAAAAATGCTTGCAACTTGCAGTTCTGAACAGATCATTACATAGTAAAGGAAAACCGGGATTTATAAGCAGATTATTTATTGACATTGTGGCAGACTGTCACAGTGGCAGTCACAGACTGGATGCTGTCTAGAAATCTGCACACATATTCAACAGTTAAACCAATACATTACATATCCACAATTTACTATAACTAAAGTCTTCATGTTGGGTTACAGAGCATTTTTCCTGCATGTTGAACATATTTCTTTTTGCTGTTGTGTTGTGTTTGTGCAGTGATTCTAGTGAATACTCTGACTGGACCGCAGATGCTGGGATTGACCTCCAGCCTCCTAAACGGCAAACAAGGCTAAGAACTCGGAAGTACTGTAGCAGTTCTGAGGATGATAATACCAAGGAGGAAAAGGGAACAGTGAAAAAAAGAAAAAAATCCAAACGGGTAAAACGAAAGGTGAGGTGGTTTCCATTTATGGAAGGTTACAACATTGTCAGTCAGAGGCCTCTGACAGACCTTGCTGGATATGTCTCATAGTTGGGCCAAAACTGCACAAATTGCTCTGCAACTGATCTGAGAGCATAGTAGTGGTTTGATATATTTAGAAGTGTTTTATTTTCCAGGATACAAAAATGCTGTTAGATTCTTCTCTGTTGGGGCAGCTCTAACATGTGAAACAAAATATAAACTTGAGGTTTGTGGCAGTCAGGATTCACATGCTGCTGTAGTGTTCAGTCAGGTTGGATGCCTAGATGCTGACATAACTTAATATTTTCGCATTTATTTTACCTTTAAGTGAATTAGCAGATGAGTTGTCATGTTTGGGGATTCTAGAAGTTGACATCTGTAACTTACAAAAAAGCTAGATATGTCACAAGTAGCTCAGTTCTAACTTTTTAAATATTTTTTATTTGGCAAATACAAGAAAATATTTTGAACAAAATACCCAACATGAAACCAACACATAAAAGAAAATCCATATGCTGTGAGGTATAGCTACTATGCATCCATAATTGAAAAATAAGCAGTCTGCTTTGGATTGAAATAGCATAATCTCAAAGTATAATGACCAGCAGGCAGAGTGTTTGATAGATACTGGTACAGGTGATTTTGATTCCACTAACTGGAGATGGTGCTGGCATTGCACGTGGAAATGAAGTTCTGTGCGGACATCACATTTTGAAACAAATTGGTTGATTTTCATGGGTCACTGCTGGTCATAACTTATAGGGACTTCTGACACCGACTGAGTCCACTGTACAACCAGAGCTTTCAGAGCACATTTTCCCCTTTGGCTGGATTGATGTTGCCATGCCAAAGACATCTCCTACCCAATGTGTAGGTGACTTTACTCACACCATCTTCAGTTCATTGACATGTGCAAGGATGTTCATCTTATTTCACTGTTGCAGTAATAACTTCTTGGGATTGCCTGCTGTGGAAGTTCCTGGCTATCCTGAATGATTTTGTCTCCTCCACATTGCATGGTAGACACCCTCCCATCTGACATGAGGATATTGAAGTAGAATAATCATCAGTTGGTACTTTTTCCTCTGTTCTTTCTTGCTGTCTCAGCCTGATACAATCTTTATCAAGTACATCAGTTGGCCCAAAGACGGAGATAAAGTGACTAAGGCTAAGTACCCAATTGGGAAAGTATCTCTTCCGTAACACATTGTATTGTTAAATGTCAGTGGGTAAGACTAATATTTGCTAAAAGTGCGGAGAAACAAATCCCTCATCAGGACTTCCACACTGTATTTGTTCTGCCTGGACCCACTGCACAACATGCCCAACTTGTCCCCATTGTGCTCATGTTAATTCTAGGAATGTAAAGCATAGGACAGAGTCACTTGAAAATTCTTCAGAGAAAGAAAGAGCAAGCATTGGTGACCCACATTCACCATGACATCTGCCAGTCATACTGAATCGGACTTTCCTTAAAAAAGCAAAGCATCTAAGGACAGGGTGCCAGGCTGTTGCCTATTTGTGTCAGATAGTACACAAGGCTTGTTGCTGTTGAAGGGAGTGTAGAGGAGCTTTCACAGTTCCTTTGTGTTGACACTGTGGGCAGCAGAGGCTTTGGTGAGGCATTTCTGGAGTGCAGCTCGTTGTTGGCCCCTTCTCCATCTCTGTGAGCCAAAGGACTTGTCAGATTGGTCTGGAGTCACTTTGCAGGCTCTGGCTTCTGACTCTCATACCAGGCCCACAAATGAGGAGGGCGGAATTCTGAGTATACTAGACATAAACCAAGGAGCTCACTACAAAGAGCTTATTACAGTTTGGCATTGGTCCAGGAGTATAACTGAAGGTAGAGCACTCATAAAATCAACTAAGGCCAATTTTGAGAGAAAAATTGCCATGGATTCAAAGGACAATCATAAGGCCTTTTTCAGCTATGTTAGGAACCTGGGTGGAAACTGCCAGATATGCTCAGAATTAGTCCAAAATGATACAAAAATCACTGAACCCACAGACATTGCCAACATACTGGCAGACAGGTTCAGTGCAGACTTCACCCCCCTCTCCCCCCTCTCCCCCCCCCCCTAAAGGAGAGATAACTATCCCAGCAGAGTGTAGCCTCCCAGACATCTCAAATGCGCAGGTGAAAGCTGCTCTCTCTAAAGCTAAAAACACAGTATCAATGGGACCGGATGGTGTCCCCGGCTGTGTGCTACACGAGCTAAATGAGGAATTAAACCCGCACATAAGGCAGCTGTTTAATCTCAGCCTTACCACAGGATACGTGCCCAAGGAGTGGCGACGGCAACTGTGGTCCCACTCCACAAAGGCGGTGCCTCTACGGACCCTGGTAATTACCGCCCCATAAGCTTAACAAGTCTAGTCTGCAAAGCTATGGAGAGGATCATAATGGAGCTCATAAACAAAGATATAGGGGACTTGCAGACATTGGACCCGACCCAGTTTGGCTTCGTCAAGGGCAGATCATGCCTTTTGAACTTGGTCGACTTCTTCGAAACAGTCACCAAGGCCATTGATGAGGGAAAGGCAGTCCATACAGCCTACCTTGACCTTGCAAAGGCCTTCGACACAATACTCCACTCGGGTATTGTAGAAAAACTTACCAGCTTAAATGTAAACCCATATGTCACAAGATGGGTTGCAAACTGGCTTAAGGACAGAACCCACAGGGTTAGAGTTGCTGGCGCTATGTCAGACTCCAAGCCGGTCACAAGTGGTGTCCCACAGGGCTCGGTCCTTGGCCCCCTATTGTTCGGCATCTACCTCTCAGAAGTACAGACCAACATGGGAGGACTTTGGCTGACAAAGTTTGCAGACGACTGCAAACTGGGCGCCATAGTGGAAAGTGCATCGGACACGGATATCTTTCAGAAGGGACTCACGGAAACAGATAGCTGGTGCCAGAGCCATGGCCTGAAGTTAAACGCCAAAAAATGTATAGTCATACCCTTCGGGAAAAACAAGGTAACCCCAAGCTACCATATAGGTGGCAATCCACTAAGCACAGAAGAGGTTATCAGGGACCTGGGGACCCAGGTTGACAGTGGCCTTTCTTTTGACACTCACGTTGCTAAAGTGGTTAGAAAGACCTTGTACATTGCCCACCTGATCATGAAGGGATTCACATCCAGATCTAGTGAGGTCATTGTTCCCCTGTACTCTTCAGTTATCAGACCAATGATCGAGTACAATGCCCCATTCGGGATGTATCTCACCCGACATCTGCAGCAATTGGAGAGACCCCAAAAGTTCCTCACCAAAAGGATAAAGGGACTCCAAAATCTGTCATATGCTGCCAGATTGAAGAAACTCCAGCTCTATTCAGTTGCATACCGTCTGCTCAGAGGTGACATGTGCCTGACATACAAGGCCATGTCCAACCCAGAATTAATGGACATGCTCCACCTCAAAAAATCCAAATCCACCAAAACCACTAGAGCAAGCAACTTAAACCTTGGCACGGATATAAATAGGACGTGCTGGAGGGATAGATTTATCACTCAGAGACTCCCTATGCTGTGGAATAAAATCCCGATCCATGTGAGGCAGAGCACCTCGCTGGCTCTGTTTAATGAGAAATCTTGACCTGTGGATGGGAGATCGTAGGTTTATCCCGGGAATGATCTCTGTGTCACTGCTGGACAGAGGCACAACAAACTAATGGGCACATTATTTTTTCATATAAGGGGTGGCGTAAGCCACAAAAATTTGGGCTAGGCTTATAAATGCCTTAGGGCAGATAGCCTAGTATAAACCTATGAACCTATAAGTATCCTACTGGGATACTTGTTTTCATTTCTTAAGTTTGTGAGATAAGATTATTAATTGTGAGCAGATTCCCAGGCCATGAAATGAGCTGCCAGGTATGGAAGTGTGAGGTAGATTTGCCTCCGACAAATGCTAAATTATATGATGTTCTGTAGTCCTATCTTGCCTTCATTCTTACTGATGGACTCTGCCTATTTACAAGCTCGAGGTCTACTAGTTGGCTCGTGGCTAGGTAGGTATCCCATGGTGCACCAGTACAATCCCCAGATCTCGTTTGCCGCATTGACGAGTTTGGATGTGCTTCTTTTTGGCCAAGGCTAAGTCTTACACATTTTGTTCAAATATTTGGATAAATCTAGTATTTTCACATTTTGATAGTGTTATATAGCATTGTATAGCTATAGTTAGTGTAGTGTTTGCAGTTAGAATAGTTGGCGTATTAGAGTGCCCTTTGTGTGCAATTTCTTTAAGTACAGTTGGCCGTTGGCCTTATAGTACTTGGTATCCTGTGTCCCAGTTTTCACTTGGTTGATATATATATATATATATATATATATATATATATATATATATATATATATATATATATATACGTACATACACATATATTCATATATTACTGTTTTCATACTTTTGATAGTAGTTGTAGGCACCTTTTGCGCTTAGTTTAGGCTGTCTGCTTATTTAAATACTATTAGCATCACATTTTACGGAGCTTTCCGCTTGCTAATTTTTTCTGTTAGTGTTGCAGACAGAACGAGGTTCTGTTGACCTTGTTCTTTGTGTTTTCCACAAATTAGAACTGTATTCCTGATGTCCTTCAAGGATGCATCTGCAGTCCTTACAAATGGGTTGTCCTGTCGTCAGGCAGCCCTTTGGTCGGCCGGATTCCAAAGTCTGAGTCTGGCTTCGGCTGGTGTCGCACTTCACCCGACGTCATCGCTGCAGTTTTTCGGGTATAAAGGCATCAGCCGACGCCATTTTCCTCAGTCTTTCTTGCCGCGTGGCGCCTGAAGCAGAAGCTGTTCGCAAGTGCCGGTCGGTCAGATCCAGAGATTTCTACTACCGAATACTACTTCGAAGACTTCTAAAAAGCTAAGTACCCCGTTGGGGACTCTTTCTTGCCTCAGCCGATGTCAGAGAAAGTGAATAACTGTTTATCTTGTGGGAAACAAATACCTCATAAAGATTTCCACTCCTACTGCATACATTGTTTAGGCCCAGACCACGACGTAGCAGCTTGTCTAGCCTGTGCTTCTTTTAACCGACGGACGCTTAGACGTCGGTCGGAGTTTGCTGAACAGATTTTCGGCTCTGATTTTGCCTATATTATGCCGTCGGATCCTCCGACAATGCAAATTACCAAAAAACGCAAAGAAAAGGACCGACACTCACGGTCCGCGGTTTCGGCCGAAACCGCGATTAAGCAAACCGCGAGTGTCTCTGTTTCGGCCGAAACCGAGCAAGCGGTTCTTTCTTCAGCCGAAACCATGCCTTCTACCGAGGCCTCCTCTAACCTGGGAGAATCGGCTTCTGAAATCCAACCTTCTGTTGCGGTTTCTCAGGAATTATCAGACACTATTCCCCTGGATATTTCAACCCCAGCACGTGGAGCTGCTAGGCCTCCTGCAGCCATGTCTATTAAGGCCTTTGCCAGGGCTAAAGCAGCCAAAGCTTCAAAAACGGTGCCTGCCAAACCCCCCTCACACAGGCCCAGCACCAGCTCCCATATGCTTTCTTTGGCTGAGGATCTCATTTCTTTAATTCGTGGATCCCAGCCTCATCCAGACAGGACCTCTCACCCACCTCCAGAAAAGAGGCCTAGAGCAGAGCCCCTGAGCCAGTATCCACAGATGATTCCTCTGATGACTCAGAACATACAGACCCTCCTGAGGCTCCTTATTCCCCTTACGAAGACTCTGATGCTGAAGAGTCCATTCCTTCAGCCTCTCCACCTGAGGAATTTTCCTTTGGGGAAACCTTGCATGCTATGAGGGAACAATTTCAGTGGCAGGGCCAAGATTTCTCAGACTCCAGAAAAAGGCTTAGAACCTTTCTACATTTGCCACAACATAGGCCTTTAGCTATACCTCCAGTTCTTTCTGTTGTAGATGATGCATTTAATGATGCTTGCACTGCTCCTGATTCATTACCTCCGGCCCCTGCTAAGCCCGATAGGTTCTACGGGGTCCCGGACACTCATCACCATTTATACAAGGCTCCTTTTGCAGATCCAGAGACTATCTCCCAGGGCCCTAAAGCTGTAGCAGCTACTTCTACTAAAAACCCCCTCCCCTCTGAAAGGGAATCCAGGTCCTTAGAGAGATGGGGTAAAAAAGTGTACACCTCTGCTACTTTGTCAGCTAGGGCTTTGAACTGCCAATTTCATATGATTCAATAATAAGAGTTTATGCTTGACCAGTTAACTAAAAAGCTGTCCTCTGAAGAATCTTTAGATAAAAAATATGTTCAGGATATGGTACATAACATACAGCAGGTTAGTAACCATTCTTTAAAATGTGGCTATGATGCACTGGAGGCTTCCTTTAGATCAGCCATGACTTGGCACAGTTATCAGGAGACATGCATGGTTGAAAGAACAGGCATTACCAGACCATGTCAAATCAAAGCTTTTGGATGCACCCATGGACAAGGTCAATTTATTTGGTTCCCCTGCACAGCAGGTACTAAAAAAGATGGAAGAGAAGGCGAAATCTGTACAAACAGTGAAAGATTTCTTACAGGTTCAACCTCCAAGGTTTAGCAGGAACTGGCCCTCCAAGAATTGTTCCTTTCCGGACTCCTCTAAGACACAGAGAGGCAGGAATAGGCATTCGAGAGGCAGAAATCAATCCAGGGGTGCCTACAGGGGACGCCAGTGGCAAGGTAACAACCAGCGAGGCACGGATGCAGCCACCACCACTACAACAACACAATCACAGTGACTTGGCTGTGGCACCGCCTACCAGGGAACAACTAGAAGCACCCTTAGGCGGAAGGCTAACCTTATTTTCAAAAAACTGGCATTGCATCACAAGGGAAAAATGGATTTTGCAAACTATAGACCAAGGTTTACAGGTTCCATTTCCATACTCTACCAGGAAAGACAGGAATGCCAAACCTACCACCTACTCCAAGGGCAGAAGCTCTAAAGCAAATATCTCCACTATTAAGAATGAGAGCTGTGGAAAAGGTACCATCTATGGAGCAAGGAAAGGGATTTTACTCCAGACTCTTCCTGGTACCAAGAAAAGAGAACAAATGGAGGCCTATTTTAGACCTGTCCGCTTTAAACACATTCCTCATTGTTCCAAAATTCAAAATGCTGACCCTACAGCAGCTTCTTCCCATGCTGGGCAAGGAGTCTTGGCTGGTAACTCTAGATCTCAAGGAGGCATACCTGCACGTCCCCATATGACCAATTTGCAGAAGATACCTCAGATTTCTTGCAGGATCAGAGCATTATCAATTCTCAGCATTGCCCTTTGGCTTATCTACTGTGCCCAGAGTGTTCACAAAATGCCTGGCATCAGTAATTGCTCATTGCAGACTTCAGGGGATCCAAATTTATCCCTACCTGGATGACTGCCTGATACAAGCGGACAACAAAAGCAAGCTAACAGAAGACTTACAAAAAGTCATTTACCTGCTGCAAGCCCTGGGATATACAGTCAATATAAAAAAGTCAAGGCATATTCCATCCCAAAGAATAACCTTTCTGGGTGCAGAGCTGGACACATCAAAACAAATGGCATTCCTAACTGCAGAAAAGAAAGAGCAACTACCTCTCTACTTCTTGGCATTAACAAAGCAGAACTATCTAACTGCAAGAAAAGTACTACAAGCCCTAGGCTTCATGGCATCCTGCATAATTCTGGTCCCTCATGCCAGACTGCATATGAGAAAGCTACAGTGGTACCTAAAGAATTTGTGGTCCCAACACAAGCACAGCCTAGAAACCAAAATTCCAATAATCCCATGCCTGAAGCAAGAGTTCCTATGGTGGGCTCAGGCCTGTCAATCAAACACAGGATTGCCCTTCTGCAACAGTCAACCAAGCCAAACCATCACGACAGATGCCTCAGACCTCGGTTGGGGGGCACACATGCTGGGCAAGTGCATACAAGGCTTATGGACTCAAGACCAGCTGCGCCTGCACATAAATCTAAAGGAAATGCTGGCAGTAAAATTGGCAATCCAGTCATTCAGACCATTTCTCCAAGAAGGTCAGTTGATGATCAGGACAGACAACACCACAGTTATGTGGTACATCAACAAACAGGGAGGCACACATTCATATCCCCTATGCCGGCTGGCACTGGACCTATGGGATGTGGCTCTGAGCTACAACATTCAGTTACAAGCAATTTTTGTACCGGGAAAAGAAAATATTCTAGCAGACATATTAAGCAGAACTACCACAGATGCCCACGAATGGATGCTGCATCCGGACATCTTCAAAGCCATCACAAGAGAATGGGGATTACCACAAATAGACTTATTTGCATCCCCACTCAACCACCAGCTAAAGAAATTCTGCACAAGGACGTACCACCCACTTGCTTGGAAGGTGGACTCCCTATCTTTCAGTTGGAAAAATCTGACAGCATACGCATTCCCACCACTTCCTTTGATGCACAAGGTGCTTTTGAAGATCAAAGAGGAACGTCCAAGGATCATTCTGATAGCTCCAGACTGGCCAAGACAACATTGGTACCCATTGCTGAGGAGCATGTCTCGGGAACAAATATGGACACTACCCCTGATCCCATTACTGTTAACACAGAACAACTACAACATCCTGCATCCAAACCTGAAAACTCTGTAGCTAACTGCCTGGAACATTACATAAGAGCAATTAACCCAAATTTATCCCAAAGGGTTAAAGACATAATCCTGGAGGCTCGTAGACCTTCAACAAGAAAGAATTACGCAGCAAAATGGAAAAGATATCTCATTTGGAGTACTGCAAAGAGAAAAGATGTGACACTGGTAAACATAGCCAACATCCTGGAGTACTTGGCAGAGCTCTTCCATACAGGCCTGTCCTATTCTTCCATCAAGATACATGCATCAGCTATTTCAGCAGAATACAGCTTGAATCCTCCTGTCTTCTCTCATCCTCTGCTCAGACAGTTTCTGAGAGGAATTAAAAATGTAAAACCTCCCAGGAAACCACCATTGCCAGCATGGGACTTGAACTTTGTGCTAGAAAAATTGACACTTCCCCCTTTCGAACCAGCAGCAACAGCACAATTACAATACTTATCCTGGAAGACTGCTTTCCTGCTGGCAATAACTTCAGCAAGAAGGGTCTCTGAACTACAGGCATTAATGGCAGTGCAACCCTTCCTGATCTTCCATCAAGATAGAGTGTCCATGAGAACAAATCCTACATTTATGCCTAAGGTGGTATCCAGAGTGTCTTTAAATCAGGCTATCCACCTTCCTACATTCTTCCCCAACCCACAGAACAGGGGAGAAAGACTCTTGCATACCTTGGATGTACATAGACAATTACCCTACTACCTGGACAGGACCAAGTCCAATAGAAAAACTGACCAGCTTCTGGTAGCATATGCAACAGGAAAGGAAGGAAAACCAATTTCAAAACAGACAATCTCCAAATGGATAGGAAATTGCATTAGATTTTGTTACTCCTACCATGGAAAGAAAACTCCAGAGAACATCAGGCCTCACTCCACAAGGGCTACAGCCACTACAACAGCTTTCTTATGAGGAGTGGCTACCAAGGACATTATAGAGGCTGCTACTTGGACCTCCGTGCATACATTTGCCAAGCATTACAATTTACCTTTATACTCTAGATCCCGAGCAGGTTTTGCCACTGCTGTTTTGCAAGGGATCCTAACTACACCATAATCTCTCATTTTTTCCTCCTCCCCTAGTTTAGCTATGGTATTCTACCCATTTGTAAGGACTGCAGATGCATCCTTGAAGGACATAGTACAGTTTTGTACCTACCATAAATGTAGATGTCCGATAGGAATGCATCTGCAGTTAGGATTACCCACCCACCTTCCGCTCTGTGGTACTCCTAGGGTATTTGCCATCCTTCAGCTAGCTTGGGGGGATCTATTATGGTGTATTTGTTTGTATATATGTACATACATGCTTATTTTATGTGTTTGCTCTCTACTATTTGGAAACATTGGCATTTATCCAAATTTAGCCATCCAAGAGGGCACCTGGCATTTGGGGCAAGAAACACTGAGGAAAATGGCGTAGGCTGATGCCTTTATACCCGAAAAACTGCAGCGATGACGTCTGGTGAAGTGCGACACCAGCCGAAGCCAGACCCAGAGTTTGGAATCCGGCCGACCGAAGGGCTGCCTGACGACAGGACAACCCATTTGTAAGGACTGCAGATGCATTCCTATCGGACATCTACATTTATGGTAGGTACAAAACTGTACTTTCTGTTGTGTGTGCGAGTCTCTCTTTTTGATGTCCTTCAAGGATGCATCTGCAGTCCTTACAAATGGGTTGTCCTGGCCTCAGGCAGCCCTTCGGTCGGCCGGATTCCAAAGTCTGGGTCTGGCCTCGGCTGATGTCGCACTTCACCCGACGTCATAGCTGCAGTTCAGCGGGTATAAAGGCATCAGCCGACGCCATTTTCCTCGGTCTTTCTTGCCGCGTGGCGCCCGAAGCAGAAGCTGTTCGCAAGTGCAGGTCGGTCAGAACCAGAGATTACTACTACCGAAGACTTCTAAAAAGCTAAGTACCCCGTTGGGGACTCTTTCTTGCCTCAGCCGATGTCAGAAAAAGTGAATAACTGTTTAACTTGTGGGAAACAAATACCTCATAAAGATTTCCACTCTTACTGCCTACCTTGTTTAGGCCCAGACCACGACGTAGCAGCTTGTCTAGCCTGTGCTTCTTTCAACCGACGGACGCTTAGACGTCGGTCTGAATTTGCTGAGGAGTTTTTCGGCTCCGCTTTTGCTTACAATATGCCATCGGAAACTCCAACTTCGCAATTAACAAAAAAGCGCAAGGAAAAGGACCTACACTCGCGGTCCGCGGTTTCGGCCGAAACCACGGTTAAGTCAACCGCGAGTGTCTCTGTTTCGGCTGAAACAGAGTCCACGGTTCTTCCTTCGGCCGAAAGCTTACCTCCTACCGAGGCCTCATCCAGCATGGCTGAATCTGCTACTGAAATCCCACCTGCTCTTGCAGGTTCACAGGATTTATCTGATACTATACCTTTAGATATATCTACTCCTGCACATGGAGCTGCTAGGCCCCCTGCATCCATGTCGATTAAGGCCTTTGCCAGGGCTAAAGCAGCAAAATCTACCAAAACGGTGCCTGCTAAGATCCCCTCTCACAGGCCTAGCTCTAGTTCTCAAATGCTTAGTCTAGCAGAGGATCTCATTTCTTTGATCCGGGGATCCCAACCTCACCCTGACAGGGCCTCTCACCCACCTCCAGAGAAGAGGCCTAGAGCAGAGCCCCCTGAGCCAGTTTCTTCAGATTACTCCTCTGATGATTCAGATAATACAAACCCTCCAGAGGGCCCTTATTCTCCTTATGAGGACTCTGATGCAGAAGACTCCATTCCTTCTGCCTCTCCGCCTGAGGAATTTTCTTTTGGGGAAACCTTGCATGCTATGAGGGAACAATTTCAATGGCAGGGCCAGGATTTTTCAGACTCTAGGAAAAGACTTAGGACCTTTTTGCATTTGCCACAGCATAGGCCTTTAGCCATTCCTCCAGTACACACTGTTGTGGATGATGCATTTAATGATGCTTGTACTGCTCCTGATTCTCTTCCTCCGGCCCCTGCTAAGCCCGACAGGTACTACAGGGTTCCGGACACACATTATCATTTGTATAAGGCTCCTTTTGCAGATCCTGAAACTATCTCCCAGGGACCCAAGGCTGTAGCAGCTACCTCTGCCAAAACCCCCCCTCCCCTCTGAAAGGGAATCTAGGGCCTTAGAGAGATGGGGTAAAAAAGTTTACACTTCTGCTACTCTTTCGGCTAGGGCCTTAAACTGTCAATTCCACATGATTCAGTATCAGGAATTTATGTTAGATCAGTTAACTAAAAAACTGTCCTTGTCTGAACCATTAGACAAAAAATCTGTTCAGGAAATGGTACATAACATTCAGCAGGTCAGTAATCCTTCTTTAAAATGCGGCTATGATGCACTGGAGGCTTCCTTTAGATCAGCTATGACTGGTACAGTGATCAGAAGGCATGCATGGTTAAAAGAGCAGTCCTTACCAGACCATGTTAAATCAAAGCTCCTAGATGCTCCCATGGATAAGCTCAATTTGTTTGGCTCCCCTGCACAGCAGGTGCTGAAGAAGGTGGAAGAGAAAGCAAAATCTGTCCAGATAGTCAAGGATTTCTTACAGGTACAGCCTCCAAGGTTTAGTAGGAACTGGCCTTCCAAGAATTGGTCCTTTCCAGACACATCCAGAGCTCAGAGAGGCAGGAATAGGCGCCCAAGAGGCAGGGGTCAATCCAGTGGTGCCTACAGGGGACGTCAGTGGCAGCCTAACAACCAGCGAAGTACTGCCACAGACCCATCCACCACCGCTTCCACAGGACAATCACAGTGACTTGGCTCTGAGACCGCCTACCAGGGAACAACTAGAAGCACCATTAGGCGGAAAGCTAGCCTTATTTTCAATAAACTGGCATCACATCACAGGAGACAAATGGATTTTACAGACAATAGACCAAGGTTACAGGTTTCACTTCCATACTCTACCAAGGAAGAGAGGAATGCCAAACCTACCTCCAAATCAGAAGACAAAAGCTCTAGAACAAATACACCACTTACAAAGGATGAGAGCTATAGAAAGGGTACCGTCTATGGAACAAGGGAAGGGATTTTACTCCAGACTTTTCCTGGTGCCAAGAAAAGAAAACCAATGGAGACCTATTCTCAACCTGTCCGCTCTAAACACATACCTCATTGTTCCAAAATTCAAAATGCTGACCCTACAGCAGCTTCTTCCCATGCTGGGCAAGGAGTCTTGGCTGGTAACTCTAGATCTCAAGGAGGCATACCTGCACGTCCCCATACGACCAAATTGCAGAAGATACCTCAGATTTCTTGCAGGATCAGAGCATTACCAATTCTCAGCATTGCCCTTTGGCTTATCTACTGCGCCCAGAGTATTCACGAAATGCCTGGCATCAGTAATTGCTCATTGCAGGCTCCAAGGAATTCAAATTTACCCTTACCTGGATGACTGCCTGTTACAAGCGGACAACAAAAACAAATTACAAAAAGATTTGAAAAAGGTCATTCATCTACTGCAAGCCCTGGGATACACAGTCAATATAAAAAAGTCAAGGCTGATACCATCCCAGAGGATAACTTTCTTGGGTGCAGAGCTGGACACATCAAATCAAATGGCATCCCTCACAGCAGAAAAACAGAAGCACCTTCCTCTCTATTTCATGGCATTAGCAAAGCAGAACCAGCTAACAGCAAGGAAAGTCCTGCAAGCCCTGGGTTACATGGCATCCTGCATAATATTGATTCCACATGCCAGACTACATATGAGAAAGTTACAATGGTACCTAAGGAATTTATGGTCTCAGCACAAGCACAGACTAGAAACCCAAATTCCAGTAATTCCATGCCTGAAGCAAGAATTCCAATGGTGGGCTCAGGCCTGTCAATCGAACAAAGGGCTGCCCTTCCACAGCACTCAACCAAGCCAGACTATCACAACGGACGCCTCAGACCTCGGTTGGGGGGCACACATGCTGGACAAGTGCATACAAGGCTTATGGGCTCAAGACCAGATGAACCTACACATAAATCAAAAGGAGATGCTGGCAGTAAAACTGGCAATTTAGACATTCAGACCATTTCTTCGACAGGGTCAACTGCTGATAAGGACGGACAACACCACAGTTATGTGGTAAATCAACAAACAGGGAGGCACACATTCATACCCACTATGCCAGATGGCAATGGACCTCTGGAATGTGGCCCTGAGCTTCAACATTCAGTTACAAGCAATATTTGTACCAGGAAAAGAAAATATACTAGCAGACATCCTAAGCAGAACTACCACGGATGCCCACGAATGGATGTTACATCCAGACATCTTCAAATCCATTACAGAGAAATGGGGACTACCAGAAATAGACTTATTCGCATCCCCACACAACCACCAATTGAAAAAATTCTGCACGAGGGCATACCACCCACTTGCTTGGAAGGTGGACTCCCTATCTTTCAGCTGGAAAAACCTGTCAGCATATGCATTCCCACCTCTTCCTTTGATGCACAGGGTGCTATTGAAGATCAAAGAAGACCGTCCAAGGATCATCCTGATAGCTCCAGACTGGCCGAGGCAGCATTGGTACCCATTACTGAGGAGCATGTCTTGGGAACAAATATGGCCTCTGCCCCTAGTTCCCTTACTGTTAACACAGAACAACTTCAAAACCCTGCATCCAAACCTGAAAACACTGCAGCTGGCTGCCTGGAACATTGCATAAGACAAAATAACCCAGATTTATCTCAAAGGGTTAAAGACATTATCTTGGAGGCTCGCAGACCTTCAACAAGAAAAACTTATTCAGCAAAATGGAAAAGATATCTCATTTGGAGTGCAACAAAAGGAGTAGATGCATCATTGGCAAACATAGCTAACATCCTGGAATATTTAGCAGAGCTTTTCCACAATGGTCTGTCTTACTCCTCCATTAAGATTCACGCATCAGCAATTTCAGCAGAATACAACATGGATCCTCCAGTCTTTTCTCAACCTCTACTCAGACAGTTTCTCAGAGGAATTAAAATGTAAAACCACCAAGGAAACCACCATTGCCTACATGGGACTTGAACTTTGTGTTAGAAAAGTTAACACTCCCCCCTTTTGAACGAGCAGCAACAGCAGAATTACAGTACTTATCTTGGAAGACTGCATTCCTGCTTGCAATCGCTTCAGCTAGAAGGGTTTCTGAATTACAGGCATTAATGGCAGTACAGCCCTTCCTTATCTTCCATCAGGATAGAGTGTCCATGAGAACTAATCCTACCTTTATGCCAAAAGTGGTCTCCAGAGTATCTTTAAACCAAGCAATACACCTACCAACATTCTTCCCCAATCCACAGAACAGGGGGGAAAGATTGCTGCATACCTTGGATGTACACAGACAATTGCGCTACTACCTGGACTGAACCAAGAACTATAGAAAAACTGACCAGCTTCTGGTAGCATATGCCACAGGAATGGAAGGAAAAGCAATTTCAAAACAAACAATCTCAAAATGGATAGGAAATTGCATTAGATTTTGTTACTCTTTTCATGGAAAGTCAACTCCAGAAAACATCAGACCTCATTCCACAAGGGCTACAGCCACTACTACAGCTTTCTTACGAGGAGTGGCTACCAAAGACATTTTAGAGGCTGCTACTTGGAGCTCCGTGCATACATTTGCCAAGCATTATAATCTGCCTTTATACTCCAGATCCCGAGCAGGTTTTGCCACTGCTGTTTTGCAAGGGATCTTAACTACACCATAAACTCTTAGTGCCTCCTTAGTGCCTCCTCCCCCAGTTTGGCTATGGTATTCTACCCATTTGTAAGGACTGCAGATGCATCCTTGAAGGACATAGTACAGTTTTGTACCTACCATAAATGTAGATGTCCGAGAGGTATGCTTCTGCAGTCAGGATTACCCACCCTCCTTCCCCTCTGTGGTATTCCTAGGGTATTTGCCCATCTTGTAGCTAGCTGGGGGAAACTATTATGGTGTATTTGTTTGTATATATGTATATACATGTTTATTTCTATTTGCTCTCTGTTTGGAAACATTTGCATTTATCCAAATTTAGCCTTCCTAGAGGGCACCTGGCATCTGGGGCAAGAAACACTGAGGAAAATGGCGTCTGCTGATGCCTTTATACCCGCTGAACTGCAGCTATGATGTCGGGTGAAGTGCGACATCAGCCGAGGCCAGACCCAGACTTTGGAATCCGGCCAACCGAAGGGCTGCCTGAGGCCAGGACAACCCATTTGTAAGGACTGCAGATGCATACCTCTCGGACATCTACATTTATGGTAGGTACAAAACTGTACTTTTCTGTATCCCCTAGGTCTGTTTTAGTTAGAGGACCTAGTTTTCCCTTTTTCTTTTCTATCCGGGCTAGACCCGTTTGTTAGAGGACCTAGTCCTCCCACTTTCTTTCCTGTGTGTATGTGTGTGAGTTCATCTTCTATGAGATGTCTAAGGAAGGCAAGGACCATAAGCCATATGGCTTTAAAAAATGCCTAAAATGCTCACAGATGATGTCCATGACGGATGGCCACAGTAACTGCGTTTACTGTCTTGAGGCCATCCACTTACAGGAAACTTGCTTATTTTGCCACTCTTTTAGTGCTAGGGTGTTGCAAGAAAGGAAAAATAATCCCATTCTAAATGGTCTCCTAAAGCCTTCTTTTGAGGAAGATCTGGCTAGCTCTTCCTCCTCTGCTAGATCTCAGGGATCTAAAAAGGAAAAGTCCAAATCTTGTAAGAGGCCCTCCCTGGCGCCGGCTGGTGTCTCTTAGCTGCCTCTTAAAATTACTAAGCTTGAAAAAATTACTGTCTCACTGGCCCCACTGAGTTCGGAGCTGATTGAGAGTTTTACTACTGTGGTTACAGGGTCGTCACCAAGTAGTTTGGGCCGACCACTGAGAGTATTCAACAGAGCTGGTCTATGGACCCTTTACCGGTCTTCCCTACATTAAAGTCACCCATACTGTAGAGGTCCCACTCTCCTACTCTCAGGAGTTTATCAGAAGAAGATGTGGAGAGGGTAGTGCTGAGACTTCTGAAGTCATCTGCCTTACCTAAATTATTGTTGGCTCCAACCCAATCAGTTCCAGGGCCATTTGAGTCCGTCCCGCCTTTGGTGATTCCTCCTCTGAGCCATGCTGGTCTTTCAGAGCTGAAGTGTTTGGTACTGCTGGTGGAACCCTTGGTTCCTGCTCCCCCTTAGGTGGTTTCGGAGCAGAGTTCTGCTTCAACACTCTTGGTGCTGTCCCTGGTGACTAGGAGCTGAAGCACCCCCGTTGGCCCCGACAGGGACGCCTGGAGCCGAACCACTTTGGTTCCGAGCCTTCCGCTTGGTGCATTGGCGAGGGTGACCTCGGACCCTATGTCTATCTCAGAGCCAATGGCTCTGGAACTGATGGAATCCTCTGTCTCCAAAGAGCCGAGGAGGTCTTTGGAGCCAGAGAGGTCGGCATTCGAGATGGAGTGTGCTGTCCCGATCATCAGCTCCTACCAGGGGGTACTGACACTCTCCCCCCTAGGGCACCTACTTCTGTCTCAACTCCTACTCTCTCTGGACAGCAGAGACCCGCAGCCTCAGGAGACATTGGCTGGTGGCCCCCACTCTTCCGAGACCTCCCCGGAATATCCTTCCGAGGAGCCCCCATGGAGGAGAACATGCAAAAGAGGAAGCATGTAGACTACCAGGATAAGTCTCTTATCTCGGACACTGACCGCGTGGAGCCAGAAGGTTCCCCCAAGTTGTCCTTTGATTATGCCTCCTTCGTAGACATCCTGGAAATCCTTAAGCAGAGGTGCAGCTGGCCCACTGTCTGGAGGCCCTTCTGATGAGGAGTCGGTGTACCTGAAGGCTTTTGGGTCTCAACTCTTGGGTGTCTCCACCCTTCGAACTGATGGAGCTAGTTAGTCGGACGGTGTGGCATACCCTGATGCCATGGAGCCAGTCCCCAAAAGATCAAATAAGTTTCTTTCTGTGCCCAGAGAAAAGGATTTTTTTGTCTAAAGGTGTTCCCGTAGATGCCATGGTGTTGGCGGTGGCCATTAAGGCGAAGCTAGCAGAAATTACTGCTTCTGTTCCTCTGTCAAATAAGGAGTTTCGAACGATGGACAGCTATGGGAAGCGTATCTTCTTGTCAGCTGCATTTACTCTTAGATTTCTGAACTACCTTCACACTTCACGAGGCTTCAGAGAGATCTCCTTAAGGAGTTAGGAGTTTCTCTACAAGGTACCTGTCCTGAGGGAGTCCCTGACAAGGTTTCTGCCCAGTTGTCCACCTTGAACTCTATTGTCAACTCGTCCATGAGGCTTATCTTGTATGCAGCAGATGGAGCGAGTAGAGCAACGGGTTCAGGAATTTCCCAAGACTTCATTCCTGGATGCGTTTGTGTAATTTTGCGGAACCGTTCAAGTCTACCTTTACCAATGCCCCCTTCGGTTCTTCATTGTTTGGACCCAAGGTAAAGGATACACTCACCCGGTGTGAGGAAGAGGGAAAAGCACTCTCTGCCGTGGAAGTACGTTTTACTGTCCCCTCTAGACCATACCCTAAGGGTCAGAGAGGTGGTAAAATGTGGTTCAAGAAGTCCCAGAGGTTTTTCCCAGATGCACAGGGTGACTCCTCCTTCAGAGGCAGAGGAGGAGGAGGAAGTGGTAGATGTCGCCCTAGAGGCAGGGGCAGACTGCAAAACCAGGGAGGCCGCAGTTCATTTCTGGGCTGGCCTTACCAGCACTCCTGATGTGGGGCCCAACTGTGCTTCTCTGGAGACGGTCAGGGGTCGCATTTCTTTGTATCCAAAAGCCTGGCTAAGTATCACTCAAGACAAATGGGTACAAAGAATTATTACCAGAGGTTATGTCATACCCTTTTCTCTGCCACCCTATGTTCCACCCAATCACCGGTATCAGGCAGCTGTGAAGGTCAACAAGTTGCTGCCAAAAAAAATCATCCAAACCGTCCCAGCAGACCAAATAGGATCCGGAACTTACTCCAGATTCTTTTTAGTGCCAAAACGTACAGTGGACTGGAGGCCCATCTTGGACCTCAGCAGATTGAACGCATCAGTAAAGGACAAGTTCCTGATGGTGACACTGCAGTCTATTCTTCCGTTACTAGGGAAAGAGACACTTGGATATGCTCAATAGACCTCCAAGACGCTTACTATTGCATAAAAATGGACAGAGCGTCGAGGGGTCGTCTACGCTTCTGGCTGGGAGCCAGTCATTACCAGTTTCGTGCTGTGTCCTTTGGTCTCACCACAACCCCCAGGGTGTTCACTAAGTGTATGACAGTAGTGACAGCTCACCTGAGATGTCGAGGATTCCAGGTGTTTCCGTTTCTGGATGACTGTCTCCTCACCACCCCCACCAGGCATCTACTCCTTCAGACCAGGGACGCTACCATTCAACTTTGTGCCCAGTTGGGGATTTCTATCAGTTGGGAAAATTCTGCCTTATTGTCCTCTCAATTTGTGAATTTTATAGGTGCAGAGGTAGACACTGTAGACATGTTGGCTCATCTGCCAGTAGAAAGGGTACAGAATCTGGTTCTTCAAATTCAACGTTTCCCCGTACGAAAAGTCAAGACCACGAATATTCTGAAGCTTCTAGGGACCATGGCTTCTGCCATACTACTAGTGTTGCTAGCCCAGACTACACAGGGTTCTTCAGTGGCTGCTGTCATCCCAGTGGTCCTTTCAACACCTCTACCATTATGTCATCCCAGTGGTCCTTTCAACACCTCTACCATTATCTCATCACATATTGCTGACAGACTCTTGCAAGAAGGACCTCATTTGGTGGACTCAACCCAACCAGTTAACCACAGGCACTTCATTTGTCCCTTGCCACTGTGACCACAGATGCCTCACAGATGGGGGGGGGCATTATCTAGGCAGGACTGTCCAAGGCACATGGCAAGATCATGAGGCTCATCTGCATATCAACATTCTAGAGATGAGGCTGGTGCTCCTGGCGTTGCAAGCACTTCACAACCTTCTGCCTCTTGGGACGATTGCGATACATTCAGACATCATGGTAGTATGGTATATCAATAAACAAGGCAGAACTAGATTGTACCCTCTTTGTCGAGAGACCATTCCGGTTTGGAAATGGGTGATATCTTGCCAGAATTTTCTCGTGGCAACGCACATTCAAGGGACAACCAACGTGATGGCCAAACTCAGCTGGGCAATCTTGATGCCTCATGAGTGGTCTCTGAAACAGGAAATAGCGAAGCAGATTTTCTGCAGATGGGAACAGCCTTGCTGTGATCTCTTTGCCAGCCCGATCAATGCCAAATGCAGCAGCTATTTCCCCCTCATCCCTCCTTCAGGGGAGTCACTGAGAGACGGACTTGTTCATGATTGGCCCCTTGGTCTCCTTTATGCTTTTCCTCTCATACCCAAGGTTATTCAGAAAGCGAAACAGTTGGGAAGCAAACTGATTCTCATTGCTCCTTACTGGCCTCATCAGGTTTGGTTCCCCTTTCTCTGGTCTCTTCTAGACGATCCTTGGATTCTATACCCAGTGCCAGATCTCTTGACGCACATGTCAGGCTCGCTTCATCCTGCGTTACACACCATCAGTTTGACAGCTTGGCTACTCCAGTTCCATTCCTAGTTAGGCTTCATGACTTCTCACCCTCCGTGACTCATACCCTAACCTCCTCTCATAAACCCTCCACTAGGAAACTATATTCCAGTAAATGGAGGAGATTCTCTGTCTGGGCTGAGAAAAAGAATGTTGACCCTTATACCACCTCCATTCCGGTGGTTTTGGAATTCCTGTCTGAGCTTTTCCACCAGGGATCTGCGGCTGCCACTTTCAGGGTTAAATTGGCAGCAATTTCTAATTTTCATCTAGGCATACAAGATTTTAATCTGATGTCACATAGGTTGTGCAAAACCTTCCGCAAAGGTGCCACTTTAAGACCCCCCATTTCAAGAACCTATTGCTTCATGGGATTTGAATTTTGTGCTTTCCAAATTGACGGCGCCGCACTTTGAGCTTTCTCATTCATCGCCTTTGAAATTTCTGTCTTGGAAGACTTTGTTTCTGGTGGCTGTCACATCTGCCAGATGGGTGTCAGTTACAAGCACTATCTGTAAAAAACCCTTATCTGATTTTTCACAAAGACAGAGCATCTCTTCGTACTAATCCATCCTTTGTCCCCAAAGTCTGTTCCTATAGCACTTAGAACCAATCCATAGAACTTCCGGTGTTCTTCCCAAATCATTCCAATAGAGCAGAATACAGGTTTCATCAGATGGATGTTCATAGACAATTGTGTTTTTATTTGCACCGGACTAAGGAATTCAAGAAGTCAGATCAATTATTTATTTCCTTCTCCAAATCCAGGTCATGTTTACCAGTTTCCAAAGTGACCCTCTCAAATTGGATATCTAGCTGGTATATCTTACATTTACACCTCTGAGGGTAGGCCTTTACCTTTCAAAATCAAGGCTCATTCTACGAGATCTCAGTCTTCCAAGCCAGGGTCCCACTTGATAATATCTGCGCAGCAGCAACTTGGGCTACCCCTCAAACATTTATTACTCATTACAAATCGGATTTAACCTCCAGGGGTAGAGCATCCTTTGGTTCCACAGTACTCAGGATTATTTTTCCTTGAGCCACCCAAGAATAAGGTGCTAGGGATGCTGTCCCATCAGTAAGAATGAAGGCAAGATGGGACTACAGAACATAAAGAAGTTATGTATTCACCATAAAGTTCCATGTTTGTAGTCCATCTCGCCCTTCATTCTTACGAACCCACCCACCCATCCTGGAAGTACCTGAAGACAGAACAATATTGTTATTGTTCACTGGAGACCTTTTATTATTGGCTTCTTTTTGTATGTTTGTTATTTCTCCTAGTTAGCAGCAAACAAGATCTGGGAATTGTCCTGGTGCACCATGGGATACCTACCTAGCCATGAGCCGATCCCATCAGTAAGAATGAAGGGTGAGATGGACTACAAACATGGAACGTTGTGGTGAGTACATAACTTTTTTCTTGCAAGTACCATTTACAACACAAGGCTATCCATGTCTAGTTTTATGCCTAGGTTCGGGATGCAGCATGTCTAGCTTATGTCAGCTAGGAATTTCATCTCAAGACTTTGAGAAGGTAGGAAACCCTGCAGGCATCATACTAGGTCAAACAGAGGCTTGTGTCCCTGTTAAAATCATTTGCCCTGTTTACAGGTATGTAGAAGCAGATTGACATTGACATTCATCCCAGAGAGAGAGAAAATATGTAACTGTAGGGAGAGAATGATACCCTTGAACTTTCAGTTTTATCAGCTACCCCTATGTCTAAGGGTGTCACTCTGTGGATTTACATTAACAGCCTACATTAACAGCTCACAGAAGTTATGCTTGCTACTGTCAAGGCCTCTGCTATTGCCCTGTGGAGGCAGTCATATTTGCGGCTACTGTCACATCCCCCAGTGATCAAAGACCTGGCCCTCCATTCCTCATCTGATGCTACTCCTCCTCCATTTGGTTGCAGAGGGGGGCAGAATACCCACAGTGATTGAAACAGGGCTTTGTGCCCTCAGTCTGAAGCCAGGGATGTCCCCCACCCTGTAGAATTAAGAACCCCCTGCTGCCAGTAGTCCACATAAGACCCTGATGCCTGTACTTAAGGTGATGTTTACACCTAGACTGCTGTCTTTTGATGGGACCTCCTACCCAGTTACCTTTGCTGTCCCTTCTCCCAGGATTGGGCTATGTTGGCTCATCATTTCCTCCAGTTTCTGTGTAGGCTGCAACCAGAGTCAGAGCAGCATTCAGTGTTATGAACTCCATCTCAGGAGGTTGAGGGGGAGGTCTTTGCAGTGAGACGCAGATTACTCTGGAGGATGAGGAACTGGACTACAGATCCTAAAATCCCCCCCCCCCCAAAAAAAAGCTTTTGACCTTCCTATTGGAAACACCTGATTCCCCACCAGGGAACCATTTAGCGCCAGTGTGTTATGAGAGTGCACTTCGGTTGTCAGTCCTGGGGAAGTCTCTAATTCCCAGTGGAGGTATTGAGACCCTCTGGACTAGGAACCCCCAAAGCCATTGACTCATTCTCCGGACTAGGAAGTCCTTTTGAAGTTTTGCCAAACCAGTTTCTTGAAACTGGGTTCCTAACCTCCTGCCTCCCAGGAGACCTGACAGATTTTATAGGGATTAGAATCCTCGCAAATTTCTGCTTAAGAATCTCATTGCAGTTCTAGATGTAGTGTACACAGACATTGCTAAATAAGGTCAGCTGGCTCCAAGGGAAAGCAGATACACTAGTTGGGGGGGGGGGGTGTGGAGTATACATGTCAGCATCGCTGTCCTTCAGGATCCTGGATGTGTTTAGACCTGTATTCTGTAGTGTCAAGAATATATTAAGCCATCCCAGGGCAGTTGGGGAGTGCAGGAGGAAACCCTAAAGGTAGCTGTGCACAGCCAATCCCAAACTATTTTACAGCTGGGTAATCATGCTATTAAATGCAGGTACATTGCTATGGATGCTAAATCCAGGGTTACTGTAGCAGAGTTAGTTATGAGAAATTCTTAGCTGATGACCTCAGTCTCAGTGTGAGGATGTGAAGGCACAGTTCCCCAATTCTTCCATTGAATAAGGGTTTGCTGTTCAGACCACCATCTTACAATCTGTTTATCATCCTTTTGTCTTTCAGTTTTGTAATATAGTTGGTGAAATGCACATTTCCTTCTCCCTTCAATTCCCAAATATAGCAGAAGTTACTTCTTTGAACAAGGGCCTTACAAACAAATGCAGAGAAGTCAAGTTGCCAAAAATAGGAAAGTCACAAAGAAAAGAAAAGTGTCAGCAGATGATAGAGGGTGGTCTGGGTCTCTCTAGGCTGTCTCCCAGTGAGGAGCAACTGTGATAATACAGGTGATGATCATGGTGTTTCACTGTTGCATTCCTAACAAATGGGTTATCCAGCTCCCGGTAGCCCTCATTTGGCCAGAATACCAAAGGTGAGTAAAAATAACGTTGGTTGCCATCAGTTGTAAAAGGACGTCAGTGCGTCCAATACAATAGGAGACAGCTGACGTCACTTCCTCAGTCTTCCTTGATGTAGAGCCCGAAGCAGAAGCTTTTCATGCACGAGTGCTGGTCAACAGTTTACCTTTGTTGAATTCCGACTACAAAGTGTTGAAGTCTACTACAGCTAATTACCCCATTGGGGATCCTCTTTTCTTGCCTTAACGAATGTCAGAAAAAGTTAATTGCCTTACCTGTGGAAAGCAGATTCCCCATAGAGATTTTCATTCCTATTGCATTATCTGTTTATGCCTTGCTCACGATGTTCCCAGTTGTAATCTTTGTGCCTCCTTTAATCCACATACTATCCGTCGTCAGGCTAAGCATTTCGGAGTTTGGCCTAAGTTTGTGGGTATGGCATCTGCCGGTCTTCAGGCTTCAGATATTCCAAAAAAAGTAAGGACAAGGACCGTGACAGGCCTCAGAAAACTAAGTCGTCGGATGAGGTTAAGTTGTTTGTCAGTCAGGCGGGAGCCAGTGAGATGCTTTTGCAGTCTGCAGATGTACAACCGCAGGCCTTGGTTGAGTCCGAGTCCCTTAGGCCTTCGGTTTGTCTTCCAACCTGTTGCCGGTCACCTCTTCTGCTGGAGCCGGTACTGCTAAGCTGACTCCGGGGTCCGAGGCCCCCGGTTTGCAATCTGAAAACAAACTTCTTCCTTCTACTCCTGTTGCTTTGGCGGTTGCCAGGCCTCCCAAGTCCTTCAGGCTTGCAAGTAAGCCTTCCATCCATAAGCCTGTGAAAAGGCAGGCTCCAGTTCCTTCTAGTTCACCTCAATCCCAGATGGTTAAAATGGCTAATGATTTGTTAACTCTTATCAGAGGTTCTCAGCCTCACCCTCCTAAAAGGAGTAGGGAGGTTTCTCCTGAGGTTTTGTCCTGTTCAGGATCTGTTTCTTCCAGCATTTCTGCTGATGAAGAGGAATTTTCTCATGCTTTTTCTGCCTATGAGGATTCAGATACAGAGGAGTCCATTCCTTCGGCTTCTCCTCTAGAGGATTTGTCTTTTGGTGACACTTTAAATACCCTCAGGGAACATTTTAAATGGGAAAGCCAGGATTATCCACAATCTAAGAAACGGATTAGGAAGTTTCTTGATTTACCTCGGCATAAGCCTCTTGCTATTCCCCTTATGTTGGAAGTTGTTGATTTTTTTTTGGGAAATTTTGTCTCCAAATTTGGTTCCCCCTGCTCCCAGGAAACCTCACAGGTACTACAGAGTTCCTGAGTCTCCTTTATTTCTTTTCAGGAACCTGTTGGCGGATCCAGAGGTTATTTTTCAGGGCCCTAAAGGGGTTAAGGCCACTGTTACCAGGGATCCTGTTCCATCGGACAGAGAATCTAGGAACTTGGGTGTGGCAAGAAAGTTTATACCTCTGCCACCCTTGCCATTAGGGCTACCAATTGTCTCTTTCTTATGTTGAAATACCAACAGCATACCTTGGAGGTTATTAAGTCTAAGATTGTAAATGTACCTCTTGGCAGAGCAAAGACATGCAGGATTTGTTGAATTCAGCCACTGTGGTCAGTAAGCATTCTTTGCATTGTGGTTTTGACATCCTTGAGGCCTCCAGTAGGGTTACGGCTACTGGAGCTGTTATTAGAAGGCACGCTTGGCTCAAAAAACAGCCTCTTCCAGAACCTGTTAAGGCTAAGCTTTTGGATGTACCTTTGCATAAAGACAATCTTTTTGGCAGCAAAGCTGAGGAGGTGCTTAAGAAGATGGAGGATAAAGCCAAGTCCATGCCAACTGTTAAAGATTTTCTGCAAGTTCAACCCCCTTGCTTTAGCAGGAATTACCCTTCCAAGAGTTGGACCTTTCCTGATACCAGCAGACAGAACCGTTCCAGGACTAGGGGTTACAAATCTTCTAGGGGACAGACAGCTACCCCTCAAAGGTCTAGGCGGTGGCAGGCTTCCACTTCTAAGGCGGGAAGCTCCAAGCCTGCATCTCAATCTAAGCACTCTCAATGACCTTTAAAAACTTCTGCCTGTTCTTGCTTGCCTGGGGAGTCCATTGGGGGAAGGTTGGCCCTTTTTTCAGATGCCTAGGTCAATGTCACAAATGACAAATGGGTGTTCAGAACGGTGTCTCTGGGGCACAAGTTTTCTTTCCGCACCTTTCCAGCTCCCAAGGGATTCACAGATGCTTCTCCAAACCAAAAGGCAGAAGTAGAAAAGCAAATTTTGTTTTTGTTTCATTTGGGAGCAATAGAAACAATTCCTGTTCAGCAGGTAGGCCAGGGCTTTTATTCCAGGCTTTTCCTAGTTACAAAAAAAGAAGGCAGCTGGCATCCTATCGTAGATCTTTCCATTCTGAACTCTTTTCTAGTGATTCCAAGGTTCAAAATGCTCACTCTGCATCAGTTGCTACCAACACTGGAAAAGGATTCCTAGCTGGTAACCTTGGATCTCATAGGCTTATCTGCACATCCCTATCTGGGAAAGTTGCAGGCAGTATCTTCGTTTCAGAGTGGGAAAGCAACATTATCAATTCTCTGCGCTGCCCTTTGGCTTATCTACTGCTCCCAGAGTCCTCATGAAGTGCCTGGCCCCAGTCACTGCTTTTTGCAGGCAGAAGAAAATTCAGATTTACCCACACTTGGACAACTGGCTGATTCAAGCAAGTTCTCAGAAGCAGCTATTAAAGGATATGGAATTCGTAAAGACTCTTCTCTCTTCCCTGGGTTACACTCTCAATGAGGAAAAGTAAAAAATGGTACCATCCAAGGCGATAACATTCCTGGGAGCGAGTCTGAACACAGCCGCCCAGATGATATATCTCACTCAGGAGAAGCAGACAACTCTTTCAGTTTACTTCAAGGACTTGGCAAGCCTGTCCCAGCTCCCTGCAAGGAAATACCTGCAAGCTCCTGGGATTCATGGCATCTTGTATTCTTATGATTACATATGCAAGACTGCATATGAGGAAATTGCAGTGGTACCTCAAGAACATTTGGTGTCAACACGCACAGGACCTGGATATGATGATCCCTCTGCTTCCATCTCTGCAGATGGAGTTTCTGTGGTGGGCAACAGCCTGTCTACAAAACAAGGGCATGCCCTTTCGGACACCTCCTGCCACTCAAGTTCTGACTACAGACGCATTGGATTATGCCTGGGGAGCACACCTGGAAGGCAGATGCATACATGGACGATGGAACGCCCAGCAGATGCACCTGCACATAAATCTAAAAGAGTTGATTGCAGTTCAACAAGCCTTACTAGCTTTCAAGCACCTTCTTTCTCCAGGGACCACACTTGTCAGAAAGTACAGTTTTGTACCTACCATAAATGTAGATGTTCGAGTGGTTATGCTGCTGCAGTCATCACACTTGGGTTATCCTGCCGTCAGGCAGTCCCGCAGTCGGCCTGAATTCCAAAGTCTTGGTCCGGCGTCGGTTGTCGCCGCTTCTTCCCTGATGTCAGTGCGGCAGGGGTATAAAAGAGGCAGCTGCCGCCATTTTCTTCAGTTTTTCTTGCCCTAGATGTCAGGTGCCCCAAACTAAGAAGGCAAAATAAGAAGCTTGCAAAACATACCTTAGTGCAAAACAATGGTACTAGTTGTAAGCAAATACACCATATAGACATGCATCCCAAAGGTTGAAGTACATGGAGGTATAAGAAAAGCCTTGTTAGGTAGAGGGGATGGAGGGAAGGTAACCTGGACTGCAGCAGCATAACCACTCTAACATCTACATTTATGGTAGGTACAACACTGTACTATGTTCATCGTGCTATGCTGCTGCAGTCATCACACTTGGGTAGAGTCCCAAAGCTATGGTTGGGTGGTAGGAGCTAAACTGGGTTAGGTGCAGCTAAGATGCCCTGCAGAACTGCAGTGGCAAACCCAGCTCTGGTTTTTGAGTACAGAGGAAGGTGGTAATGCTTGGTGAAGGTGTGCACTGAACTCCAGGTAGCTGCCTCCAGAATGTCCTTTGTTGGGACTCCTCGAAGGAAGGCTGCTGTGGTTGCTGTAGCCCTGGTAGAGTAAGACCTAATACTAGCAGGCACTGCTTTCCCGTGGTGTGAGTAGCAAAAGCGGATGCAATGTGCTATCCATTTGGAGATGGTCTGTTTTGAAATGGCCTTTCCTTCTGAGCCTGATGCATAGGATACAAGGAGTTGGTCAGATTTTATGAAGGCCTTTGTCCTGTCCAAATAGTAACGTAACTGTCTGTGAATGTCCAAAGAGTGAAGGAGTCTCTCTCCTTTATTCTGTGGGTTTGGATAAAAGGTGGGCAAGTGTATGGTCTGATTGAGAGCCACACTGGATACTACCTTTGGCATGAAGGAAGGGTTGATGCGTAAAGATACTCTGTCCTGTTGGAAAATGATGAAAGGTTCCACTGCCATAAGTGCCTGCAGTTCTGAGACTCTGCATGCTGAGGTGGCAGCAGCAGGGCTGTCTTCCATGACGAGTATTGAAGCTCTGCTGAAAAGACTGGTTCGAAAGGAGGAAGTGTTAACTTTTCCAGAACAAAATTTAGATCCCAAGTTGGAGTAGGTGGTTTTTCTGGGGGGTCTTGTATTTTTTGCCCCTCTGAGAAACTGCCTTAGCAAAGGATGAGAGAAAATGGGAGGAACCGTATCATATTGAGCTGAAATGGCTGAAGCATGGATCTTTATGGAGGAGAAAGAAAGGCCTTTGTGTAGCATCTCAGTTAGATATTGGAGTATGTGCGGAATATTTGGGATGCCAGGATTTAGGCTTCTGGCCTGGCTCCATACACAAAATCTTTTCCATTTGTCTGAGTAAGTTTTTCTGGTGCTGGGCCTCCTGGCCTCCAAAATGACATTCTGGACGTCCTTTGAGAGAAGTGTTTGATAATTTAAGGTATTTTCCATGCAGCTAGATTTAAGGTCCTTAGCTGACTGTGAAGGATCTGAGAGTTTTGTTGGGTTAACAGCAGAGGGAATTGAGGTAAGATCCATGGAGGGCTGTGAGTCAAGTTTCGTAGCAGTGGGTACCAGTGTTGACGTGGCCAGTCCAGGGCAATGAGGATCATCTGTGGTCTCTCTGATCTGGTTTTCAGTAATACCTGGGTGAGTAGAGGCAGAGGTGGGAAGGCGTAGACTGACAAAGTTGTCCAACTGAATGATAGGGCATCCACTTTCCAGGCCGGGGGATGGTAAGTCCTTGTGTAAAATTTTTGTAGCTGGCAGTTGTTGGTTGAGACAAACAGATCTACGTCTGGTGGTCCTCACCTGTGAGTTATCATTGAGAACACTTGTGGGTGTAGTCTCCACTCATGGGGGTCTGTCAAATTTCTGCTTAATTTGTCTGCCAAAATGTTTTCTTTTCCTGGCAGGAATTGTACTTGCAGTTGTACTTGGTAAGTTAATGCTGTGTTCCACAAGTCCATTGCCTGTCTGCATAGTGGGTAGGAGTGTGTCCCTCCTTGATGTCCTTCAAGGATGCAACTGCAGTCCTTACATATGGGTTGTCCTGCCTCAGGCAGCCCTTCGGTCGGCCGGATTCCAAAGTCTGGGTCTGGCGTCGGCTGATGTCGCCTTCTCCCCGACGTCAGAGCGCCTGGGGTATAAAAGCATCAGCCGACACCATCTTCCCCAGTCTTTCATGCCGCGTGGTGCCCAAAGCAGAAGCAGTTCGCAAGTGCTGGTCGGCCAGCTCCTGTAACTTCAGCTACCGAAGACCTCAAAAGCTAAGTACCCCATTGGAGACTCTTTCTTGCCTCAGCCGATGTCAGTTCAAACGCTTAAAGTTAATAATTGCTTAACTTGTGGGAAACTAATACCTCATAAGGATTTCCATTCTTACTGCCTCCCCTGCCTAGACCCAGACCACGACGTCTCTGCCTGTACAGCCTGCGCCTCCTTCAACCGACGCACTCTTAGGCGTCGGGCGGAGTTTGCAGAGGAATTTTTTGGGGCTAGTTACTGTTACAATATGCTGTCGGAGACTCCGACTTCTCATTTAACCAAAAAACGGAAGGACAAGGACCGACACACGTGGACCATAGTTTCGGCTGATATCACGCCTAGGCCTACCGCGAGTGTCTCGGTCTCGGCTGAAACAGAGTCCTTGGTACTTCCGACCGTCGATACCGCACAACTGACAATCTCGGCCCCGGAGGCCTCTTCTGAGTCTGTTATAGAATTTCCCTCAGAAACCGGTGTTCCGGAAACATCCAACACCATTTCCCTAGACAAAACTACTCCAGCACGTGGAGCAGCCAGGCCTCCTGCATCCATGGCCATAAAGGCATTCACTAGGGCGAAAGCTGCTAAACAGCCAAAATCTCTGCCTCCCAAGGCTATTCCTCAGGGATCCTCTACAGGTTCACAGATTTTAAGTTTAGCTGAGGACCTCATTTCCTTGATTAGGGGCTCTCAGCCACATACGGACAGGGGCTCTCAACCTCCTCCAGACAAAAGGCCCAGGGCTGAGCCCACTGATCCCCAGTCCTCTGATGAGGCCTCAGATGGCTCTGCTCTTTCAGACTACCAGGAGGAGGCCTTTATGGCCTACGAGGATTCTGATGCAGAGGAATCTATTCCCTCTGCCTCCCCTCCTGAAGAGCTGTCCTTTGGGGAGACCCTTCACTCCATGAGAGAGGATTTCAAATGGCAGGGCCAGGAATTCTCTGATTCCAGGAAGAGATTAAGGACTTTTTTGCATTTACCTCAGCATAGACCTTTGGCTATTCCTCCTGTTTTGAATGTAATTGATGATGTGTACTCCGAGTCTAGCATTACCCCTGACTCCCTTCCTCTGGCTCCTGTCAAACCCGATAGGTACTACAGGGTCCCGGACTCGCATCATTTCCTTTACAAGGCCCACTCTGCTGACCCTGAAACTATTTCCCAGGGCCCTAAAGGGGTTGCATCTGCCACTACTAAAAATCCACTCCCCTCTGAAAGGGAGTCCAGGGCTTTAGAGAAATGGGGTAAAAAAGTGTATACTTCTTCCACTCTTTCTATGAGGGCATTAAATTGTCAATTCCATATGATACAGTACCCAAGAGTATTTGTTAGATGAATTGCATAAAAAACTGTCTTCAACTGAACCCCTAGATCGCAAGTCACTTCAGGATCTGGTACATAACTCCCAGCAGGTTAGCAACCATTTCCTGCAGTGTGGTTATGATGCATTGGAAGCTTCATGTAGGTCAGCAATGACAGGTGCAGTCATACGTAGGCATGCTTGGCTGAAGGAACCAACTCTGCCAGATCATGTTAAAGCAAAGCTTCTGGATGCGCCACTGGAAAAGCAACAGTTATTTGGCTCCACTGCTCAGGAGGTCTTGAGGAAAAGGCTAAATCTGTGCAAACAGTCAAGGATTTTCTCCAGGTCCAACCACCAAGATTCAGCAGAAATTGGCCCTCTAAGAATTGGTCTTTTCCAGACACAGAGAGATTTCAAAGAGGCAAGAACAGGCGTGCCAGAGGTAGAGGGCAAGCTAGAGGCTCCTACAGAGGACGTCAATGGCAGCCTCCTAACCAGAGAGGTAGTGCAGGACCTACAACTGCTACACAAGGACAGACTCAATGACTTTACCTTGACCCCCGCCAACCAGGGCTCAATTGGAAGCACCTTTGGGCGGAAAGCTATCTTTATTTTCAAAAAATTGGCACAGTATTACAAGGGACAAATGGACACTGCAAATAGACAAAGGATGCAGGTTCCATTTTCATACATTACCAAAAAGAAAAGGCATGCCAAACCTGCCACCAAATCAAAGGGCAGAGGCTTTAAAACAAATTTCCAACCTATTGCAAATGAAAGCTATAGAAAAGGTTCCTCTCATAGAACAAGGCCAAGGATTTTATTCCAGACTATTCCTTGTCCCAAGAAAAGAAAAACAATGGAGGCCTATTCTCGACTTGTCCGCACTGAATACTTATCTCATTGTGCCAAAATTCAAAATGCTGACCCTACAGCAACTCCTTTCCATGCTGGGCAAGGAGTCTTGGCTGGTAACTCTAGACCTCAAGGAGGCATACCTGCATGTCCCTATCAGACAAAGTTGCAGAAGACACCTCAGATTTCTTGCAGGTTCAGAGCATTATCAATTCTCAGCATTGCCCTTTGGCTTATCTACTGCGCCCAGAATATTCACGAAATGCCTGGCATCAGTAATTGCACACTGCAGACTTCAGGGGATTCAAATATACCCATATCTGGACGACTGCCTTATACAAGCGGACAGCCAACAAACTTTGGTAAAACACTTGAATTATGCCATCCGCCTACTTCAGGCTTTGGGATATACAGTCAACATTCACAAATCAAGACTTGTTCCATCCCAAAGGATAATTTTTCTGGGTGCCAAACTAGATACAACCACCCAAATGGCTTTCCTCACGGAAGAAAAACAAAGACAACTACCAGATTATTTTGAAAATCTGACAAAACAAACTCAGCTGACTGCAAGGAAAATCCTGTAGGCCCTGGGTTACATGGCATCTTGCATTCTTCTGATTCCACAACCAAGGCTGCATATAAGGAAACTACAATGGTACCCAAGGAGTTTATGGTCTCAGCACAGTCACAGCCTAGAATCTTTGATACCACTCATTCCATGCCTTCAAAAGGAATTTCTGTGGTGGGCTCAAGCAAGCCAGTCAAACAGGGGCCTGCCCTTCAGCAAACCAATAATCAGCCAAACCATTACAACGGACACTTCAGACCTTGGATGGGGAGCACACATGGAGATCAGATGCATTCAAGTACTATGGTCACAGAAAGAATTGAGCATGCACATAAACCAAAAGGAAATGCTGGCGGCGATACATGCAATCGAGGCCTTCAAACATTTTCTGCATCAAGGACACCTGCTAATAAGGACAGACAATACCACAATTATGTGGTACATAAACAAGCAAGGAGGTACCCATTCCTACCCTCTTTGCAGGCTGGCAATGAATCTTTGGGAACTTTCCCTAAAATTCAATACAGAGCTGCAATCCCAGTTTGTGCCAGGAAAAGACAATATACTGGCGGACAATCTAAGCAGAAATATTATGGATCCACACGAATGGATGCTGCACCCAGACATCTTCCTTCAGATAACACAATCATGGGGGAGGCCGGACATAGATCTTTTTGCCTCCCACCACAACCATCAGCTGAAGAAATTCTGCACAAGGACAATACCACCCGCAGGCATGGAAAGTGGACGCCCTCTCTTTCAGCTGGAATACTCTAACAGTGTATGTATTCCCACCTCTCCCATTAATGACCAAGGTCTTACTGAAGATCAGGACAGAGCAGCCAGGAGTGATTCTGATAGCTCCGGACTGGCCCAGACAGCACTGGTACCCACTGTTAAGAAGCATGTCACACACGAAACCGTGGCCTCTACCACTATGGCCACTTCTTCTGACACAGCACAATTGCAAAACTCTGCACTCCAGCCTGAAAACCTTGCACCTGACAGCCTGGAGAATACATTGACTCCTCACCAGGATAAGCTATCTAAGACAGTGAAGGACATCATCATGGAAGCTCGTCGGCCTTCCACAAGAAAGGCATATTCAGCAAAATGGAAAAGATTTCGCACTTGGAACACCACAAAGGGCCTAGATGCAACAGTGATGAACATGGCACATATCCTGGAATACTTGGCAGAAATGCTCCACAATGGCCTTTCTTACTCTTCCATAAAAATTCATGCTTCAGCAATTTCAGCAGAATACAATACTGATCCACCTGTCTTCTCTCATCCACTCCGAAGGCAGTTTCTAAGGGGAATTAAAAACGTCAATCCTCCAAGGAAACCACCAGTCCCCTACATGGGACCTTAACCTCATGTTAGAAAAATTAACTCTACCTCCCTTTGAACCAGCAGCATCTTCAGAATTACAGTTCCTGTCTTGGAAGACTGCCTTCCTTCTGGCCATAACCTCAGCAAAAAGAGTATCTGAGTTGCAGGCCCTCATGGCAGTACAATCATTTCTTATTTTTCATCAGGACAGAGTCTCATTGAGAACCTATCCTTCATTCATGCCAAAGGTGGTATCCAGGGTCTCACTAAACCAAGCTATTCACCTGCCTACCTTCTTTCCTAATCCACAGAACAAAGGGGAGAAACTTCTGCATACCCTGGACATTCACAGACAGTTGCGCTACTACTTGGACAGAACTAAGACTTACAGAAAAACTGACCAGCTATTTGTAGCATATGCTGCTGGTGTACAAGGAAAAGCAATTTCCAAACAGACAATTTCGAAATGGATAGGGAATTGCATTCGATTCTGTTACTCTTTTCATTGCAAAACTGTGCCAGCTAACATTAGACCTCATTCCACCAGAGCCACAGCCACCTCCACAGCTTTCTTAAGAGGGGTGGCTACCAAGGACATTTTAGAAGCTGCTACATGGAGCTCCGTGCATACATTTTCCAAGCATTACAACTTGCCCTTATATTCCAGATCCAGAGCAGGCTTTGCTATGGCAGTCCTGCAGGGCATTTTAGCTACACCATCCTTTTCTTAGATCCTACCACCCCCAGCTTGGCTATGGTATTCTACCCATATGTAAGGACTGCAGATGCATCCTTGAAAGACATAGTACAGTTTTGTACCTACCATAAATGTAGATGTCCGATAGGTATGCATCTGCAGTCAGGTTTTACCCTCCCTCCTTCCCCTCTGTGGTATTTCCTGGGTACTTACCCCTCTTATAGCTAGCTGGGGTTATCTGTTATGGTGTATTTGTTTTATATTACTGTGCATGTTTGGAATTTTTTGCAGCTCTCCAAATTTAGCCTTCCTTAGAGGGCACCTGGCATCTGGGGCAAGAAAAACTGAGGAAGATGGCGTCTGCTGATGCTTTTATACCCCAGGCGCTCTAACGTCGGGGAGAAAGTGACATCAGCCGACGCCGGACCTAGACTTTGGAATCCGGCCGACCGAAGGGCTGCCTGAGGCAGGACAACCCATATGTAAGGACTGCAGATGCATACCTATCGGACATCTACATTTATGGTAGGTACAAAACTGTACTTTTGTTTATGTACCACATAACTGTGGTGTTGTCCGTCCTTATTAGAAGTTGTCCTGGATGCAAAAGGTCCTTGAAAGCTGTTAGTGCATTTTTTTACAGCTAGCATCTCCTTTCGATTGATGTGTAGTTGCCTTTGGTTTGCAGACCATTTGCCCTGTATGCATTGTCCTGCCATGTGTGCACCCCAGGCGTAGTCTGATGAATTTGTTGTCAAGGTTTGGTTTGGTGGAGGTGAGACAAAAGGAAGGCTCTTGTTTGCTTGGCATGCTTGAGCCCACCATAGAAACTCTTTTTGAAGGCAGGGAATGAGAGTTATAGTTGCTTCGAGGCTGTGTCTGTGTTGGGACCATACACTTTTTAGGTACCATTGTAGTTTTTTCATATGCAGCCTTGCATATGCAATTAGTTCAATGCAGGATGCCATGTACCCCAATGTCTGCAGGAATTTCCTTGCAGTGAGCTGGGTAGAAGTTGCCATCTTTTTGAAGTACTGAGCCAGTTGTTTTTGCTTGTCTGGCGTGAGGTAAGCCACCTGGGCCGTTGTATTCAAGCTGGCACCCAGGAAAATTATTTCTTGTGAGGGTATTAGTTTTGACTTATTTTTGTTTACTGTGTACCCTAGGCAACTTAGCAACTTTGTTACAAATGCCAGATGCTGTAGTAGGATGTCTTTGCTGTCCGCTTGGATCAGGCAGTCATCCAGATATGGATAAATTTGTATTCCTCACTGTCTGCAGTATGCAGTTACTGATGCCAGGCATTTCGTGAATACTCTGGGCGCAGTAGAGAAGCCAAAGGGCAATGCAGAGAATTGATAATGCGTTGTGCCTGCCAAAAATCTGAGGTATCTTCTGCAATCTTGTCTGATAGGGACATGCAGGTATGCCTCTTGGAGGTCCAACGTTACCAGCCAAGACTCCTTGCCCAGCATGGGAAGAAGCTGCTGTAGTGTGAGCATTTTGAATTTGGGAATGTCCAGGTCCGTGTTTAGAATTGAAAGGTCTAAGATGGGTCTCCAGGCTTTGTCCTTTCTTGGTACTAGAAACAGTCGAGTAAAATCTTTGACCTTGCTCTTTTGCAGGTACCTTTTGAATTGCTCTCATGTTCATGAGAGCTGAAATTTATTTTTGTGCCTCTGCCCATTGGTTTGTTGGCAGATTTGGCATGCCTCTCATCCGTGGTAAAGTGTGAAAATGAAATCTGTAGCCTCGGGTAATAATATCCAGAACCCATTTGTCATTTGTTATGATGTGCCAATTTTGTGGGAAAAGAGCCAGTTTTCCTCCTAGAGGTGCTGCCTGGGCAATTTTTCTTGGCAGGCGAAGAGGAAAGTCATTGAGTTTGTTTTCTGAAGGGTTGAGATCGGTCGTCTCCCCCTCTTTGAGTTGTTGTTTGCCATTGTCTAGGCCTGAAGGTACCCTGCCCCTAGGGCGTCTGTACCTGCCCCTTTGGGGTCTGTCTGAAGCAGGAAAGGACCAGTTTTTTGATGGCCAGTTTCTGCTGAAGCGAGGAGGGTTGTACCTGTAAAAAATCTTTAACTGTTTGCATTGATTTTGCCTTTTCTTCCATCTTCTTTAAAACTTCCTCTGCTTTGACACCAAATAACGCATCCTTTTGCAGTGGAGCATCCAGTAACTTTGCTTTGACATGTTCTGGTAAGGTCTGCTGTTTTAGCCAAGCATGTCTACGTATTACAGACCCTGTGACTGCTGCTCTACATGAGGCCTCCAAAGAATCAAAGCCACACTGCAAGGTATGTTTTCCCACTTGTTCTGCTGCATGCAACAAATCTTGCATCCCTTTGAAATGTAGTTGATCTGTTTGAGGGATCATTTTCTGTTTTAACTGAGTAAGCAAGTACTGCTGGTATTTAATCATGTGGAATTGACAGTTTAATGCCCTCATGGCCAAAGTGGCAGAGGTGTACACTTTTTCCCCCATCTTTCTAATGTCCTGTAATCTCTTTCCGCAGGTAGTGGATTCTTAGCAGTAGAGGCCTCCCTTTGGGACCCTGGGAAATGGTTTCTGGGTCTGCAGCAGGGCTTTTATATAAAAACTTGAGAGTCAGGGACTCGATAGTATCTGTCTGGTTTAGGTGGTGCTGGAGGTAAGGAATCTGTATTTAGACTGGATTCAGTGTAGACGTCATCCAGAATGTCCAAAACAGGAGGAATGGCTAGGGGTCTATGCTGAGGCAAAAGAAGAAACTCAGAGTCTTTTCTTGGAGTCAGAGTAATCTTGTCCTTCCCAGAGGAAATGCTCTCTCATGGTGTGCAGGGTTTCCCCAAAAGAGAAGTCTTCATGGGGGGAAACAGAGGGAATAGACTCCTCAGCATGTGAGTCTTCATAGAGAGGGAAGGGGTAATCCTGTTCCTCAGAGTCTACTGAGAAATTTATTCCTGGTCAGAAGGAGGTAAATCTTCCTCCAGTCTAGGCCTTTTGTCAGGAGGGGCTGGGAACCTCTGATAAGGGTAATCAGGTCCTCCGCCATTTTGAGCATCTGTTTTTTAGGCATAGGGGCCTGTATGGGAGTCTGTGGACCCGGTTTCTTAACCTTTGGAAGCTTAGCGTATGACTTAATGGAAAGAGTCGTTGGTTTAAAGACTCCTCCTGAAACCGAAGGCCTGTCTATAGTCTCCGGATCGCCGCCAGGGCTGGCGTCCGCGAGTTGAGGAGGAACCGGCTCCAGTGGCCCAGTAGATTCTGAATGAGAGGTAGTCATATTTTCTAAATCTGCGGTAGTCAGGGGCTGCGTAGGCTCCTCACTGAAAACTGAAGATCCGGCGGCAGGCCTAACCTAGACCTCGGTATCTGGTCTAGGCTGCCGGTCTTTATCCTTGCGTTTTTTAAACATAGCGGTAGTCGGAGGTTCTGACGACATAATGTAGTTGAATTTTTCTGCCAAAATAATGTCGGGCGGTATCAGCCCGACGCTTAATAGTGCGTTTATTGAACCTAGCGCAAAACCGACAACCAGAAACGTTGTGGTCTGGACCTAGGCAAGGAATACAAAAAGAATGAAAATCCTTATGAGGTATTTGCTTCCCACAAGAAATACAATTATTAACTTTGTCTGACATCAGTCTGAGGCAAGAAAAGTTTCCCCAACGGGGTACTTAGCTTTATAGAAGACTTCGGCTGAAATTCTGTTTGAAAATCTCAGGAGCTGGCCGACCGGCACTTGCGAACTGCTTCTGCTTCGGGCACCGCGTGGCAAGAAAGACTGGAGAAAATGGTGTCTGCTGCCTCTTTTATACCCCTGCCGCACTGACCTCAGGGAAGAAGCAATGACAACCGACGCCGGACCAAGGCTTTGGAATTCAGGCCGACTGTGGGACCGCCTGATGGCAGGATAACCCAAGTGTGATGACTGCAGCAGCATAGCACTTTGAACATCAGACAATACCACAGTCATGTGGCACATCAACAAGCAGGGAGGGACTCACTTACCCCTTGTGCAGACAAAGCATGAATTTTTGTTCCATGGCAGCATCCCTGGACCTGCATCTCCTAGCTCAGTTCCTTCCAGGAGGGCTCAATGTTTTGGCAGACCAGTTGAGCAGGCGAATCCTAGATCCTCACGAGTGGCAGCTGAACAGGATGGTTTTATAAAGCATCATTCAACATTGGGGCACACCTCAGGTGGATCTTTTCTCCTCCCTGGACAATCACTTTCTGCCTCTCATTTGCACCAGATGGCATTACAGCAGGGTTTGGAGAGTGGATGCTCTGTCCTTCCCTTGGATGTTGCTATCAGTTTACGCCTTCCCTCCTCTTCCTCTTCTACCCAGAGTGGTGTTGAAGATCAGGGACAAACGACCAAGGACTATTCTCCGCTCCAGACTGGCCCAGACAGCATTGGCATCCGCTGCTTCACAGTCTCTCTCAATTCCCTCCTTGGCATTTTCCTCTGAAGCCAGATCTTTTGGTTCAGGAAGGGGGAGTTATTCTACATCCTCATCTTCAATCCCTTTACTTGCCAGCATGGCTCACAGTTTGACTCCTTCCTTTTCTTCTTCCCTTTCCCAGCAGGTGGTTGATATGCTGAGGGAGGCCAGGAGGCCTAACACTAGGAAGTCATATGCTGGCAAATGGGAAAGGTTTTCTCATTGGATGCAGGCTAGAGGGGATTCCTCTTCAGCCTACCCTTCCTCTGATCTTGGAATACCTAGCTGAATTGCTTTTGGGTGGTCTTTCCTTTTCTTCTGTCAAGCTCCATGCTTCAGCCATTTCTGCTCATTGTTCTTTTGAACAACCCATTTTCTCTCATCCCTTGAAGAAAATGTTTCTCAGAGGTGCTTGTAACTTAAAACCTCCCAGAAGGGCACCTCCTCCAGCATGGGATCGTAATTTTGTTCTAGAGAAGCTCACTCTGCCTCCCTTTGAGCCAGCTGCCTCTGCAGATTTAAAGTTTCTCTCTTGGAAGAATGCTTTCCTCTTGGCTACAACTTCAGCAAGGAGGGTTTCGGAGCTGCAGGCTTTGATTGCTGTGGAGCCTTTTATTATGTTCCATCCAGACAGGGTCTCTTTGAGAACCAACCCCTCCTTTATGCCTAAGGTGGTTTCTAGCTTGACTCTTAATCAGTCCATACACCTTTCTACCTTCTTTCCTAATCCTCGAAATAAAGGTGAAAGGATCCTGCATTCTCTTGATGTGCACAGACAGCTCAGGATTTACCTTGACCAGGACTAAAACCTTCAGAAATCAACTCGGTTATTGGTCAGTTTTACCCCTGGATCTCAGGGCAAGGCGATTTCTAAGCAAACCATTTCCAAGTGGATTGCACATTGCATTAACTTTGTTATTCTTTTCATGGCAAGGTTCCTCCTCAATGGGTTATGACCCACTCTACTAGAGCAGCTTCCACTTCTGCAGCCTTTTTAAGGGGTGTCCCTACTAAAGATATTTTGGAGGCTGCCACTTGGTCTTCTGTTCACACTTTCACGAAATATTATAATTTGCCTCTGTTTACCAGAGCCAGGGCAGGGTTTGCAACTGCTGTGTTGCAGGGCATTATCTCCAACCCTTGATTCTGTTGGTTCCTCATCCCTTCTCTCTGGGCTTTGGTAATCAACCCATTTGTTTGGACTGCAACAGTGAAACACTATGAACATAGTACAGTTGTGTACACTTACCATAAATGTAGATCTTTGAGTGTATTCAGTGTTGCAGTCCTGGTTTCCCTCCCTCCTTCCCCCTTTTGGTCCTCTACTATTCTTTTTTTCCTGAGGTACAGGCTGAATTGGATTTTATTTGCCAAATTAGCATTTGGCTTAGCCTTTTTTCTGGGGGCTTCTGATTGTTATGGCAAGAAAGACTGAGGAAGTGACGTCTGCTGCCTCCTTTTGTATCAGATGCACCGACGTCCTTTACAACCGACGTCAATTTTACTTAACTTTGGTATTCTGGCCGACTGAGGGCTACTGGGAGCCGGATAACCCATTTGTTAGAACTGCAACAGTGAATAAACTCGAACATCTACATTTATGGTAAGTATACACAACTGTACTTTCTTCATATTTCACTGTTGCAGTCATCACACTTGGGTTATCTGCCTGCAGGTAGCCCTCAGTTGGCCCAAATACCAGAGTATTGGGATTTCTGCGTCGGATGCTGTCGCTTCTTCTGTCAGGTCATCGGGGGTATAGAACAGGCAACCAACACCATTACATCAGTCTTGCATGCTGAGAAGGAGCCCGAAGCAGAAGCAGTTCGCAAGTGCCATTCGGCTGCTACCTGAAATTTTCATTTTTCAAGTTTCAAACCTGAGTCTTCTAAAGCTAAGTTCCCCGTTGGAGATTCTTTTTTCTTGCTCTAACCGATGTCAGAAAAAGTTAACAATTGTCCTGCCTGTGGAAAGCAAATTTTCATTCTTACTGCGTCACCTGTTTAGGCTCAGACCACGACGTCCCTTGCTGTCGGTTTTGTGCCTTGTTTAATGCCTGAACCATTCGTCATCGGGCTATTTTTGTAGCTAAATTCTTTCGCTATCATTCTCCATATTCGGAAATGGCTTTAATAAGCCATCTGACTACCGATCTTCCGAAAAAGCGTAAAGATAGACGGAGACAGACCTCATAGGTCAAAAACTACCGACGGCGCTTCCGTTAAGCTAGTCGTCAGTCAGCCGGTGCTCAGTGAGGCACCTCTGCAGCCCCTGATGCCCGCTTATACAGATTCGCAGGCCTCTGCTGAGACCCATTAGGAGTCTGGTATGCTGCGAGATGCTAATTCGACTATGGAACCTGCAGATGTCTCTACCTTGGTTGGGTCCGGAGCCGCTGTGCAGGCACCGGCTTCTGATTGCGTATTCTGACCTACCGATGTTCGCATTAAACCTACAACTTCGTTTTCATCTAAAACTACCAAGTTTCTCAGGCCCAGAGTACACACTACTCCTAGAAAACGGACGACCGAAGTGCATGCTCAAGCACCCATGCCACAAAAACAAATGCATAGAATGGCTGAAGGACCATATCACCCTAATTAAGGGAAGCCAGCCTTCCCCTGCTAAGAGACAAAGGATTGAGTTTCTTTCTGATTCTACAGACCAGGAGTCCGATAACTCTGACCCTTTGATTACCAGAACATATTCTTATCAACCTTTGAGGATTCAGATGCAGAGGAATCCATTCCCACTGCCTCCCCTCCATAGAATTTTTCTTTTGGTGAAACCTTGCAAACTTTAAGAGAGCATTTCTGCTGGGAATGCCAGGACTGTCCTCAGATCAAAAAGAGACTCAGAGAATTTTTAAAGTTGCCTCAGCCAAGGCCTCTAGCTATACCCCGTCCTAGATGATGCTTTCATAGAATCTAGTCCAACTCCAGACACTTTACCACCAGCCCCTAGAAAACCTGACCGGTACTACAGAGTACCCGATTCTCACAAATTTCTATTTAAGAATTCTACTGCGGATCCAGAGACAATTTCCCAGGGACCTAAAGGTGTTAAGGCTACTACAGCCAAAAAACCTACTCCTTCAGACAGGGATTCCAGAGCTTTAGGCAGATTGGGTAAGAAGGTGTATACCTCTGCAACTCTTGCCATCCGGGCATTGAATTGCCATTTTCACATGTTGAAGTACCAGCAACATATTATGGAACTAATTAAACAAAAAATGGTGTTATTTCCAGATTGTGCAGAAAATAACGATTTACAAGTTAATGCATTCTGCAAACCAAGTTAGTAAGCATACTTTGCAGTGTGGCTTTGATGCCCTAGAAGCATCTTGCGGGGCTGCAGTCACTGGGTCGGTCTGTACTGAGAAGGCATGCTTGGCTGAAGGAAGAAACCTTGCCAGACCATGTCAAATCAAAATTACTAGATGCTCCTTTAAATCAGGACCATTTTTTTGGCACCAAAGCAGAAGAGATTCTTAAAAAGATGGAAGAAAAAGCTGAATCTATGCAAACTGTTAAAGAATTCTTACAAGTGCAGCCACCTAGATTCAGTAGGCATTGGCCTTCTAAAAACTGTCCTTTCCAACCCCCCTTCCAGGATTTCTCAGTCCAAAAACAGGGGAACCAGACCACCAAGACTACAGTCTCAGGGTGTGCAGAGATCTTAAACAATGGAGTGTTCCCTCAAAAACAGGGAGTGGTAAGCCACCCCTTATGGAAAAAGTTCACAATGACATTTCAGTTATCCTTCCCTGCCCAACTACTTGCGCCCCTAAGAGGAAAACGTGCCCTTCATGCCAAAAACTGGATGTCCATTACTCAGGACCAATGGGTTCTAAACATTGTATCCTAGGGGTACATATTCTACTTCCATTAACTGCCAACCCCAAGTGAGTTTCCAGACCTTCATCCAAACCAATGGGCAGAGGCTCAAAAGCAAGTACTTTCCCTGCTCAATATCAGAGCCATTCAACCTGTTCCACTACAACAAAGGAGACAGGGTTTCTACTCCAGATTGTTCCTGGTACCCAGAAAAGAGGGCTCTTGGCCGCTATCCTGGATCTGTCAATTCTCAGCACTTTTCTGGCAGTCCCAAAATTTAAATTGCTTACCTTGCAATAGCTTCTCCCTATGCTAGCCAAGGATGCCTGATTAGTCACCCTGGACTTAAAAAAAAGCTCATCTTCACATCCCCATAAGGGAGTCTTGCAGGAAATATCTACACTTCAGGGCAGGCTCTATGTACTATCAGTTCTCTGCACTTCCCTTTGCCTTATCTACTGCGCCCAGAGTATTCACAAAGTGCCTGGCTCCAGCCATTGCATATTGCAGGCAGAGAAATATCCAAATTTTCCTGTACTTGGACGATTGCGTAATTCAAGCGGACAATCCGGAATTGCTGCTTCAACACCTGGCATTTGTAAAAAGACTCCTATCTTAATTGGGGTACACCATCAACGAAAAGAAATCACAACTGGTGCCCCGTCAAGAAATTGTATTCCTGGGAGCAAGCTTGAACACAACTTCCCAGGTGGCATTTTTCACTCCAGAAAAACAGGTCTATTTGAACAACTACTTCAAACAAATGGCTACCAAAACCCAGCTATCTGCAAGGAAAATACTGCAAGCTCTAGGGTTCATGGCCTCGTGCATTCTGCTAATTCTGTATGCAAGACTGCATATGAGGAAATTTCAATGGTACTTAAAAAGTCTTTGGTGCCAACATTCTCAGGACCTGGAAACAGTCATTCCTATCAATATCTCGTCTAAGGGCAGAGCTCCTTTGGTGGGCAGAAGCATGCAACCACAACAAGGGACTGCCTTTCACTCAACCCCTTGCTGTCCAAATCCTGACTACAGATGCATCAGACTATGCATGGGGGGCTCACATGGCAGGCAAATGCATTCAGGACAAGTGGAGCCCAGGACAAATCCTCCTGCACATCAGTCAAAAAGAGATGTTAGCTGTGCAGTATGCTCTGACAGCCTTCAAATACCTTAATCCTTCCAGGACAGCTGCTGATAAAAATAGACAACACCACAGTTATGTGGTACATAAACAAGCAGGGAGAACCCATTCTTACCAGCTCTGCAGGTTAGCCATGGCCCTGTGGAACACAGCCTTGAGCAACCAAGTGAATCTACAAGCTCAATTCCTGCCAGGCAAACAATTAATTGGCAGACTTGAGCAGAAATCTCCTGGACCCACACAAGTGGAAATTGGAGCCCAACACCTTCAAACATCTAATCCAGAGGTGGGGAACACTGAAGGTGGACCTCGTTGCCTCCCCGCAGAACCACCAGTCAAGCAAATTTTGCACCAGGAATCCTCACAGCAGGGCCTGGAGGAGTGGATGCTTTATCCTTCAGATGTCTTTCCACCTCTGCCCCTCCTCTCAAAGGTATTACTCAAGATCAGACAGGACAGCCCAAGGGCAATTCTTATTGCCCCAGACTGGCCACGCCAGCACTGGTACCCACTCTTACACAGTCAAACAACAGTGCCACCCTGGCACCTTCATCAGACACCTTCCCTGCTGTCTCAGCAGGAGGGACAGATTTTGCATCCACAGCTGCAAACCCTAAACCTTGCAGCCTGGCTTATCCCCCTGAATACTCCACTAGCAGCCCTCAGCAAACAGGTGCTTGACATCATTCTTGAGGCCAGAAGGCCTAGTACTAGGAAATGCTGAAAAGTGAAAAATATATTGTTCTTGGAATCAGTCTCAAGGAAGGGACACAGCTGTGCCCTCCTTACCTCAAATCCTTGATTACCTAGCAGTGCCATTTCACAGAGGCCTGTCCTTCTCCATTAAGATTCATGCCTCTGCCATCTCAGCTCATTATAATACTGAGCCACCTCTATTTTCTCACCCTCTCATCAAACAGTTCCTGAGGGGAGCTAACAACTTTTAAGGCCCCCTAGGAGAGCACCCACCCCTGCCTGGGCCCTTAACTTTGTACTGGAAAAGCTCACATTTCCCCCTTTTGAACTTGTGGCTTCAGCAGAGTTCAAATTCTTTTCTTGAAAAACAACATTGATTTTAGCCATAACCTCAGCTAGAAGAGTCTCTGTATTACAGGCACTAATGGCTGTAGAACCCTTCATTATTTTCCATGCTGACAGGGTTTCCCTCAGGACTTAACCTGCCCTTTATGCCTAAGGTGGTCTCCAGTGTGGCTCTAAACCATGCCATCCATTTGCCAGCCTTCTTCCTTAATCCTCAGAATAAAGGGAAAAGGATCCTGCACTCCTTGGACATGCACAGACAGCCCAGGATCTACCTTGACAGGACTAAACCTTTCAGAAAATCTGACCAGCTGCTAGACAGCTTTGTTACAGGGGCAGAGGGCAAGGCCATTTCAAAGCAAACCATTTCCAAATGGATAGCACACTGCATCCATTTCTGCTACAAGCACCATGGAAAACCTACCCCGCAAGGGATCAGAATGCATTCCACTGGGGCTACTTCCACCTCTACAGCATTTCTCAGGGGAGTCCCTACCAGGGACATTCTGGAAGCTGCAATCTGGTGTTCTGTACGCACCTTCACCAAGCATTACCATTTACCTATTTTTTCTAAATCCAGAGCTGGATTTGCTCAGCAGTCTTACAGGGCCTGCTAGCCAGCCCTAACTCCTCTTGACTGCCTCGACCCTCCCTCAGCTTTGGGAATCAACCCAAGTGTGATGACTGCAACAGTGAAACATGAAGAACATAGTACAGTTGTGTACACTTACCATAAATGTAGATGTTTGAGTGTATTTGCTGTTGCAGTCCTGGATGTTCTTCATCTCACATTGCTGCAGTCCTTACACTTGGGTAGTCCGCTGTCCTCGGTCGGCCCGAATATCAAAGTATAAGGCTGACGTCGGTCAAGGCGCATTTGACTGACATCAGGACGTCAGGGTACAAATGCGCATGACCGACGTCATATCCTCAGTCTTTTTTGCCGCATGGTCCGATGCAGAAGCACCATTGCAAGTGCCGGTTGACGTTCTGAGATTTTTCGATTTCGAAGTTTCAGACCGAGTTCAAAGTTGGCTAAGTACCCCGTTGGGGAATATTTTAGTTTTTTCTTGCCTCAGTGATTTACCGGATATCAGAAAAAGTCAATAATTGCATTTCTTGTGGGAAACAGATACCGCATAGAGATTATCATACTTTGTGTATTCCTTGCTTAGCGCCTGAGCACGACGTTGTTGGCTGTCGCTCTTGTGCTAGATTCAATAAACGCACTATAAAGAGAAGGTTGGATTGTGCCAGGTTAGTCTTTGGGAAGCGGTGCAATTATAAAATGCCGTCGGATGCTCCGACGCCCGCTTCTTCGAAGAAGCGCAAGGAGAAAGCAGTTAAGCCTAGGCTAGAAGAACCGTCTGTACCGGACGCCGGTTCTTTAGAGGTGTCGGTGGAGTCGGTGGCTCCACCGGAGGTTTCTTTGGGTTCCCAGGGAGAGACTTTATTATTGCAAGATGTGGCCTCTCAGGAGGCAGGTCAGGCTGAAGGGGCTTCACAGGTTACTATACTCCCCTCCCTTCCTAGGGTGGCTAGGCCCTCTCCTTCTGTTTACAAGGCTTCTCCCAGAGGCAGGCCAAGTTCAGCTGCAGTTGGTGTCACCCCTAGTTCTTCTGGAACTGTGCCCAAGAAGCATATGCTTAAAATGGCAGAAGATTTGATTTATTTGATTAGGGGTTCTTTATCCCCTCCTGATAAGAGACCTAGGGTGGAGCCTGAGCCTGGGAGTTTTGAGCAGGCTTCGGATGTTTCAGAGTCTTCGGCTGAAGACTTGCAGGAGTATTCTCCTTATTCTGATGTGGATGATTCTACTCCTTCTGCTTCTCCTCCTGAGGATTTTTCTTTTTCAGAAACTCTTCATTCTATGAGGGAGCATTTTAAGTGGGAAGGTCAGGACTTCTCTGATTCCAGGAAAAGGCTTAGAGAATTTTTGTTTTTACCCCAGCATAGGCCTTTGGCTATACCTCCTGTTTTAGATGTGGTGGAAGATGTTTTTGCAGAGGCTTCTCTTAATCCTGATTCTTTGCCTCCTGCTCCTGTTAAACCGGATAGATATTACAGGGTGCCTGAAGCTCATAAGTATCTAGTCCTAGGGCAGACCCAGAAACTGTTAGTCAGGGGCCTAAAGGTGTTAAGGCTTCTGTTGTCAAGAATCCGGTTCCCTCAGACTAAGAGGCCAAGGCTTTGGATAGATGGGGAAAGAAAGTTTATACTTCTTCCACTCTAGCTATGAGGGCTTTGAATTGCCAGTTTCACATGTTAAAATACCAAAACTATCTCCTTTCACAATTGAAGTCTAAGGTTGATGCTCTGGCGGAAGGTATTGATTGTAAAGAGTTGCAAGATTTAGTACATGTTTCTGAACAGGTGGGTAAGCATTCTTTGCAATGTGGTTTTGATGCTGTACAGGCCTCGTCTAGGGTGGCTGCCACTGGGTCAGTTCTTCGCAGGCACGCCTGGCTGAGGGATCAGAATTTATCTGACCATGTTAAATCACGGATTTTAGATGCTCCTTTACAATCTGATGTGTTGTTTGGTTCTCCTGTTGAGACAGTCTTAAAGAAAATGGAAGACAAGGCTAAGTCTATGCAGACTGTTAAAGATTTTTTGCAGGTTCAGCCTCCTAAGTTTAGTAGAAATTGGCCTACTAAGGGGTGGATGTATCCTTCCTATGATTTCCAGTCTAGGGGTAGATCTAGACGTGGCAGGGGCAGAGCTCAGGGCTCTTTCAGGCCTAGAACAGGGAGTTCTCCTGCACAGTCTTCAGGTGAGGGCAGGGGTCAGTCCTTTCGTAAACAGACCCAATGACCTACCTTTTCAGCTGCCAGAGCCTTCTCGTCTGGCAGCACCTTTGGGAGGAAGGTTGGCACTTTTCAAAGAAAATTGGAGTTTAATTACCCAAGACAGATGGGTATTGGATATCATACACCACGGTTACCGGTTTTATTTCCTTACCTTGCCTCCTTTCAAAGGCATGCCAGACGTTCCTCCTCCACAAAGAATAGAGGCTCACAAGCAAATTTCTCTGTTACTCCAAATAGGGGCCATTCAGCCGGTCCCTATGCCAGAAGTGGGCCTAGGATTTTATTCTCGCCTGTTCCTAGTACCAAAGAAAGGGAACACGTGGAGACCAATTTTGGACTTATCTATCCTCAACACTTATCTGGACATTCCCAAGTTCAAAATGTTGACGTTACAGCAGCTTTTACCTCTGCTGGGCAAAGATCATTGGATGGTAACTTTAGATCTCAAGGAGGCTTATCTTCATGTTCCTATCAGACTCAGTTGCAGGAAGTATCTGCGTTTTCGAGCTGGGACTTCTCATTATCAGTTCTCTGCATTGCCCTTTGGCTTATCTACTGCGCCCAGAGTGTTCACGAAGGTTCTGGCTCCAGTGATAGCTTTCCTCAGGATGAAAGGAATACAGATTTATCCATATTTGGACGATTGCCTGATTTTGCTCAAGCAAGGGACGAGCTTCTTCATCATTTGGGTTATGTGATAGCAGTGCTAAGATGCCTGGGGTATTCTGTGAACGAAATAAAGTCCAGTCTAGTACCCTCTCAAGACATGTGCTTTCTGGGTGTGAGACTGAATACAGCATCCCAGATGGCCTTTTTGACCCCGGACAAACAAAAGAATCTTTCCCTTTACTTTCATCAGTTGTCTCATCAGTCCGGGCTGACTGCAAGGACAGTCCTTCAAGCCTTAGGGTTCATGGCATCTTGTATTCTGGTGCTTCCCAATGCCAAACTGTATATGAGGAAGCTACAATGGTATCTCAAAAATGTATGGACACAGCACTGCCAGGATATGGACACTGTCATTCAAATAATACCTTGCATTCAAAAGGAATTTTTGTGGTGGGCTCAGGAATGTCACCTAAACAAGGGACTCTCTGTGACCCAGCCAGAGGCGAGTCAGATTCTAACGACAGATGCCTCAGACAAAGCTTGGGGAGCTCATCTGAATGGAAAGTGGATACAAGACAAGTGGCCTGCCAGACTACAACATCTACATATCAACTTGAAAGAGATGTTAGCAGTCCAGTTTGCATTAATAGCCTTCAAGGATTTACTTCTACCAGGGCAGGTGTTGATTCTAACAGACAACACAACTGTCATGTGGTACATCAACAAGCAAGGCGGAACACATTCTTATCCTCTATGCAGGCAAGCAATGATTTTGTGGGAGACTGCTCTCAGTTTACAGCTAAATCTTCAGGCAAGGTTTCTGCCGGGAGCACAGAACTCCTTAGCAGATGTGTTGAGCAGACAAATTATGGATCCCCACGAGTGGAAATTGGATCCTCATGTATTTCGGAAATTGACAGTGTCATGGGGAACTCCAGACATAGATCTGTTCGCTTCCCCACTAAACCACCAGCTGCCAAAGTTTTGCACAAAAGGTTTCATCCCACAGCTTGGAAAGTGGATGCTCTTTCTTTCAATTGGAGCAATCTTCATGTGTATGCCTTTCCGCCTCTGCCTCTCCTCCCAAAGGTACTACTAAAGGTCAGACAAGACAAGCCAAGGATGATTTTGATAGCTCCAGATTGGCCTCGACAGCATTGGTACCCATTACTGAGGAGCCTGGTACGGAAGCCTCCATGGCCTTTGCCTTCGATTCCACACCTGTTGTCTCAGGAGGACAGTCATTTGCTCAATGTCAAGCTTCACTCTCTGCACCCAACAGCCTGGCATATTCTGTTTTGAACCATTGTGGGCCTCCACTTCCACAACAAGTTTTGAATGTTATTTTGGAAGCCAGAAGGCCTAGTACAAGGAAAGTGTACGCAGACAAATGGAAGAGATTTTTATTTTGGAGTGCAGCAAAGGATTTTGATGTTTCTGGGCCTAATTTAAGTGTGGCTCTTCAATATCTTACTGAGTTACTGGACAAAGGTTTGTCCTTCTCTTCTATCAAAGTTCATGCTGCAGCAATTTCGGCTCACTATGATTGTGACCCACCATTGTTTTCTCATCCTTTGTTCAAGCAATTTCTTAGAGGGGCAAAGAATATAAGACCCCCAAAGCTCCTACTCCTGCTTGGGATCTCAATTTTGTGTTGGAGAAACTCACTCTACAACCTTTTGAGCCTGCAGCTACTGCTGAATTAAAGTTTTTATCATGGAAGACTGCTTTTTTGTTGGCTATTACCTCTGCAAGAAGGGTTTCTGAGTTGCAGGCCCTTATGGCAGTTGAGCCTTTCTTAATTTTCCATAAGGATAGGGTATCTTTACGTACTAATCCTTCCTTTATGCCTAAAGTGGTTTCTAGTGTAGCTTTAAACCAAACTATTCATTTGCCTACCTTTTATGCAAATCCCCAAAATAAAGGGGAAAAGATTTTGCACACTTTAGATGTACACAGGCAGTTGCGTTATTATTTGGACAGAACTAAAGGGTTCAGGCAGTCTCAGCAGTTATTTGTTTCTTTTGCTTTGAGTTCTCAGGGCAAGCCTGTGTCAAAACAAACTATTTCTAAGTGGATTGGGTTTTGCATTGCTTTCTGTTATTCCCATCATGGCAAGGAAGTTCCAGCTGGGATTAGGCCTCATTCCACTAGGGCTACTGCCACTTCAACAGCTTTTTGAGAGGGGTGGCAACTAAGGATATTTTGGAGGCAGCTACTTGGAGTTCAGTGCATACTTTTCCAGGCATTATCACCTACCACTTTACTCTAAATCCAGGGCTGGTTTTGCCACTGCTGTTTTGCAGGGCATTTTAGCAGCTCCTGCTTCCTTATAATTTGGCCATCCTCCCTTTCCTCTGCTTTGGGATTCTACCCAAGTGTAAGGACTGCAGCAATGTGAGATGAAGAACATAGTACAGTTTTGTACCTACCATAAATGTAGATGTTCAAGATCCACATTGCTGCAGTCCAATTTACCTCCCTCCTTCCCCTCTGTTGTTAGAGGCGGTTGTGTGGGTTGGGTGGTCAATTGGGTGTATATTGTCTATTGTATATATTGTATATATTTTTAGTGCTAGGATGGTTGGTTGTTGGTTTGCTGTCTTTTGGTTTTTGACCTTTATTTTTAGGGTCTTCTGACATCTGGGGCAAGAAAAGACTGAGGATATGACGTCGGTCATGCGCATTTGTACCCTGACGTCCTGATGTCAGTCAAATGCGCCTTGACCGACGTCAGCCTTATACTTTGATATTCGGGCCGACCGAGGACAGCGGACTACCCAAGTGTAAGGACTGCAGCAATGTGGATCTTCGAACATCTACATTTATGGTAGGTACAAAACTGTACTTTTCCCTCCCTCCAGTCCCCTGTTTTTCTCTGTCCTTTATACCTATCCTCTATATGGCCATTTTTTATGGCAGTGGTATTTACTTTTTACTGATGGTGTTCCACACCATATACTAGGTTTCTATTTGGGGGGCTCCTGACATCTGGGGCAAGAAAAGCTGATGTAATGACATTGGCTGCCTGTTTTATACCCCTGACGACATTGAAGAAATGACAGCATCTGACGCAGAAATCCCAAGACTCTGGTATTCGGGCTGACTGAGGGTTACCTGCAGGCAGATAACCCAAGTGTGATGACTGCAACAGTGAATGCACTCTAACATCTACATTTATGGTAAATGTACAGAATTGTACTTTCTCCCTCTGACCAGAAGTCCCACTATGCTCCTTCACCCTTACCCCTCTCATTCATTGTCCCAGGGTAGGCAGCCATCTGGCCTACTTCTGCCAGAACTGGTTAAGCAGAACTACAGACTAGCAGGTTTTATGAATGGTCTCTAGAAGATAAATACACTTCACATCCAAACCAAAAAAGACTATCTGATGTTGTCAGTCTTCACGTAATACTTGACTGTGGGCTTGGTTCTGAGCCTCGGAACAGACTCTGCCATTATTTCAGCACATGCCTTCCAAAACTCTCGAGCTAGGCTCTATCCATAATGCTCCTCACCAAATTACCTCAGATCTCATTTGCTGATTGGTAGCGCCAGACATGTTCATTCAACCTCTTGAGCTTTGGTTTCTTCTAGCTGTAAGTTAGATTTTTTTCTTGATATCTAACTTCTAAATCCAACCAGATGGTGTTGAAGTGCTGAAGTATAACCAGTAAGAAATAGTAGCACAACGTTGCAAGTCCACAGATGGGATTTATTAATACAAAAATACACAAATAGTTAAGCGCTTTCATCAAACAGTATGACTTCATCAGAACAGTTAAAATATGAACTTTCAGGCTTAAATACCCCACAGTTTGAATTAATTGGTCTTGGAATTGGCAAATCATATTTCAAACATGCCAAATCTCATGAATAATGAAACAAATAATTAAATAAGTCCAACATTAAACATGTGTACCATTACAATATACAAATAAAAGTAGCACATTTTTATATATATATTTTTATATAAAAATTGTAGTGCAAAAGTGCAGAAATATAAACTGTTAATATTCTAAAAAAGACTTTCTTACATATTAAAAATTACTTCACTGACTGAACAGCCAGTGTGTTATACTGAATCTGCCTTCTTTCAAAACAGGCATAATTGAAAGATGTTCATTAATGCCTGGGGGTTGGTCAGCAGCTAGCCGGAGTTGCCACATCAATTCCTTCTTGTGTAACCTATTTTGCCAATCACCCCCCCCCCCTCACATCCACTGTAACAAAATCCAAAATACCAAACTTAAAACCACTAAAATTTCTACACAAACCACTGTGTTTGTATAATGCATTAGTATTTTTTCCAGATTTGGTATCATATAAATGCTCATATATCCTGTTCTTCAACATCCTTTCCGTCTTTCCGACGTAGAATGAAGAACAGGAAGTACATTTAGCAAGATATACCAGTTTACTGGAACAACAGTTCCCATTTTTCAAATAAATATGACACTTGTTGAGATTATTAATAATGATGTCACGTTCAAGCATTATATAGGAACAATAATGACATCTACTTCTAAATCCTGTTTCTTGCTTCTATCTTTTCTACCTGCTCCTATAGTTTTCTTAGGTGTGTGTATGTGTTTTTTCCCTCTCCCTTACTGTTTGGTATTCTGAGGTACCACCTTTGGTACTTATCCCCTCGCATTTACCTTTGGATAACTTGCTTTACCGTCATTGGTAATTTCCTTCTTTCCCTTTCCTTTCTCTTAATTAAAAAAATAAATAAATAAAATAAAAAATCTCCTCCTTAGAGTCGGTCTGTGACCGTGTGTGTCAGGTGGCCTTAGTTTCTCTTCATGGCTGACAAGCCTTCTAAATGCACCTCTGGTTTCAAGAGGTATCAGACATGTGAAAGAAAAATGCCGAATTGAGATGGACATAGCTTTTTTTTTTTTTTTTTTTATACTAAATAAATTTTTATTGCTTTTCAGAAACATAAATATATATATAGTATATATATCAAAGAAATATTTACATAGTCAAAGCTTAAGTGGAGAAACAATTCCAAAAACAAATATTACAAAAGCAACTGTTTACATGGGATGTCTATACTTGAAAAACTTTTTCTTAAATGTATCTTTGAATAAGATTGTAATTTATTAGTCTTCTGTTTCCCGCACTTGATTTACTTTCTGCCAGGCAATGCTTCTTTTATGTGTTTTATCTTGGTGCTATCCATCTTCAGGAAGATTGTGTATGTGTCACGGGTTCAGTGCTAGAACCCTGACAGAGCACAAAAATAAGCTTATACTTAAAGGACTTTCGAAATCTGATTTTGAAGAGGCCATCTCTGGTTCCAAGACAGAAGCCAAATGTTCATCGTGTTTCACTGTTGCAGTCATTACACTTGGGTTATCCTGCTGGCAGGCTACCCGCAGTCAGCCTGAATTCCAAAGTCCCAAAGTCTTGGTCTGGCGTCAGTTGCTGTCGCCTCTTCCCTGACGTCACTGCGCCAGGGGTATAAAAGATGCAGCTGATGCCATTTTCTTCAGTCTTTCTTGTCACGCGGTGCCCAAAGCAAAAGCAGATGTTCATCGTGTTACCCTGCTGCAGTCATCACACTTGGAGTTATCCTGTCGTCAGGCGGTCCCGCAGTTGGCTGGAATTCCAAAGTCTTGGTCCGTGGTCGGTTGCTGTCACTTCTTCCCTGACGTCAGTGCGCCAGGGGTATATATAATGCAACCGACGCCATTTTCTTCAGTCTTTCTTGCCGCGCGGTGCCCGAAGCAGAAGCAGTTCGCAAGTGCTGGTCGGCCGACTACTGAGATTTTCGAATTTGAATTTCAGACCGAAGTCTTCTATAAAGCTAAGTACCCCGTTGGGGAAACTTTTCTTGCCTCAGACCGATGTCAGAAAAAGTTAATAATTGTATTTCTTGTGGGAAGCAAATACCTCATAAGGATTTTCATTCTTATTGCATACCTTGCCTAGGCCCAGACCACGACGTCACTAGTTGTCATTTTTGTGCTAGGTTTAATAAGCGTACTATTAAAAGACACTTTGATTTCGCACAACACTACTTCGGTAGGAAATTTAACTACACCATGCCGTCGGAGCAACTGACTACCGGCGTGCACAAAAAATGCAAGGATAAGGACAGACAGCCCAGGCCTAAGCCAGATTCTGAGGCCTCAACTGGCCCGGTATCCGGTCCTCATTGAGACTCCGATGCAGCCTCTGACTACCGCAGATCTGGAACCCCAGACCGCTTCAGAATTTTTGACAGAATGTACCAGGCCGACGCAGCCATTTAGTGCAGGCCCTACCGACGACATTGCTGAAAAAGATGTCGGTGCTGCAGAAACCCCATCGGTTTCTGAAGGCGTTTTCAGACCGACGCTCACCATTAAATCGTTTTCTACGACGAAGACTCCTATTAAATCTAAAAAGACTGCACTTCAGTCCCCTGTTCAAGGCCCCATGCCTAAGAAACAGATGCTCAAAATGGCTGAAGATTTGATCACTTTAATCAGGGGTTCCCAGCCCCCTCCTGACAAAAGGAAGATTATGCATCCTCTGAACAAGCGTCCATTTCTTCAGACTCCTCTGAGGACTAAGATTACTCTTTCTCCCCTTATGAAGATTCTGATGCTGAGGATTCCATTCCCTCATCTTCTCCTCCAGAAGACTACTCCTTTGGGGAAACTTTACACACTATAAGGGAACATTTTCACTGGGAAGGTCAGGACTACTCTTACTCGAAGAAAAGGCTCAGAGAGGGTTTCTTTTACTCCCCCAACACAGACCACTTGCCATCGCACCAGTTTTAGACATTGTGGATGGTTTACTTAGAATCCAGTTTTAACCCTGATTCTCTTCCTCCTGCTCCGTAAGCCTGACAGATGATATAGAGTGCCTGATTTCCACAAATTTCTTTACAAAAGCCCTGTTGCTGACCCAGAGACAATCTCCCAGGGTCCCAAGGGGGGCTAAGGCTTCTTTGGCTAAAAATCCTGTACCTTCTGAGAGGGATTCCAGAGCACTAGACAGGTGGGGGGAAAAAGGTTTACACCTCAACCACTCTAGCTATGAAGGCACTAAATTGCCAATTTCACATGCTTAAGTATCAGCAATTTCTAATCTCTCAGTTAAAGCAAAAAATTACCACTCTCCCTCAACAATCTGAATTGAAAGAAATGCAGGATCTGTTGCATGCCACTGAACAGGTGGGCAAACATACCTTACAATGTGGGTTTGATTCTTTGTAGGCCTCCTGCAGAGCAGCTGTCACTGGGTCTGTTATACGTAGGCATGCTTGGTTAAAGGAACAAACTCTACCTGATCATGTTAAAGCAAAACTTTTAGATGCTCCCTTACAGCAGGATGTTCTTTTTGGACTTAAAGCAGAAGAAGTCTTAAATAAAATGGAGGATAAGGCAAAAATCTATGCAGACAGTCAAAGATTTCCTACAGGTACAGCCCCCTCGCTTTAGCAGAAACTGACCAATAAAAAATTGGTCCTTAACAGCTACAGACAGACCACAGAGGGGTAAATACAGATGCCCAAGAGGCAGAGGACAACCTCAAGCCCAGTACACATCTTGCCAAAGGGGCACTACAACACAGAAGGGAGGAGAAGACAGGTCCCAATCTACCAGAAGGCAAACTCAATGACTTGCACCTCATCTGGCCAAGCAACACTCTTGGCAGCCCCCTTGGGAGGAAAACTCACACTTTTTTCAGACAACTGGCACATTGTCACAAAGTACAAATGGGTCCTAGACATAATTTTATGAGGATACAGATTCCATTTTCACACCTTGCCAATGAAAAGAGGAATGCCAAACCTGCCACCAAATCAATGGGCAGAGGCACAAAAACAAATTACAGCTCTCATGGACATGAGAGCCATTCAACTGGTACCTACTCGAGAGCAAGGTCAAGGATTTTACTCAAGACTTTTTTTAGTGCCCAGAAAGGACAATGCCTGGAGACCAATTCTGGACCTTTCAATTCTAAACACCTACTTGCAAGTACCCAAATTCAAGATGCTAGCACTACAGCAGCTTCTTCCCATGTTGGGCAAGGAAGTGGCTAGTAACGTTGGACCTCAAGGAGGCATACCTGCATGTCCCTATCTGACAAAGTTGCAGAAGATACCTCCGTTTCATTGCAGGTTCAACCCATTACCAATTCTCTGCACTGCCCTTTGGCTTATCTACTGCGCCCAGAGTCTTCACAAAATGCCTGGCACCAGTAATTGCATACTGCAGACAAAGAGGAATTCAAATATACCCATACCTGGACGACTGCCTCATCCAAGCAGAAAGCAAGGACATTCTATTACATCATCTGGCTTTTGTGAAACATGTACTAAATTGCCTGGAGTACACAGTAAACGAAAAGAAGTCAAAACTAGTACCCTCACAAAATATGACATTCCTGGGTGCCAGCTTGAATACAACGGCCCAGAAGGCTTATCTGACGCCAGACAAACAACTACAACTGACTCAATATTTCAAAACAATGGCAACAAAGGCTCAATTAACTGCAAGAAAAATTCTGCAGGCCTTGGGCTTCATGGCATCTTGCATATTACTAATACCATTTGCAAAGCTGCATATGAGGAAATTACAGTGGTACCTAAAAAGCGTATGGTCTCAACACAGCCACAGCTTGGACACAATGATATCTCTCATTCCCTGCCTACAACAGGAGTTTCTATGGTGGTCGCAGACATGTCACCTCAACAAGGGTCAGCCTTTCACCTTGCCCCCAGCCAGGCAAACTATCACAACAGATGCATCAGATTACGCTTGGGGGGCTCACATGGCAGGACAGTGCGTTCAAGGCATATGGACTGCAGATCAAAGGAATCTGCACATCAATCAAAAAGAGATGCTAGCTGTACAGAAAGCTCTGACAGCCTTCAAGGATGTATTACATCCAGGACAACTGACAATAAAGACGGACAACGCCACAGTAATGTGGTACATAAACAAGGGGGTACCCACTCCTACCCTCTGTGCAGGCAAGCAATGACCTTAAGGAACACAGTTCTGGCTTACCAAGTTCAGTTACAAGCTCAATTCCTGCCAGGACAGAAGAATACATTGGCAGACGACCTCAGCAGAAACATCATGGATCCCTACGAGTGGAAACTAGATCCACAAATATTTACAATAACTCAGAAATGGGGCCTTCCAGACATAGACCTGTTTGCCAGCCCTCAAAACTATCAACTAACAAAATTTTGTACAAGGGCACTTCACCATCAAGTGTGGAAAGTGGACGCACTCTTCCAGTTGGAAAAACCTGACAGTATATGCCTTCCCTCCATTGCCTCTCCTCACAAAGGTACTTCTGAAAGTCAAAAAGGAGAGACCTCGACTGATTCTCATAGCTCCAGACTGGCCACGCCAGCACTGGTACCCGCTATTGAGGAATATGGCCCACGGCCCACCATTGATATTACCACAAATTTCCCATTTACTCGCACAACAAAACAATCAGATTCTTCACAGCCAGCTCAAAACCTTAAATCTGGCTGCATGGCAAATCAACTAAGCATCCAGACAGCTCCTCTTTCCCAAGCAGTTATGGATGTTATCCTGGAAGCTAGGAGGCCAAGCACCAGGAAGGCTTATTCGGACAAATGGAAAAGGTTTTGTGCCTGGAACCAGTCTAAAGGCCGAGACACAATTCAGCCTCACATGCCTCACATTCTACAGTATTTAACTGAGATGTTGCACAAAGGACTTTCTTTCTCCTCCATTAAAATCCATGCTTCAGCTATTTCAGCCCACTACAACACGGATCCACCCTTATTTTCGCATCCACTTCTAAGGCAGTTCTTCAGAGGGGCAAAAAACATTAGACCACCCAGGAGAGCACCTACACCAACATGGGACCTCAGTTTTGTTCTGGAAAAACTAACGCTACCTCCCTTTGAACCAGCTTTCTCTGCAGATCTTCAGTTCCTATCATGGAAGACTGCCCTGCTGCTAGCAATAACTTCAGCTAGAAGAGTCTCAGAGCTACAGGCACTAATGGCAGTGGAACCTTTTCTCATTTTTCATCAAGACAGGGTTTCTCTACGAATTAATCCTTCCTTTATGCCTAAGGTGGTTTCCAGTGTGGCTTTAAATCAAACCATCCACTTACCCACCTTCTTCCCAAATCCACAGAACATAGGTGAGAGACTCTTGCATTCCTTGAACATTCACAGGCAACTTTGTTACTACTTGGACAAAACTAAGGCTTTCAGAAAATCTGACCAGCTCTTTGTATCCTATGCTACAGCTTCTCAAGGGAAGGCTATATTAAAGCAAACCATTTCCAAATGGATAGGTCATTGCATATGTTTTTGCTACACCCATCATGGAAAACCAGTTCCTGCTACCATTAGGCACCACTTTACCAGGGCAACAGCTACTTCTACAGCCTTTCTCAGGGGGGTTCCAACCAAGGAGATTTTGGAAGCTGCAACTTGGACTTCAGTACACATCTTTACCAAACACTATCACTTACCACTTTACTCTAACACCAGGGCAGGCTTCGCCACTGCAGTTCTGCAGGGCCTTCTAGCCTCCTCTAACCCTCTATGATACCTCCACCCATCCTTAGCTTTGGGATTCAACCCAAGTGTGATGACTGCAGCAGGGTAACACGATGAACATAGTACAGTTTTGTACCTACCATAAATGTAGATGTTCGAGTGTACACCCTGCTGCAGTCCAGGTTACCCTCCTTCCATCCCCTCTGACCTACTGGCTAAATCTCTTCAATACCTTCCTGATGTATTTGCTTGTAGCTGAAGGGATTTTGTGTTTGTGCAAGTTTACTCAATTTGGTACTAATTACTGACCACCTTTTTGGGGGCACCTGACATCTGGGGCAAGAAAAACTGAAGAAAATGGCTTCGGTTGCATTATATATACCCCTGGCGCACTGACGTCAGGAAAGAAGTGACAGCAACCGACGCCGGACCAAGACTTTGGAATTCCAGCCGACTGCGGGACCGCCTGAAGACAGGATAACCCCAAGTGTGATGACTGCAGCAGGGTGTACACTCGAACATCTACATTTATGGTAGGTACAAAACTGTACTTTCGCAAGTGCCGGTCGGCCGACTCCTGAGATTTTTGAAATTGAATTTCAGATCCGAAGTCTTCAGTAAGGCTAAGTACCCCGTTGGGGAAAACTTTTTTCTTGCTCCAGACCGATGTCAGAAAAAGTTAACAATTGTATTTCTTGTGGGAAGCAAATACCTCATAAGGATTTTCACTCTTACTGTATTCCTTGCTTAGGCCCTGACCACGATGTTGCTAGTTATCGGTTTTGTGCTAGATTTAACCAATGCACTATTAAGCGTCGGAACAATTTTGCTTTTCATTACCTTGGCCGAAGGTTTAACTACATAATGCCGTCGGAACAGCCGATGACCGAAGTTCATAAAAAGCGCAAGGAAAAAGAAAAGGACAAGCATCCGAGGTCCAAAACCGATGATGAAGCCTCTTCTAGGCCAGTCGCCAGTTCTCAGTGAGGCACTTACACAGCCCCTGACACCCGCTACCTCAGAGCCACAGGCTGCCTCCGACTCCCACATGGAGACAGCTAGGCCTCTGGATACTCAAGGTATTGGGCCTTCGGAAACTAATCCCTCAGATGGGTCCGGAGCCGCTGAGCAGGCATCCTCTCCTGAGGGTGTTTTCAGACCTACACAGCTTTATATCAAGCCAACTTCAGCATCAAACACTAAGACAGTTTTAAAGACAAGAAAGCAAGTACAGCATTCTCCAGGACAGACTTGCATGCCTAAGAAACAGATGCTCAAAATGGCCGAAGACCTAATTACTTTGATCAGGGGCTCCCATCCCCCTCCTGATAAGAAGCCTAGGCAAGACACTGAATATGATTCCTCTGATCAGGTTTCCATTTCCTCTGACTCCTCTTTAGAACAGGGATACTCTATTCCTCCCTATGAGGATTCTGATGCTGAAGAATCTATTCCTTCAGCTTCTCCTCCTGAGGATTATTCATTTGGGGAAACCTTGCATACCACGAGGGAGCATTTCCACTGGGAGAGCCAAGATTATTCAGATTCTAAGAAAAGGCTCAGAGACGTTTTTTTACTTCCTCAGCACAGACCTCTTGCTATTCCTCCTGTTCTAGACATTGTAGATGATGTCTTTTCGGAGTCCAGCCTGTCTCCCGACACTCTACCTCCTGCACCTGTTAAGCCAGACAGATACTACAGGGTTCCAGATTCTCATCAATTTCTGTATAAAAACCCTGCTGCTGACCCAGAAACTGTTTCACAGGGTCCCGAAGGAGTCAAAGCTGCTACTGCAAAAAACCCTGTCCCCTCAGATAGAGATTCTAGGGCACTGGACAGATGGGGGAAAAAAGTTTACACTTCTGCTACCTTGGCTGTAAGGGCTTTAAATTGTCGTTTTCATATGCTTAAATATCAGCAATATTTAATGTCTCTGTTAAAACAGAAAATGTTGACAAATTCTGAATGTGCTGAGAACAAGGAATTGCAGGATTTATTGCATGCAGCTGAACAAGTGGGAAAACATCCTTTGCAATGTGGTTATGATTCACTGGAGGCCTCTTGCAGGGCCGCTGTAACAGGCTCGGTCATAAGAAGGCATGCTTGGTTAAAAGAGCAGACTCTACCTGATCATGTTAAAGCAAAATTATTGGATGCTCTTTTACAGCATGATACTTTGTTTGGTGTTAAGGCAGAAGAGGTGTTGAAGAAAATGGAGGATAAAGCTAAATCTATGCAGACAGTGAAGGATTTCTTACAGGTGCAGCCACCCAGATTTAGCAGGAACTGGCCTTCTAAGAATTGGTCCTTTCCTGTGTCAGGCAGGCCACAAAGAGGCAGATAGACACCCTAGAGGCAGACAACAATCCCAGGGCTCGTACAGGCCCAAACAGTGGGGTACTTCTACCTCCAAAAACGGAGAAGACAAATCACAGCGATATAGGAAACAGTCCCAATGACTTCCCACTACCAATGTCAAGCATTTTTCTTTTGGCAGCACCCTTAGGGGGAAAGCTAGCACTTTTTTCACAAAATTGGCACATGATTACCCAGAACAAATGGGTCTTAAATATAGTCTCTCAGGGCTACAGGTTCCACTTTCACACCCTTCCAAAGGCCAAAGGTATGCCAGACCTGCCACACAATCAATGGGCAGAGGCACAAAACCAAGTTTCATCCCTTATGGACATGAGGGCTATTCAGCCAGTGCCACAACAAGAGCAGGGACAAGGATTTTACTCAAGACTTTTCTTAGTACCAAGAAAGGACAAAGCATGGAGACAGATTCTGGACCTGTCTATTCTAAATACTTTTCTGGACATTCCGAAATTCAAAATGTTAACTCTGCAGCAGCTTCTGCCCATGCTGGCAAAAAGGCTTGGCTTGTAACTTTGGACCTCAGAGGCATACCTGCATGTCCCAATCAGACAATATTGCAGAAGATACCTCAGATTCATAGCTGGATCAAAGCACTACCAGTTCTCTGCACTGCCCTTTGGCTTAACTACTGCGCCCAGGGTCTTCACAAAATGCCTGGCACCAGTAATTGCATTTTGCAGACAAAAAGGAATTCAAATATATCCCTACTTGGACAGCCTTATTCAAGCAGAGACCAAAGACCTCCTACTAAAGCATCTGGCGTTTGTAAAAAGATTACTAATTTGCCTAGGGCACACAGTAAACGAAAATAAATCAAAACTAGTACCCTCTCAAGGGTTAATATTCTTGGGTGCAAGCTTAAATACAACTGCCCAGATGGCTTATCTCACGCCAGACAAACAAAGGCATCTGACTTTTTACTTCGAAAATATGGCAACAAAGACACAGTTATCTGCAAGAAAAATTCTGCAGGCTCTGGGCTACATGGCCTCCTGCATTCTGCTAATTCCATATGCAAGACTGCATATGAGGAAACTACAATGGTACCTAAAAAGTGTTTGGACTCAACATCGTCACAGCCTGGAATCATTCATTTCCCTCATTCCTTGCCTGCAACAGGAATTTCGATGGTGGGCACAGGCCTGTCACCACAACAAGGGACAGCCATTCACTTTACCCACAGCCAGGCAAACACTAACAACAGATGCATCAAATTATGCCGGGGGGGGGGGGGCCCACATGGCAGGAAAATGTATTCAGGGCACATGGCCCCCAAGCCAAAGGCATCTACACTTCAATCAAAAAGAGATGCTAGCTGTACAAAATGCCCTGACAGCCTTCAAGGACCTACTTCATCCAGGACAGCTGCTAATAGATGGACACCACCACAGTCATGTGGTACATAAACAAGCAAGGGGGCACACATTCCTACCCCCTCTGTAGACAAGCTATGATTTTGTGGAACACAGCATTGACTTACCAAGTACACCAATTCCTGCCCGGAAAAACAAATGCTCTGGCAGACTAAACAGAAACCTCATGGACCCTCTCGAGTGGAAACTAGATCCACAAATCTTCAGCATGATAACAAGGAAATGGGGACGCCCAGACATAGATCTTTTTGCCTCCCCTCACAACTGCCAACTTCAGAGATTCTGCACAAGGACTTATCACAAACAAGCATGGAAAGTGGACGCCCTGTCATTCAGCTGGAACAACCTTACAGTATATGCCTTTCCTCCACTGCCTCTCCTCCCCAAGGGTACTCCTAAAGGTCAGACAAGAGAAGCCACAAATGATTCTGATTGCCCCGGATTGGCCACGCCAACACTGGTACCCAGTCCTAAGGAGCTTGTCCCAAGGCCCAGCCTGGACATTGCCTCAAATTCCTGATTTACTGACCCAACAAAACAATCAGATCCTGCACAGCCAACTTGGAACTCTAAACCTAGCTGCATGGAGGATACTGTAACCATTCAGAATACACCTCTCTCTAAAGCGGTTGTGGATGTCATTTTGGAGGCCAGGAGGCCCAGCACCAGAAAGTCTTATGCAGAGAAATGGAAGAGATTCTGTGCTTGGAACCAGGCACAAGGAATTGACACGCTTGTTCCAAATATTCCTCAGATTTTACAATATCTAACTGAGATGCTGGACAAAGGCCTATTCTTCTCATCAATTAAGATCAATGCCTCTGCCATTTAAGCTCATTACAATACAGACCCACCTATTTTTTCATATCCGTTGCTTAGGCAGTTCCTCAGGGGGGCCAAAAACATAAGACCTCCAAGGAGAGCACCAATACTTGCATGGGACCTCAATTTTGTCTTGGAAAATCTCACAATGCCTCCTTTTGAGCCAGCCAATTCAGCCGACATAAAATTCTTGTCATGGAAAACAGCTCTGCTCCTAGCAGTAACTTCAGCAAGAAGAGTCTCAGAGTTTCAGGCATTAATGGCTGAGGAAACTTTTATTATCTTCCATCCGGACAGGGTTTCTCTAATGACAAACCCAACATTTATGCCTAAGGTAGTGTCCAGTGTGGCTCTTAACCAAACCATTCATTTGCCTACTTTTTATCCAAACCCACAGAATAAAGGGGAGAGACCTGCATTTTTTGGACATGCGCAGGCAGCTACGCTTCTACTTGGACAAAACTAAAGCTTTCAGAAAGACTGAACAACTTTTAGTGGCATATGCTGCAGGATCACAAGTAAAGGCGATCTCAAAGCAGACTATTTCAAAATGGATAGGACACTGCATTCGTTTCTGCTATTCACAACATGGTAAATCAGTGCCTGAGGGTGTTAGACCACATTCTACCATGGCAGCAGCCACCTCAGCAGCCTTCCTCAGAGGAGTACCAACCAAGGGTATTTTGGAGGCTGCAACTTGGACTTCAGTGCACACTTTTACTAAGCACTTTACCACTTGCCTCTTTACTCTAAATCCAGTGCAGGCTTTGCCACTGCAGTCTTACAGGGCCTTATAGCTACTCCTAATTTTATTTAGACCCAGCCGCCCAACCTCAACTTTGGGATTCAACCCAAGTGTAATGACTGCAACAGTGAAACACGATGAACATAGTACAGTTGTGTACCTACCTACCTTAAATGTAGATGTTCGAGTGTATTCACTGTTGCAGTCCAGGTTAACCAGCCACCATTCCCATTTCTTTGCTGGGATTTATCTGTACTTCTCTATCCTATACAAATTATGTGGGGTATTTGCTTATAGATGAAGGTATTGTTATGTTAGTACATGCTTTTATTAGCAATGTTTTTTAGCCTACCCTTTTGGAGGCACCTGACATCTGGGGCAAGAAAAACTGAAGAAAATGGCTTCAGCTGCATCTTTTATACCCCTGGCGCACTGACGTCAGGGAAGGGGCGACAGCAACCGACGCCGGACCAAGACTTTGGAATTCAGGCCGACTGCGGGTAGCCTGCCAGCCGGATAACCCAAGTGTAATGACTGCAACAGTGAATACACTCGAACATCTTCATTTATGGTAGGTACACAACTGTACTTTCCTTTTCCTCTTCAGAACCAAAAAAGCACACTCATTCAGTTCTGACAGCTTTCACAAAACAACCATCAAAATTGATGGTCTCCTATGGTGTTGACAGTCTCCTCGACACTGGTAGGAAAAGATACTCTTCCCTTGACATTGACCTCTTCAGCACCACATTCTGTGCAAACAACTCTCCCTTCTGTACCAATGTATTCCTCAGTACCAAAGGAGCCTCCGATGAGAATTTTACCACAGACGTTCTATTCACCCTCAACTGACCCATTCAAGGACCATCTTCCGATCTCATTTATGGAGAGATGGCCTCCAAGGTCTCCATCGGTCTCCTCTATTTGGTGCACCAAAAGCCTGTCTGCGTCAGACATTGGGACTAGTGGATCAGCTGATGGTGAGGGGATTACCTCTGTCCTCAGTTCCTAGCCTTGTTAGCTGTGGGTACACCCATGCAAATTCCTCCATCTCCAGCCAAGATTTCGTAGACCCTAGTGCCGACCATCCTGGATTTGACTGTGTTGGTGCCGGTCAGAGCTCCTTCTCTGGTGCACTGATAGTTGCCCTGAGCTCTTCTGGTTTGTCAGAATAAGAGATCTCCTGGGGTTGAGGCTTCATTGCTGTTTCCGAGGGGCAGGGTTCAACTTCGACACTTTCTGATCCCTCCATGCACCTTGGCGCACCGGCATGCGCAACTTCAACCCTGGTTTCTGCTTGGAGGCGGCTTCATTGGTGCAGGGCTGGGACCACGGTTCCAAAGGAGTCTGTTTCATTTCCGGTCTCCCATCCCTCTACGAGAGGGTGCTCCCTTCCAGGCTATTGTTATGCCTTCCCTGTCGGGCTAAACAACTTGTCATCCCCTTGACCGGAGCTTCTTTCAGTCTCTTCCCTGGGACAGAGGGCACAAAAGCCTCAGGAGCGAACCACCTTGGTTATATCATCTTTGGATATCACTCTGGAACACCGCACTGAAAAAGTACTTTCGAAAACAAAGTGCAAGAGGAAGCACTTGGACTCCACTGAAGAGTCCTTAACAGAAACCAGTTTCGATGAAGAAGATTCTCCCAAGTCAGCCCCTGAAAAGATTTCCTTTGGGGACATCCTAGAAATCCTGAAACAGAGGGGGTGGCTGGACTACCCTCCAACCTTCCTCAGAGGAGTCTTTATACCTAGAGGCTTTTTGTGACCAGCCCTCTACCTCTTAGATCTCTCCACACACTGACTATCCTATTAAACTGATTGCCCAGCAGGCCTGGTAAATTCCTGACTCTGTTTAGCCGATCCCTAAGAGACCTGGCCAGATTCTCTCTGCCCCAAAAGATGAGCAACATTGGGCCAAGGATGTTCATGTAGACACCATGGTGGTAGCACCATCCACTAAAAAGGAACTTGCCAAAGAAAGCCCTACTATCCATCCTCCTAACAAGGAGTCTGGGATGATGGACAGATTTGGGAAGCGCATGTACACTTCATTGACCTTTGCTCTCAGGTCCTTGAAATTATATGGCATATTTTACTAGGCTTCAGAGAGATCTGATTAAATAACTTTCAGATACTCTTACAGAGTGTCACCCTTGAATCTATTTCCATTTCATCCCTGTGGCTAATTGCTCATGCTGTCAGAGGGACGACGAGCAGCAGGTTCAGGCGTAGCCATTAGGAGACATGCCTGGATGTGCTTATGGTACTTCGCAGAGCCATTTAAGTCTTTCGTCAATGCTTTGTTTGATGGATCATCCCTGTTTGGCCCTAAAGTTAGAGAGACTAGCCAGTTGTGAGAAGGATGGGAAGACCCTTTCTGCAGTGGGTCTTTCGCTTCTCCACTCAACTCCAGGAACCAGGGAAGTGGAAGGCTATGGTTCAAAAAGACCCAAGGACGTTTCCAGGACTCGCATGGCAATGATGTCCTCCGGGGCAGAGGGGGAAAACTAACAATGGAAGACGCCATCCAAGAGGCAAGAATGGCCCATAGAATCAGGGATCTGGAGACTCTCTCTGTGGTAACTTCTACCAGTGCTCCTGAAAGGAGACCCGATTGCCTTCCTGTGGAGGCAGTCGGGGGTTGATTATCCCTGCACTAATCTGCCTGGCTAGTAATGACGATGGACAAATGGGTGCAGGAGGTAATTTTCAGAGGTTACAATATTCCCCTTTCAAAAAAAAAAAAAAGAACAACCATGAAGAATCCCAGACATTCCACCCAGTCAGAGGGAGGCAGTAGTCTTAGAAATTCAAAATCTGCTCAACAAAAGTCATCCAGGTAGTCCCGCCAGACCAGAGAGGATCCGGAATTTACTTGAGATTCTTTAGTGCCAAAGAAAACAGGGGACTGAAGACTAATCTTAGATCTCAGTCAGTTCAACAAATCAGTTCAGACCAAATTCCAGATGGTCACGGTTCAGTCAATACTTCCATTCTTGGAAAAAGACAATTGGATGTGCTCAGTAGATCTTCAGGATGCCTATTACCATATAAAAATAGGCAAGTGATCCGGAAGACTTTTACGCTTCCAGCTGGGAGCCAGTCACCATCAGTTCAGAACACTGCCCTTTGGTCTCACCACAATCCCCAGGGTGTGTACCAAATGCATGGCAGTGGTAGCGGCACATCTCAGACTGCTAGGGTTCAGAGCGTTTCCATATCTAGACGATTGGCTCCTTACTGCTCTTGCCAGGTGTCAACTTGTAATGGCACGAGGTTACTCTCTTCATCTTTGTTTCAACTTAGGAATCAATATAAACTATGAAAATTCCCATCTAGAACCATCAAGATGACTGGAATTCATTGGAGCTGTGCTAGACACAGTCAGTGGCCTTGTCACTTCCCCTAGAAAGACTCAAAAGGATCAGATCACAAGGGAGCTAAATCATTCGTAGCAAGAAATTAACAGTGAGACTCATTCTACAAACTCTAGGGTTGATGGCAGCCTCTATCACTCTAGTTCCCCTGGCCAGGTACCACATGCAAATTATTCAATGGCTTTTGGCCCCCCAATGGTCCCTATTGGATCAGCCAGTGTCCCATCTATTTATGTTCACCAGCCATTGCAAGGAAGACTTGAGTTGGTGGCTCCATTCCAATGAAATGTTGTTGGGTCGTCCCTTTGCTCCTCCTCATCCCCAGGCCATATTGACCATGGTCGCTTGCCAGATGGAGGGGGGGCTTTTTCTGGGAAAGATGGTCTAAGGTATTTGGTCCCAGCTGGAGGCCAACTTGCAGAGCAACATTCTAGAGATGAGGGTGGTGCTCTTAGCGTTGCAAGGATTTCAAGATATCCTCCCTTTTGGAACGATTGCAGTTCAAACAGACAACATGTAGTAGTCTGGTATATCAACAAACAAGTGGAACCAGGTTGTACTCTCTGTTGAGAAGCTCTGAGTCTGGCAATGGGCGATTTTCTTCCAAACGCTTTCTAAAAGCAATGCACATTCCAGGGAGCTCCAACTTGATTTCGGACAAGTTGATCAAAACCAGCTTCATTCCCCACGAGTGGTGTCTCATCTAGTGGTTATGGGAAAGATATTCCACCACTAGGGCCAACCTTGCTACAACCTGTTTGTGTCTTCTCTGAACAACAGGTGCAGCAGTTACTTTGCCCTGATTCCCCCCCCCCCCCGGGAGACACCCAGAGATGCTCTCCTTCATGATTTGCCCCCTGGTATACTGTATGCCTTTCTCCCGATTTCTCTAATATGTCACTTTCTAAAGAAAGCCAACAGGTCGGAGAACAGAATAATCCTCATTGCCCCATTCTGGCCTCGACATGTCTGGTTTCTCTTCCTTTGGCCTTATCTACTGCAGAAACCCTGGATGCTGGACCCAGCTCCAGACCTATTGTTCCACCCGGAGGGAATGTTTCATCCAAATCTTCAGCATCTCAAGTTCACTGCGTGGCTTCTCCAGTTCTCATTATAGCCAGGCATTCCTCTCTCACTTCCCCCAGTCCAACGCATCACTCTGGCTCAGCACAAACCTTCAGCTCGAAAATTGTATCATAACAAACTGGCTGAAATTTGCTAAATGGTCGGTTGACTAATATTGACCTGTATGCAGCTCCTATAGACAAAGTTTTACACTTCATAGCCTTACTTAGAGCCTGGCTTATCAGCTTCTTCCATTCGGGTACATTTCGTTGCAATACCTAATTTCCATATTGATTTCAACGGCTCATCACTTGTGTCGCACAAACTTTGTAAAGCCTATTTGAAAGGGGCTTTAATGCTCAGGCCTCCATTTAAAGAACTCTCTGCTCCATGGGATTTGCATTTGGTACTGCAGTCTCTCATTTCTGCCCTCTTTGAACCATCTGCACAACAAGAGTTGTAGCAACCTCTACAATTGTTCATGCCAGAGCTTCCTTAGATGATATTTGTGCAGCAGCTACATGGGAATCTCCTCATACCTTTATTACTCATTACAAACTTGACCAGGTCTCTAAGGGACGTTGAACATTCGGCTTGATAGTGCTCAGGAATATTCTTCCATGAGACCTCCCAAGCTTCAGGTAGCTAGGGACTCTGTCCCACAGTCCAGGATTATGTGAAGATTGACAACATCAGATAAAGAAGTTATGTTTTACCATAACGTTCCATCTGTGTTGTCGATTTTCACTAATCCTGGACATTCCCTCTCTCCTTTCCCCTGCCTTAGAACTCGTGGTGGACTGAATATTCCCAAAGGCTGGCTTCATAATAGGGGCACAGATATGGTTTCTTGTCTAGTATTTCTAGTCTGTCACTATTGTATGCAAACTTAGTCTGAGGTAATTTGGTAAGGAGCATTATGGATAGAGCCTAGCTCGAGAGTTTTGGATAGAGTGAGCTGGAATAACTGTTGAGTCAGTTCGGAGGCTCTGAACAGAGCCCAGAGTCGAGGATTAATGAAGATTAACAACACAGATGGAACGTTATGGTAAGACGACTTCTTTTTTCTTTTGTATCAAAAGACTGAGGACCATCGATTCCTTTTCTGTTGGATCCTTGTGACAGCATTACTGCTATCAATCATGATGTCCTTCAAGGATGCATCTGCAGTCCTTACATATGGGTTGTCCTGCCTCAGGCAGCCCTTCGGTTGGCCAGATTCCAAAGTCTGGGTCCGTCATCGGCTAGTGTCGCCCTCTCCCCGACGTCAGAGCGCCTGGGGTATAAAAGTGTCAGCCGACGCCATCTTCCTCAGTCTTTCTTGCCACGTGGTGCCAGAAGCAGAAGCAGTTCGCAAGTGCCGGTCAGCCAGCTCCTGTAACTTCAGCTACCGAAGACTTCAAAAGCTAAGTACCCCGTTGGGGACTCTTTCTTGCCTCAGCTGATGTCAGAGCAAACGCTTAAAGTTAATAATTGCTTAACTTGTGGGAAACAAATACCTCATAAGGATTTCTATTCTTACTGCCTCCCCTGCCTAGGCCCAGACCACGACGTCTCGGCCTGTACACCCTGTGCCTCCTTCAACCGATGCACTCTTAGGCGTCGGGCGGAGTTTGCAGAGGAATGTTTTGGGGCTAGTTACTGTTACAATCTGCCGTCGGAGACTCCGACTTCTCATTTAACCAAAAAATGGAAGGGCAAGGACCGACACACGCAGACCGTGGTTTCAGCTGAAACCATGTCTAGGCCTACCGCGAGTGTCTCGGTCTCGGCTGAAACAGAGTCCTTGGTGCTTCCGACCGTCAAAACCGCACAACCGACAACCTCGGCCCCGGAGGCCTCTTCCGAGTCAGTTATAGAATTTCCCTCAGAAACCGGTGTTCCGCAAACATCCGACACCATTTCCCTAGAAAAAACTACGCCAGCACGTGGAGCAGCCAGGCCTCCTGCATCCATGTCCATAAAGGCATTCACAATGGCTAAAGCTGCTAAACAGCCAAAATCCCTGCCTCCCAAGGCTATTCCTCAGGGATCCACTACAGGTTCACAGATTTTAAGTTTAGCTGAGGACCTTATTTCCTTACTTAGGGGCTCTCAGCCACATCCGGACAGGGGCTCTCAACCTCCTCTAGACAAAAGGCCCAGGGTTGAACCCACTGATCCCCAGTCCTCTGATGAGGCCTCAGATGGCTCTGCTCTTTCAGACTACCAGGAGGAGGCCTTTATGGCCTACGAGGATTCTGATGCAGAGGAATCTATTCCCTCTGCCTCCCCTCCTGAAGAGCTGTCCTTTGGGGAGACCCTTCACTCCATGAGAGAGCATTTCAAATGGCAGGGCCAGGAATTCTCTGATTCCAGGAAGAGATTAAGGACTTTTTTGCATTTACCTCAGCATAGACCTTTGGCTATTCCTCCTGTTTTGAATGTCATTAATGATGTGTACTCTGAGTCTAGCATTACCCCTGACTCCCTTCCTCCGGCTCCTGTCAAACCCGATAGGTACTACAGGGTCCCGGACTCGCATCATTTCCTTTACAAGGCCCACTCTGCTGACCCTGAAACTATTTCCCAGGGCCCTAAAGTTGCATCTACCACTACTAAAAATCCACTCCCCTCTGAAAGGGAGTCCAGGGCTTTAGAGAGATGGGGTAAAAAAGTGTATACTACTTCCACTCTTTCTATGAGGGCATTAAATTGACAATTCCATATGATACAGTACCAAGAGTATTTGTTAGATGAATTGCATAAAAAACTGTCTTCACCTGAACCCCTAGATCGCAAGTCACTTCAGGGTCTGGTACATAACTCCCAACAGGTTAGCAGCCATTTCTTGCAGTGTGGTGATGATGCATTGGAAGCTTCATGTAGGTCAGCAATGACAGGTGCAGTTATACGTAGGCATGCTTGGCTGATGGAACAAACTCTGCCAGATCATGTTAAAGCAAAGCTTCTGGATGCACCACTGGAAAAGCAAAAGTTATTTGGCTCCACTGCTCACGAGGTCTTAAAGAAATTTGAGGAAAAGGCTAAATCTGTGCAGACAGTCAAAGATTTTCTCCAGGTCCAACCACCAAGATTCAGCAGAAATTGGCCCTCTAAGAATTGGTCCTTTCCAGACACAGAGAGATTTCAAAGAGGCAAGAACAGGCGTGCCAGAGGTGTAGAGGGCAAGCTAGAGGCTCCTACAGAGGACATCAATGGCAGCCTCCTAACCAGAGAGGTAGTGCAGGACCTACAACTGCTCCACAAGGACAGACTCTATGACTTTACCTTGACCCCGCCAACCAGGCCTCAATTGGAAGCACCTTTGGGCGGAAAGCTATCTTTATTCTCAAAAAATTGGCACAGTATTACAAGGGACAAATGGACACTGCAAATAATAGACAAAAGGATACAGGTTCCATTTTCATACGTTACCAAAAAGAAAAGGCATGCCAAACCTGCCACCGAATCAAAGGGCAGAGGCTTTAAAACAAATTTCCAACCTATTGCAAATGAAAGCTATAGAAAAGGTTCCTCTCACAGAACAAGGCCAAGGATTTTATTCCAGACTATTCCTTGTCCCAAGAAAAGAAAAACAATGGAGGCCTATTCTCGACTTGTCCGCACTGAATACTTATCTCATTGTGCCAAAATTCAAAATGCTGACCCTACAGCAACTCCTTCCCATGCTGGGCAAGGGGTCTTGGCTGGTAACTCTAGACCTCAAGGAGGCATACCTGCATGTCCCCATCAGACAAAGTTGCAGAAGACACCTCAGATTTCTTGCAGGTTCAGAGCATTATCAATTCTCAGCATTGCCCTTTGGCTTATCTACTGCACCTAGAGTATTCACGAAATGCCTGGCATCAGTAGTTGCACACTGCAGACTTCAGGGGATTCAAATATACCCATATCTGGACGACTGCCTTATACAAGCGGACAGCCAACAAACTTTGGTAAAACACTTGAATTATGCCATCTGCCTACTTCAGGCTTTGGGATATGCAGTCAACATTCACAAATCAAGACTTGTTCCATCCCAAAGGATAATTTTTCTGGGTGCAAAACTAGATACAACCTCCCAAATGGCTTTTCTCACGGAAGAAAAACAGACAACTACCGGATTATTTCAAATATCTGACAAAACAAACTCATCTGACTGCAAGGAAAATCCTGCAGGCCCTGGGTTACATGGCATCTTGCATTCTTCTGATTCCACAAGCAAGGCTACATATGAGGAAACTACAATGGTACCTAAGGAGTTTATGGTGCCAGCACAGTCGCAGCCTAGAAGCTTTGATACCACTCATTCCATGCCTTCAAAAGGAATTTCTGTGGTGGGCTCAAGCAAGCCAGTCAAACAAGGGGTCTGCCCTTCAGCAAACCAATAGTCAGCCAAACCATTACAACGGACGCTTCAGACCATGGATGGGGAGCACACATGGAGGGCAGATGCATCCAAGGACTATGGTCACACAGAATTGCGCATGCACATAAACCAAAAGGAAATGCTGGCGGCGATACATGCAATCAAGGCCTTCAAACATTTTCTGCCTCAAGGACACATGCTAATAAGGATGGACAATACCACAGTTATGTGGTACATAAACAAGCAAGGAGGTACTTATTCCTACCCTCTTTGCAGGCTGGCAATGAATCTTTGGGAACTTTCCCTAAAACTCAATATAGAGCTGCAATCCCAGTTTGTGCCAGGAAAAGACAATATACTGGCAGACAGCCTAAGCAGAAATATCATGGATCCACACGAATGGATGCTGCACCCAGACATCTTCCTTCAGATAACACAATCATGGGGGAGGCCGGACATAGATCTTTTTGCCTCCCAACACAACCATCAGCTGAAGAAATTCTGCTCAAGGACATACCACCCACAAGCATGGAAAGTGGACGCCCTCTCTTTCAGCTGGAATACTCTAACAGTGTATGCATTCCCACCTCTTCCATTAATGACCAAGGTCTTACTGAAGATCAGGACAGAGCAGCCCAAAGTGATTCTGATAGCTCCGGACTGGCCCAGACAGCAATGGTACCCACTGTTAAGGAGCATGTCACGCATAAAACCGTGGCCTCTACCACAATGGCCACTTCTTCTGACACAACACAATTACAAAACTCTGCACTCCAGCCTGAAAACCTTGCAGCTGACAGCCTGGAGAATACCTTGACTCCTCACCAGGATAAGCTATCCAAGGCAGTGAAGGACATCATCATGGAAGCTCGCCGGCCTTCCACAAGAAAGGCATATTCAGCAAAATGGAAAAGATTTCGCACTTGGAACACCACAAAGGGCCTAGATGCGACAGTGATGAACTTGGCACATATCCTGGAATACTTGGCAGAAATGCTCCACAATGGCCTATCTTACTCTTCCATAAAAATTCATGCTTCAGCAATTTCAGCAGAATACAATACTGATCCACCTGTCTTTTCTCATCCTCTCCTAAGGCAGTTCCTAAGAGGAGTTAAAAACATCAATCCTCCAAGGAAACCACCAGTGCCTACATGGGACCTAAACTTCATGTTGGAAAAATTAACTCTACCTCCCTTTGAACCAGCAGCATCTTCAGAACTACAGTTCCTGTCTTGGAAGACTGCCTTCCTACTGGCCATAACCTCAGCAAGAAGAGTATCTGAGTTGCAGGCGCTCATGGCAGTACAACCATTCTTTATTTTTCATCAGGACAGAGTTTCACTGAGAACCAATCCTTCATTCATGCCAAAGGTGGTATCCAGGGTCTCACCGAGCCAAGCTATTCACCTGCCTACCTTCTTTCCAAATCCACAGAACCAAGGGGAGAAACTTCTGCACTGGACATTCACAGACAGTTGCGCTACTACTTGGACAGAACTAAGACTTACAGAAAATCTGACCAGCTATTTGTAGCATATGCTGCTGGGGTACAAGGAAAAGCAATTTCCAAACAGACACTTTCAAAATGGATAGGGAATTGCATTCGATTCTATTACTCTTTTCATGGCAAAACTGTGCCAGCTAACATTAGACCTCATTCCACCAGAGCCACAGCCACCTCCACAGCCTTTTTAAGAGGGGTGGCTACCAAGGACATTTTAGAAGCTGCTACATGGAGCTCCGTGCATACTTTTTCCAAGCATTACAACTTACCCTTATATTCCAGGTCCAGAGCAGGCTTTGCTACGGCAGTCCTGCAGGGCATTTTAGCTACACCATCCCTTTCTTAGATCCTACCACCCCCAGCTTGGCTATGGTATTCTACCCATATGTAAGGACTGCAGATGCATCCTTGAAGGACATGGTACAGTTTTGTACCTACCATAAATGTAGATGTCCGATAGGTATGCATCTGCAGTCAGGTTTACCCTCCCTCCTTCCCCTCTGTGGTATTTCCTGGGTACTTATCCCCCTTATAGCTAGCTGGGATTATCTATTATGGTGTATTTGTTTTATATTACTGTGCATGTTTGGAATTTTTTGCATCTCTCCAAATTTAGCCTTCCTTAGAGGGCACCTGGCATCTGGGGCAAGAAAAACTGAGGAAGATGGCGTCGGCTGACACTTTTATACCCCAGGCGCTCTGACGTCGGGGAGAGGGCGACACCAGCCGACGCTGGACCCAGACTTTGGAATCCAGCCGACCGAAGGGCTGCCTGAGGCAGAACAACCCATATGTAAGGACTGCAGATGCATACCTATCGGACATCTACATTTATGGTAGGTGCAAAACTGTACTTTCCCTCTGGCCAGGCAATTGACTGGTTTTACTCCAGAGAATTTATTTTCTTAAAAAAAAAAAAAAAAAAAAGCTCATGGAGATTGTTTGGATTGCAAAGGCCAACAGATTTATATTAATTTACGTTTGTTTACCAGGAAAGTCTGAATGGGCCAAAAGGCATCCATTTTCATTGGAGACCCAGGGGGGAAAAGTTGCAGTTACTTGAAATACATAAGCAATAATGAAAAATGCTACATGGTAGAAATGGTTGAGTAGTTCTACAGTGTTGATAAAACACTGTCAAGTGAAAACAGAAATTAGCTGAGTACATACAAAAATGTAGGCATTAAGTAAAAGGGGTAGGCTGTATACAACAGAAAGTTGGAAGAAAGTAATTTATTTTAAACTAAAGCGTAACAGAATCTGTAAAAGATTTGAACTAGAGGTGGAGAAAATAAAGTATTTTGGTGGAGTGAAATTCCAGCTTGGATTAGAACAGGAGCAGAACCATGTTTTAGATGGGAATTCTTACCTAAATTACATTAAAAATTTATTATATTCAAGATGTTAGCTTTTCAGGCTCTTGCCATGCCTGGTCTGTTTGGCCTTACTGGGAATATTGTGTCTCAGAGATGCGTCTACCATCAACATCCTTGTTTTCAAAGGACACATGCAGTAACTGGTGTTTGTTGAAGGTCATGAATTGTCATTGCCAGTTACCTGCTTGCGGTTTGATTTTTTTTTACTGCATTTAGAGTTCTGTGAGAAAATCTGGCACCTGTGATGGCCGACTACAGAACCATGGGAATCAACATTTACTGTTAGCTGGATAACTTTAATTCAGGCACAAACTCAGAAAGAGATGCTGAAGGGAAGTGGAGCTCACCCTTTGATTATCACAACAGACTCCACCAGCTCGACAACAGCTTGCCTACAACAGAAAAAGATGAAATCCTTATCTACCCTTCTTTCAGGGCATACTGGAGAGATCAGTGGTACCAGCTAGGGGGTTCTGAGTATTTTGGGCCACATGGCATTATATAGGCTGCATTTAAGGAAACTTCAGTGATGCCCAAAGAATACCAGTTCATAGGTTCATACTAGGCTATCTGCCCGAGGGCATTTATAAGCCTAGCCATAGTTTTGTGGCTTACGCCACCCCTTAGTTTGGAGAAACTATGCCCATTATTTAGCTGTGCCCCTGTCGAGCAGTGACACTGAGGTAACCCCTGGGGTGTATCTGCGATCTCCCATCCATTGGTCAAGATTCCTCTTGAACAAGGCCAGCGAGGTGCTCTGCCTCACATAAACCGGGATTTTGTTCCACAGCATAGGGAGTCTTTGGGTGATGAATCTATCCCTCCAGCACGTCCTATTAATAACCGTGTCGAGGTTTAAGTCACCCGTCCTTGTGGCTCTGAGGGATCTAGATTTTTTGAGATGAAGCATATTCATCAAATCTGGGTTTCACATGGCCTTGTATGTCAGGCATAGGTCACCTCTGAGTAAGCGGTACGCAACTGAATATAGCTGGAGTTCTTTCAGTCGTGCAGCATAAGACAGATTTTTGAGACCCTTTATCCTTTTGGTGAGGAACTTTTGTGGCCTCTCCAGCTGCTGCAAGTGTCGGGTCAGATACATTCCGAATGGGGCATTGTACTTGATCATTGGTCTGATGAGTGATGAGTATAGGGAGACTATGACTTCTCTTGATCTAGATGTGAATCCCTTCATGATGAGGTGGGCAATGTAGAAGGTCTTCCTAACTACTTTAGCAATATGAGTGTCGAATGAAAGGCTACTGTCAACCTGGGTTCCCAGGTCCTTAATAACTTCTTCTGTGTTCAGGGGATTGCCACCTATATGGTAGCTAGGGGTAACCTTATTTTTCCCGAAGGGTATGACTATGCATTTCTTGGCATTTAACTTGAGGCCATGGCTCTGGCACCAGTTATCCGTTTCTGTGAGACCCTTCTGAAGGATATCTGTGTCGGATGTGTTCTCAACTACAGCGCCCAGTTTGCAGTCATCTGCGAACTTTGTCAGCCATAACCCTCCTGTGTTTGCTTGTACTTCAGAAAAGTAGATGCCAAACAAGAGTGGGCCCAGGACTGAGCCCTGTGGGACACCACTTGTGACAGGCTTAGAGTCTGACATGGCGCCAGCAACTCTGACCCTGTGGGTTCTGTCACTCAGCCAGTTTGCAACCCATCTTGTAATGTATGGGTTTACATTTAAGTTGATGAGTTTTTCAATGATACCCGAGTGGGGTATTGTATCGAAAGCCTTCGCCAGGTCTAGGTAGGCTGTATGGACTGCCTTTCCTCATCAATGGCCTTGGTGACTGTTTCAAAAGTCAACCAAGTTTAAAAGGCATGATCTGCCTTTGACAAAGCCAAACTGGGTTTGATCCAAAGTCTGCAAATTCCCTATGTCTTTATTTATGAGATCCATTATGGTCCTTTCCATGGCTTTGCAGATCAGGCTTGTCAAGCTAATGGGACGGTAATTTCCAGGGTCGGTGGAGGCACCGCCTTTGTGGAGTGGGACCACAGTCACTGTGCGCCACTCCCTGGGTACATATCCGGAGGTGAGACTAAGATTAAACAGCTGTCCTAACTGTGGGTTTAATTCCTCGTTGAGTTCATGGAGCACACAGCCGGGGACACCATCAGGTCCCATGGATGCTGTGTTCTTTGCCTTAGAGAGAGCAGTTCTCACCTGAGCGTTGGAGATGTTTGGGGGGCTGCAATCATTTGGTATAGATATCTCTTCTTTAGGCGGGGAGGGTGGGGAGAAGTTTGCACTGAACCTGTCAGCCAGTATGTTGGCAATGTCTGTAGGATCAGTAATCTTCACATCATTTTGAACTAATTCTGAGCATATCTGGGAGTTTCCTCCTAGGTTTCTGACATAGCTAAAGAATGCTTTATGGTTGTCTTTAGAGTCCTTAGCTATTTTTTTTCTCAAAATTAGCTTTGGATGATTTTATGAGAGCTCTTAGCTTTTTACTTATAGTGATCAGCGGTGTCTTACCTTTTAAGGATTTTGCTCTATCTTGTAGTAGCTTCCTCCTTTTATTGTAGAGTTTGTTTATGGCTGGGGTCCACCAGACTGGACGCTTGCCTTTGGTACAAAGAGTCTTTGTTTTGCTTGGGATTGCCTGATTCATGCAGCCTGCAGGTGCTGGTAGAAGGCATTTGTAAGTGATTCAGCGGTTTGAGTAATGTTAACCGGCGGCTCAGGGGCCTTAAAGGAGACCACACTAGTCTTTAGAAGTGTGAAGTCGGCTTTCGAGAAGTTCTTTACTGTGGTCTTTTTCATTTCGGTGGGGGGATGAGGACCTCCAGCGAGATTAGTTTGTGATCAGACCTCACCAGTGAGGGGTATACTTCTGGCGTTGAACATTGTGCTCCCATGTTCGTGATGATGAGATCAAGTATGTTCTCTCCTCTTGTGGGGATGGTGACTAGTTGTTCCATGGCATTTGAGTTTATGAATTCCGGGAACTTTTGGGCTAGAGTGTTTGGGCTTGAGTAGTGTTCCCAGTCTATATTAGGGTAGCTGAAGTCACCTAGTATGATGGTGTTCGGAGATACATTTATCCCCTCCAGTGTTTTCAGGAAGGCCATGTGAGGTTCCTGAGTTTGCGAGGGTGGCTTGTAACATGCTACAATTTGCATAGCAGTCTTGCCTATGGTTAATTGCACCTGGATGGTTTCCGATGCATCGTGCGATGCCACCAATCTTGAGGTGTGGGTGTCCTTGATGAATATGGATACCCCTTCCAGTGACCAACAGACTCACTCCATGGAGCATAGCATCTCAGTTTTACCCTGTGTAAGAGAGAGATACAAAAGAATAAGGTCATGCTTTTCAGACCACCACCCCAAACCTGACCTTGACCATTGATGCCTCTTACATGACAGGGATATACACATACCTTCTACTTGAGAGTGCAAGATATTCACAATTCCTGGGAGACCAAACTGCACATAACCATCCAAGAGATGATTGCAGTTATTCATGCTCCCAAAGCCTTGAACCAGTCTAGAAATGTGGTAAAGAGAGGTAAAACAATGATTTTTAGTTGAGTTCAGTTAGTGGCTTGGGCACTGGAAGAAACGAGCACGAGAGATTGGAAATGAATCACCATCATCTCTCCCATCCTGGGATTGGGGGTGGTGGCTATAGCTCACTATTTGGTTGACACCTACAGGTAGCACTAGTTGTTACACCTGAGGAATTCCAGTTTGTCAAGCACATGCTGCCATGGTATGTGGGTGCATGAGTCTGAACTCCGTGTATGGCAAAAAGCTTCCTAGAGCAGGCAGCATGCAACAGAGCTTAGTGAGACTTCATGAGAGGATGAGTGGTTTGCTGTGTAGGACCAGTAAGTCAGCCCCACCCAGTGTCTCCTGACTAAGGATGGGTTGAAGAGCTATTGGGCAAGAAGCAGAAAAAAGGCTTGAAACCTGGGACCTTGAATGTCATAAGAGCACCACCAGTTATGTGATACATAAACCAAGGGGAACATACTCAGACTGCCTTTAGGCAAGGTGTGCAGGCTTGGGAACAGACTCTGGAATGCAGTTTGCTCTTAAAGGCAAGCTATAGCTAATGCAAGAGAATTCCAGAGCAAATCAGTTAAGCAGGAGCTCAACAGATCTACAAGTGGGTGCTAGACAAGAACACATTCTTAGACCTGATGAGCAGATGGGTACTTCAAGCAACATACAACATTCAAAATGCTAATCCAGAGCTTCAGGCAACATGCATGGACAGTAGACTCCTACATAGATTGGATGGGATTGTTTCTCTGTTTAGCATCCCATACCCCTACCCCTTATTCCCAAGGTAGTTCAGAAGTTGGAGTAGAGGCCACATACTGGCCTAGGCAGTACTGTTTTTTCTAGCTAAATCAAATGGCAGTGGATAAACTTTACTGTTGGCATATTGTGTTAATTTGTAATGCAGTACAAGGGATGTTGATGTATCCCAAACTGATCATGCTGAGATAATCAGTGTGAAAGATGTGATGCTCTTATCTGGAAGATGCCCTAAAAATTAGGGGGAGCTAGAAGGATATGTGCAAGAAAATTATACCTGGCTTAATGAAAGAGGTTTAGCATTTGGCTTAGAGGATTAAGGAGTTAACAAGCAGATGTTCTTCATGTTTCACTGTTGCAGTCCTGACTTGTGTGAGTTCTTACCGTGAAAGCCCTTGGCCGGCCTGACTACCAGAGAGAAATTCCCCTCCTCCTTAGGCTGGAGGATGCCCACACTGACTTCAGTGCGCTAGGGTATATAGGGAGACAGCCGATGCCACAATATCAGTCTTTTCTTGCCATCAGAGTCTGAAGCAGTGTTTCAGTGCCTCACTTGGTCTGCACCAGAGAGAAATCGGAAAGATAAGTACCCCACTGGGGAACTCTCTTCTCTTATGTTGACTCATGTTAAGTAAGGTAAACAATTGTCCCTGCTTTTTTAAGCAGATCCCATACAGCAACATCCATTTCCTTTGTGTCACCTGTTTAGGCCCAGATCACTACGTCCATAGTTATAGTTTGTGCCTGCTTTTAATTCTAGGCTAAGACTTGGGACCGAGATCTTAGCTACTTTCCTTAGTCTTGAGTCTTCTCATCAGCCTCCTGTGGCATTTGTTGGTCGTTCAGAGGCTGAGCAACCTAGGCGCAAGCGGGGAAAAAGATGAGACCCAAGCTTAGGGCCTTGGATGACAACCATCCTCCATCCATCTTCTATGCTTGTGATTGTTGAAGGTGAGGCACTTGCACACCCCCTTCTATGTCTGAGGTGGTGGCACAGGCCTCTGTTCGGAGTCCAACATGCCATTGGATCCCTCTACTTCTGCACAGGCCCTTACTTTCAGCTCATCAGGTCTGGGGCCATTCTGCAGGCCTCTGCTTCTGATTAGCGCACTTTAATTAGTGACCCTCCTTTGCTGCTTAGGCCTACACCGGTTCCTCTCTCCTCCGGAGAGAGAGGTGTCAGAATTTCAGACGTCCCTAGGTCCAAGGCCAAAGCGACTCCTAAGAGGGGTGCTTCTGCAAGCCTTTCTGTTAGGCTTACTGACTCCCTTTTTCAGGGATATCCGCAAGATTTGATTAGGCTAGCTGAAGACCCGATTTCCATAGTTGGATCTAGAGAAGCCCACAGGGATTCTTCCCCAGGAAAAAGGAAAAGGGATTCCACTTCTGAAATTTTTCCAGATCTTTTTGAACCTGCTGAGGATTCTGACCTAGTGGTCTGAGTCTAAACAAAAGACCTTCCCTCATTTCTTTTGAGGAATCAGATTCTGAAAATAATCTAGCATCTGCCCCCCACAGAGGCTATAACCTTTGAAGTGACCCGTGCTATGAGGGAACATTTCCAGTGGGAAGCACAGGAATACCCTTGGTCTAAAAAGAGAATTATTAAGTTCCTGGATCTCCCAGAAAATAAACCTCTTGTTGTTCTTCCTGTTTTAGAGGTGGTTGAGGATGTCTTTCTAGATTCCTCCTTGAATCCTGACTTGTCTTCCCCCAGCCCCTCAAAAAAACAGGTTTTATTGGGTTCAGGACTGCCATAAATATATTTTCAAAAATTCATCTGCTGATCTAGAGGTGGTCACCCCAGGACCCAAAGGGGCTAGAACCAGTTCCTGTAGAAACCCTTTACCTAAGGATGAAGAGAACCAGGGCCATTGATAGATTTGAGGAAAAATTGTATACTGCAGCCATCCTAACCATGAGGCTTCTCAGCTGTCAGTTTCACATGAATAAATATCAGCAGAACATCCTGGACCAGCTAAAACAAAAGGTCTCATCCCTTGAGATTAAAAACATTTCTAAGGAGCTTTTGGATCTCTGCCACTCCAGGTCACAGGTGGCTAGGCATTCCTTTACACTGTGGCTATGATGCTATGGAGGTTTCTAGCCGGACAGCAGCCACTAGTTCTGTTATTAGAAGGCATGTGTGGCTTGGGGTGCAATCTCTTCCTGACCATTTTAAGTCCAACCTTGATGCTACTTAAACAAGGACTTCCTCTTTCTGTCTAAAACTGTGGCTGTTCTTAAAAAGATGGAAGACAAAGCTAAGTATGCAGACTGTAAAGACTTTAAGTTCAGCCACCAAGATTTAGTAGGAACTTCTGCAGTAAACACTCATAATTTCCCTCCCAATCTAGAAGCAGGCAGAGGAAACCCCAGTGGGAAAGGACACAGCGGCAACAGCTGCAGAGACCCAGGCAATGGACCTCAGAAACTTCTAGGCAAGGGAGTTCTAGGCCATCAGGTTTCACCCCTGTCTTCCTGCCCTTCCCCCACAAGACTAGGAGGAAGGCTGTCCCTGTATAAAAAAACTGGTCCCGATCACTTCAGACAAGTCGGTTCTAAATATTATTTCAAATGGTTACAAGCTCACTTTCAAAAGAGCCTTTAAAATACTCAGGCTATCTGGGTATTCCTCTATCAAAATCAGAGGACCTCTGTCAAATCCAGATTTTGTGCTCACGGGGATCAGTGGAACCAGTTCCAGAACATCACAGGCTTTGTGATTCCTAGAAGAGAAGGCTCTTGGCATCCTATCTTAGACCTGTCCAGCCTCAATCAGATGTTCTTCGTGTTTCACTGTTGCAGTCATCACATTTGGTTTATCTGCCTGCAGGTAGCCCTCAGCTGGCCTGAATACCAAAGTCTTGGATTCCTGCATCAGATGCTGTCTCTTCCATGACATCAGGTCATCAGGGGTATAAAACATGCAGCCGATGCCATTACATCAGTCTTTCTTACTGTGCGGTGCCCGAAGCAGAAGCAGTTTACAAGTGCCAGTTGGCTGACTCCTGAAATTTTCGTTTTCGAGTTTCAGAACCGAAGTCTTCAAAAAAGCTAAGTACCCCATTGGGGATCCTTTTTCTTGCTCTTAACCGATGTCAGTAAAAGTTAACAATTGTATTACCTGTGGAAAGCAAATTCCTCAAAGATTTTCATTTGCTCTGCATTCCTTGCTTAGGCCCAGACCACGACATTCCTCTCTGTTGGATGTCCTTCAAGGATGCATCTGCAGTCATTACATATGAGTTGTCCTGCCTCAGGCAGCCCTTCGGTCGGCCAGATTCCAAAGTCTGGGTCTGGCCTCTGCTGATGTCGCACCTTCCCCGACGTCAGAGCGTCTGGGGTATAAAAGCATCAGCCGACGCCATTTTCCTCAGTCTTTCTTGTCGCGCGGTGCCCGAAGCAGAAGCTGTTCGCAAGTGCCGGTCGGTCAGATCCAGTGATTTCAGCTACCGAAGACTTCGAAAAAGCTAAGTACCCCATTGGGGACTCTTTCTTGCCTCAGCCGATGTCAGATAAAGTAAATAATTGTTTAACTTGTGGGAAACAAATACCTCATAAGGATTTCCATTCCTACTGCCTTCCTTGCTTAGGCCCAGACCACGACGTATCGTCCTGTTCAGCCTGTGCTTCCCTCAACCGACGAACTCTTAGACGTCGGTCGGAGTTTGCAGAGGAATTTTTTTGGGGCTAGTTTTGCATATAAAATGCCGTCGGAGACTCCGACATCACATTTGGTGAAAAAAACGGAAGGACAAGGACCGACACTCGCGGCCCGCGGTTTCGTCTGAAACCACGGTTAAGCCTACCGCGAGTGTCTCGGTTTCGACCGAAACAGAGTCCTCGGAGATTCCTTCATCCGAATCCACTCAACCGACCACCGTGGCCCGGGAGGCCCCGGCTGAGTCGGCTACCGAGCTACCTACCGAACCCAGTGTCCAGGATATGTCCGACACCATTCCTTTGGACATATCTATTCCTGCACGTGGGGCAGCTAGGCCCCCTGCTTCCATGTCCATTAAGGCCTTCTCCAGGGCTAAAGCTGCTAAACTTTCTAAGGCTTTGCCTCCCAAGACTACCTCCCAGAGGCCTTCCTCTAGTACTCAGATCCTCAGCCTTGCAGAGGGCCTTATTTCTTTAATTAGAGGTTCACAACCTCACCCGGACAGGGCCACTCACCCTCCACCAGACAAAAGGCCCAGGACTGAGCCTTCTGACCCACACTCTTCAGATGAGTCCACGGATGGTTCTGAGTTGTCAGACCACCAGGAGGAGGCTTATTCGCCCTATGAGGATTCTGATGCTGAAGAATCTATCCCTTCGGCCTCCCCTCCTGAAGAGTGTTCCTTTGGTGAGACTTTACACTCCATGAGAGAGCATTTTCAATGGCAAGGTCAGGAATTCTCTGATTCTAGAAAAAGATTAAGGACCTTTTTACATTTGCCTCAGCATAGGCCTTTAGCTATACCTCCTGTTTTGAATGTAATTGATGATGTGTACAATGATGTCAGTACAGCCCCTGATACTCTTCCCCCCGGCTCCTGCCAAACCTGATAGATACTACAGGGTCCCGGATTCTCATTTCCATCTCTATAAAGCCCATTCTGCAGACCCAGAAACTATTACTCTGGGCCCTAAAGGGGTTGCGGCTGCCACTGCCAAAAATCCTCTACCTTCTGAAAGAGAGTCTAGAGCTTTAGAGAGATGGGGAAAGAAGGTATATACTTCTGCAACTCTTTCCGTCAGGGCACTAAATTGTCAATTTCATATGATACAGTACCAAGAGTATTTGTTAGATGAACTGAACAAGAAGCTTTCTTCTCCTGAGCCCCTTGACCGTAAATCCCTTCAGGATTTGGTACACAACTTACAGCAGGTTAGTAATCATTTCTTAAAGTGTGGTTATGATGCATTGGAGGCTTCATTTAGGTCAGCTATGACTGGGTCCGTTATTCGTAGGCATGCCTGGCTGAAGGAACAATCTTTGCCAGACCATGTTAAAGCTAAACTCCTGGATGCTCCAATGGAGAAACAAAATTTATTTGGCTCCTCTGCTCAGGAGGTCTTAAAAAAGTATGAAGAAAAGGCAAAATCTGTGCAAACAGTTAAGGATTTCCTACAAGTACAACCACCGAGATTTAGCAGAAACTGGCCTACTTAAGAATTGGTCCTTTCCAGACTCGGACAGAGCCCAGAGAGGCAGGAACAGATGCCCCAGAGGCAGAGGCCAATCTAGGGGCTCTTACAGAGGCCGTCAGTGGCAACCTGCCAGCCAGAGAGGTAGTACAACAGCAGCAACAACAACTACTACACCAGGACAGGCTCAATGACTTTACTCTGATTCCGCCCACTCAACTGGAAGCACCCTTGGGCGGAAAGCTTGCTTTATTCTCAAAAAATTGGCATAATATTACAAGGGACACATGGAAACTGCAAATAATAGACAAAGGATACAGGTTCTAGGATTCGTAGGAAGAATACTTTTAGTAATTCCTATTTGTCTTATAACAGTGATCATCCCTGGAAGCAGAAAAAAAGCATTGTGAAGGGGTCAGATGATTAGAGCAGCAAGAATGACCTCGGAAAGGGTAGACTTTTTATCTGAAATTGATTTTATTTGAGTTATTTACAGTAAGAGATTACCTTACCAACCTGATAGAGGAAGTATCTAATGAGGTTATAGTGGGGTGGTGTGTAAAATACCTCCCCCGTTTAGGTAATACCCTGCAGTGTACCACTATGGAGAAGGGTTACTGGTGATCAACCCTTTAGGAAGTCTTTGGTTTTACAGCACAGTGGTCCTTCTAGGGAAATTAAGGATTTAGTTAAAAGGAATTGGAAGATGCTGAAGTTTAACCAGGACATTGTTAAAGTAGGGGAGAGTCCAAGTTTTGTTTGTAAAACAGGGACCAACTTAAAAAGACTTTTTGAAAAAAACAAGACTAGACTGCAGGGGGATCAGGGTACTAGAAAGTGTGGAAGATGCAGGTATTGTAAATACATTTGTGATAAAGTAAAAGTCACTTTGAACAATTATGTGAAGAGTAGTGTGCAGTTTAGAAAGGGTAACTGCACTACCAGAGGGTATAGTATGTTTGGCTTTGTGTAAAGGTTGCCCTAGTTTTTATGTCGGAAAATCAGAAAGGGCACTTAACAAACGTATCTATGAACACACCTATAATATTAGGAAAAAGAACTTAAATAGTGCATTGTATAGGCATCTACATATGGAACCTACACATACAGGTTTTCTTTTCAGAATTCTTGAACAAGTTCATACAGACCCTAGTGGTGGGGTTTGGGAGAATTGGCAATGCTGCAGGGCGACTTATTGGCAACTAAAACCTAAATGCAGCTCAACCTCCAGGATTAAACGTTCACATCTCGATTAAACCCTACTTGGTTAGGAGAGCTGAGAAGTTGTGATGAACTTTTAATATGGGGACCTTTTTGTAGCAAGTTTCACTGTATTTGTATTTTGTGACAACTTATTGCATTACAATTATATAGGCTTACTAAGCTTTATAAATTATGGTTATGAAGGGATTTTGTTACTGGATTTTTTGATTTATTCTGTGAACATTTTATATTTCAGATTAGAACCATGTGTACATATAGCTTTAAAAAGTTTTGGCGCTCTTTTATGCATAGGGGTATTTAAATGGGAGGGGCATTGTTTTTCTTTTACTTGAAAAAGCCCTGCATTTGAGTCAGGGTGAAAGCGCTGGTGCTGATTTTTTAATAAAACTGTTTTACAGCCATTTCCTGTTGCTGCCTGGACCGTATTTCTTGTTTTATTGGTATTCCATTTACTGTTTTTCTACCTGTTGTGGTCTGTCTATATTTGCAGCAAATTATTTTGGTACTTGGTATAACTATCCAGAAATGGCTTCATTAAGTCATCCGACTACCGATATTCTGAAAAAACGTAAGGATAAAGACAGAGACAGACTGCATAGGTCCAAAACTGCCGATGACGCTTCCGTTAAGCTAGTCGCCAGTCTGGTACTCAGTGAGGCACTTTCACAGTCCCTGATGCCCACTACTTCAGATTCGTAGGCCTGTACTGAGACCCATTCAGAGTTTGGTATGCCGCGAGATGCTTCTTCGACTATGGAACCTGCAGATGTCTCTCCTTGGATGGGTCCAGAGCTGCTGTGCAGGCACCAGTTTCTGAGGGTGTATTCAGGCCCTACAGATTTGCATTTTAAATCAAGGCCTAAAGCTCGACCCACGCCTAGAAAACCAACATCCAAACTGCATGGTCAGTCCCGGATGCATAAAAAACAAATGCTTAGAATGGCTGCAGACCTTATTACTTTAATTGGGGGAAGCCAGCCTTCCCCCTCTAAGAAACCTAGAACTAATTTTTCTTCTGATCAGGATTCTGAAATTTCTGTTTCTTCTGATTACCAGGATTTGTCCTTATCTACCTATGAGGATTCTGGTGCAGAGGATTCCATTCCCTCTTTTCCCCTCCAGAAGATTTTTCTTTTGGTGAAACCTTGCACACTCTTAGGGAGCATTTACGCTGGGAAAGCCAGGATTACTCTGATTCCAAAAAGAGGCTTAGGGAATTCTTACTCCTCCCTCAAGCATGCCTTTAGCTATCCCTCCTGTTCTGGACATTGTAGATGATGCTTTCTTGGAATCTAGGCTGGCCTCAGACACTAGAAAACCAACGTCCAAACTGCATGGTCAGTCCCAGATGCATAAAAAACAAATGCTTAGAATGGCTGCAGACCTTATTACTTTAATTGGGGGAAGCCAGCCTTCCCCCTCTAAGAAACCTAGAACTAATTTTTCTTCTGATCAGGATTCTGAAATTTCTGTTTGTTCTGATTACCAGGATTTGTCGTTATCTACCTATGAGGATTCTGGTGCAGAGGATTCCATTCCCTCTTTTCCCCTCCAGAAGATTTTTCTTTTGGTGAAACCTTGCACACTCTTAGGGAGCATTTACGCTGGGAAAGCCAGGATTACTCTGATTCCAAAAAGAGGCTTAGGGAATTCTTACTCCTCCCTCAACGCATGCCTTTAGCTATCCCCCTTGTTCTGGACATTGTAGATGATGCTTTCTTGGAATCTAGGCTGGACTCAGACACTTTACCTCCAGCTCCCAGAAAACCTGACCAGTATTAGAGTATCTGACTCTCACAAGTTCCTCTTCAAGAATCCTATTGCGGATCCAGAGACCATTTCCCAAGGACCAAAGAGCATTAAGGCTACTGCTGCCAAAAACCCATCCCCTTCTGATAGAGATTCCAGGGCCTTGGACAAATGGGGTAAGAAGGTGTACACTTCTGCTAATTTGGCCATTAGGGCCTTAAATTGCCAGTTTCATATGTTAAAGTATCAGCAGCATACAAAAAATGATGTTGATTCCTGACTGTGCTGAACATAAAGAATTCCAGGATTTAATGCATTCTGCTGAACAAGTTGGTAAACATACTTTGCAATGTGGTTTTGACTCTCTAGAAGCATCTTGCAGGGCTGCTGTCACTGTGTCTGTACTTTGAAGGCATGCCTGGCTTAAGGAGCAAAACTTGCCAGATCATGTTAAAGTTAAATTACTGGATGCTCCCTTAAACCAAGACCACCTGTTTGGCAACAAAGCAGAAGAAGCCCTTAAAAAGATGGAGGAAAAAGCTAAATCTATGCAAACTGTTAAACATTTCCTGCAAGTACAGCCTTCCAGATTTAGTAGGCATTGGCCTTTTTGGTCCTTTCCAGTCTCTTCCAGGCCTTTTTAGCCCAAACCTAGGAACAGCAGACCACCTAGGTTTCAGTCTCCGGCTACACACAGGCCTAAGCAGTGGGGGGCCCCACTTCCAAAGCTGGAAGTAGTAAGACACCTCCCCTATGGAAAAATGTCGCAATGACTTAACTTTAACCCTTCCAAGTCCTGCTCAACTGCCTGCTCCCTTAGGAGGAAAGCTCGCCCTGCATGCAAAAAACTGGGAACTCATTACCCAGGACAAATGGGTTTTAAGTATAGGTTTCCAAGGATACAGATTCCACTTCCACACCTTACCAACCCCAAACGGTTGGCCAGACCTACCCCCTAATCAGTGGGTAAAGGCTCAACAGCAGGTTCTCTCTCTCCTAAGTATCAGGGCTGTTCAAGAAAGGGGACAAGGTTTTTACTCAAGACTTTTCCTGGTACCCAGAAAAGACTGCTCCTGATGTCCTATCCTGGACCTTTCTATTCTAAACACCTTTTTGGTAATCCCAAAATTCAAAATACTAACACTTCAACAGCTGCTTCCTATGCTAGGCAAAGATGCCTGGTTGGCAACCTTAGACTTAAAGGAAGCTTGTCTGCACATTCCAATAAGGAAATCTTGCAGGAAATACCTATGCTTCAGAGCAGGCTCCATGCACTATCAGTTCTCTGCACTTCCCTTTGTGAATACCCTGGGCGGAGTAGATAAGCCAAAGTGTCTAGCTTCAGCCATTGCATTTTGCAGGCAGAGAAATATTCATATATACCCATACCTGGACGATTGTCTTGATTCAGGCAGAAAGCCAGGACATGCTATTAAAACATCTGGCATTTATAAAGAAACTTCTAACCTTGCTGGGGTACACCATAAACTAAAAGAAATCTTATCTAGTACCCTGCCAACAGATTGTATTCCTGGGAGCAAGCTTGAACACAACTTCCGAGATGGCTTACCTCACGCCAGAGAAACAAGTTTACTTGACAGCTTACTTCAAACTACTGGCCACAAAGACCCAGCTGTCTGCAAGGAATATTTTGCAAGCCCTGGGGTTCATGGTCTTTTGCATTCTACTAATTCCATATGCAAGATTGCATATGAGGAAACTACAATGGTGTCTAAAAAGCCTATAGTGTCGACATTTTCAGGACCTGGAATCAATGATTCCTATCATTCCTTATATAAAGACAGAGTTCCTTTGGTGGGCAGAGGCCTGCCACCTCAACCAGGGGCTCCCTTTCAGTTTACCCCCTGCCGCCCAAACCCTGACTACAGATGCATCAGACTATGCATGGAGGGCTCACTTGGCAGGGCAGTGCATTCGGGGCAAATGTAACCCAAGTCAGGTGCACCTGCATAACAACCAAAACGAAATGTTAGCTGTACAAAATTCCCTGACAGCCTTCAAGGACCACATCCTTCCAGGACAATTATTGGTAAAGACAGACAACACCACAGTTGTGTGGTACATAAACAAGCTGGGGGGAACCCACTCATACCCTCTCTGAAGACTAGCCATGGCTCTGTGGAACACAGCCTTGAGCTACCAAGTGCACCTGCAAGCTCAATTCCTGCATGCAAGCTAAATTCACTGGCAGATGACCTAAGCAGAAATCTCATGGACCCACACGAGTGGAAACTGGAACCAAAAATATTCAACATCTTGAGGAACAAATGGGGGACTCCAGAGATAGACCTGTTTGCCTCCCCTCAGAACTACCAATTGGACAAATTCTGCACAAGGACTTCCCACAGTCACGCTTGGAAAGTGGATGCCCTGTCCTTTACCTGGGAAAACCTCTCAGTTTATGCCTTTCCCTCTCTGCCTCTCTCTGCACGAAGGTTCTGCTAAAGATCAAACAGGACAAACCAAGGACAATACTGATTGCACCAGACTGGCCATGCCAGCACTGGGTACCCCCTCTTGTGCAGTATGACACTGGTGGATCCATGGCACCTGCCTCAGACCCCTTCACAGCTGTCCCAGCAGGCGGTCCAGATTCTGCACCCTCAGCTTCAAACTCTGAACCTTGCAGCCTGGCTAATTCCTTGAGCTCTCCAATAGCATCCTTCAGTAAGCAGGTGCTAGATGTCATTCTGGAGGCAAGGAGGCCTAGTACGAGAAAATCCTATGCTGAAAAGTGGAAGAGCTACTGTTCCTGGAGCTGGACTCGGGGGATGGGCACAACGGTGCCCAGCTTACATCATATTTTTCAGTACTTAACAGAAGTGCTCCACAAAGGCCTATCCTTCTCGTCAATTAAAATTCATGCCTCTGCCATTTCAGCACATTATAATACTGAACCACCCCTCTTCTCTCACCCCCTGCTAAAGTAATTCCTCAGAGGGGCCAAAAATGTAAGACCCCCCTAGTAGACCACCTACTCCAGCCTGGGACCTTAACTTTGTATTGGAAAAGCTCACTATCCCTCCTTTTGAGCCAGCTGCAACTGCAGAGTTGAAATTCTTTTCTTGGAAAACAGCCTTCCTTCTAGTCCTCACTTGAGCAAGAAGAGTGTCTGAATTACAGGCCCTCATGGCAGTGGATCCCTTCATTATTTTCCATGTGGACAGGGTTTCCCTCAGCACCAATCCTTCCTTTATGCCCAAGGTGTGGTGTCTAGTGTTGCCCTTAATCAGTCCATTCATTTGCCTACCTTTTTCCTGAATCCACAAAACAAAGGAGAACAAATTCTGCACTCTTTGGACATGCACAGACAACTTAGATTTTATTTGGACAGGACTAAGCCTCTCAGAAAATCTGAACTGCTAGTTGGCTTTGCTGCAGGGGCAGAGGGGAAGGCCATTTCAAAGCAAACCATTTCTAAGTGGCTAGCCATTGCATTAATTTCTGCTATAAGCACCATGGAAAACCTGCCCCACAGGGGATAAGATCACATTCCACCAGGGCTGCATCTACATCTACAGCCTTTCTCAGAGGTGTCCCTACCAGGGACATCCTAGAAGCTACTACCCGGAGTTCTGTCACCAAGCATTACCACATGCCTATTTTTTTCTAAATCCATAGCTGGTTTTGCCACTGCAGTCTTGCAGGGCTTAATAGCTGGCCCTAATGCTCTCTAACTTCCTCCTCCCTTCCTTAGCTTTGGGAATCAACCCATATGTGATGACTGCAACAGCGAAACACGAAAAACATAGTACAGTTGTGTACACTTGATAAATGTAGATGTTAGAGTGTATTCACTGTTGCAGTCCTGGTTACCCTCCCTCCAGCCCCCTGACTTCTCTTGGCTCTACCTTTCCTTCTTGTTTGGTGTATTTAAGCTTTCTGTTGTGTTTGCTTTTTGGTGGAGGTGTAACAACATATAATTGCTTCCCATTATGGGGGCACCTGATGTCTGGGGCAAGAAAAACTGATGTAATGGTATCGGCTGCATGTTTTATACCCCTCATGACCTGACGTCATGGAAGAAGAGACCGCATCCGACACGAATCCAAGACTCTGGTATTCAGGCCAGCAGAGGGCTACCTGCAGGCAGATAACCCAAATGTGATGACTGCAACAGTGAATACCTTGAACTACTCTAACATCTACATTTATGGCAAGTGTACACAACTGTACCTTCCTCCTGGTTTCAAAATTCAAAAGGTTGACTCTTCAAAAACTCTTGCCCACGATAGCTCCACAGGTCTTTATGGTCTCACTGGATTTAAAAGATGCCTACCTGTACATTCCCATTCAAGAATTGCACAGAAGCTTTCTTTGCTTCAGAGCAGGTACCAGTCACTTTTAATTTTCAGCACTGCCCTTTGGCTTGTCTACTGCTCCCAAGGTTTTCACCAAGAGCTTAGCCCCTGTAATTGCCTTTTGCAGGATCAGAAGGGTTCCAAATCTATCCCTACCTGGACAGTTGCCTACTACAGGCCACAAATCTATCAAAACTTTACAAGGATATAAAGTTTACCCAAAACCTCCTGTCTTACCTGGGCTTTACCATAAATCTGCAAAAATCCAACACTGTTCAATCCACGAGGATAGTTTTCCTGGGGGCCCTCCTGAACTCTTCTCCATCAAAAAAGCCATACTTCCCCCAGGCAAAGTCTTCTTTTTGACCCACTGCTTCAAAAGAATCCAGCAGAAACAATGCATCTGTGCCAGAGTTTTCCTCCAGACACTGGGATACATGGCATCTTGTATCCTCATGGCTCCCCTGGCCAGGCTACACACGTGGAAACTCCAGTGATATGTCAGAAATGTGTGGTGCCAACAGTCTCGGTTCCTGGCGGCTGAGATAAAACTAATTCCTTGCCTCAAGGAGGAGTTTGCATGGTGGGCACAGGCTTGTGCACAAAATCAGGGCCGTTGATTCAGATTCACTCCTCAGGGCTAGGCTCTCATCACAGATGCCTCGGATACAGCCTGATGGGCTCACTTCCAGCACTTTTAGTCCCACCAGAAGTGGCAGACTTGGTTGAAAGACAAGCACATCAACTGGAAAGAGCTTATGGTAGTGCAAAAAGGCTTGGTAGCTTTCAAGGAAAAATGGGACCTGGGTTCCTGTTAGTCAAGACAGACAACACTACAGGTATGTGGTACATAAACAAGCAGGAGGGCACCCTTTCTTACCTTCTGTGTCATCTAGCAATGCAAGTTTGGGAAAATGCTCACTCTTTGGGGTTGCACCTCCTGGTACAATACCTTCCAGGTGTCCAAATTACTCTATCATCACCTCAACAGAAACCTGATGGATCCCCATGAATGACATCTGAATCAAGAAATATTTCTCAGCAAGGTCCAGAGATGGGGAGTCCCACAGAAGAAGAATGCTACTGATTTAGCCTTTTGAGGGGCAGAAGCCTGCCCTCTGGAAGACCTTAAACCCCTAGGCCTAGAGACCAGAAGACGCCATACCGACGAACTTAGGCCAGACTCCGAAATGCTTATACAAAATCTACGGCGTATGGTACATGAGTTAAAGAAAGCACAGAGCTCGCAGTTGGGGATGTCATGCTCAAGGCCCAAACAAGTAAAACAATAGGAATGGAAATCACGGTGCAGAATCTGTTTTCCACAGGCAAGACAGTTATTAACTATCTGACATTCGTTAAAGCAAGAAAAGAGGATCCCCAACGGGGTACTTATCTGAAGGTGTTTTCAACTTGGTAGTCGGAAAGCAAAACGAAGGTAAACGGCCGACCGGCACTAGTGTGAATTGCATCTGCTTCGGGCTCCGTGGCAAGAAAGACTGAGGAAATGGCGTTGGCTGCCACCCTTTACACCTGATGTACTGACATCCATTTTACAACCGGCGGCAGCCGATGTCCTATACCAAGGACTGTGGTATTCGGGCCAACTGAAGGCTACTGGGAGCCGGATAAGCCCATATGTGAGGACTGCAAAAGTGAAACACTAAGAAAATCTTGTTTTGCTCAGGGCAGGCTTAGTCCTGGCTGCTGTGAAATTATCCAAGATGAAAGGCTGAGCACCTGCAGGTTGGGGTGCACTATCCCTCCCCTTGTCCTGAAATAGGTCGACTCTCTGAGACAACAGCCGTGGACTCTGGTTGGTGAGTTTGTGAAGCAAAGGATACCAGTGCTGCCTGGGCCAGTCTGCCCTTGGGCCTTCTCTTATTTTTAAAAACACTCAAGGGAGAACAGGCAGGGGAGGGAATGCATAAATGGAGAGAGGAGTCTAAGGGAAGGAGAAAGCATCTGTTCTCCAGGCTAATTGTGGTTTGTTTCAAGAACAAAATCTTTTCAGTCGAGTGTTTTCCTTAGTGGCAAAAAGGTCCTGGCAAGCAGGGTCTCTCTAGGCCTAGGGGTTTAAGGTCTTCCAGAGGGCTAAACAATGGCATTTTTCTGCTAAATCTGGGAGTTCTAAGCCAGCTTCCCAAAGCAAACATTCTCAATGACTCTGGCATTCTTGTGCCTACCTCTGCAGACCCTGGGTTTCCTTTGCATGGAAGGTTAGTCAGGTTCGCAGAAGTATGGTCTACCATCACAGATGACAAAATGGGTGCTCAATATAGTAAACCAAGGTTACAAGTTTTACTTTCACACCTTCCCTCTTTTATAAGGGTACACAGAACTCACAGGGCAGAGGTAGGAATTCAAATTTCTTCACTACTGACTATGGGGGCTATAGAGCCAGTTCCTGCAAATCAGGCAGGCCTAGGCTTTTATTCAAGGTTTTTTCTGGCACACAAGAAAGGGAGTAGCCGGTGCCCTATTCTGGATCTGTTCATTCTAAACACTTTTCTGGTAATTCCCAAATTCAAAATGCTCGCCCTTCAACAATTGCTACCAATATTGGGCAAGGATTCATGGCTGGTAACTTTGGATCTCAAGGAGGCTTATCTGCACATCCCAATAAGGGAAAGTTGCAGGCAGTTCCTTCGCTTCAGGGCTGGGGAGCAACACTTTCAATTCTCTGCATTGCCCTTTGGCTTATCTACTGCTCCCAGAGTTTTTACAAAGTGCCTGGCTCCAGCCATTGCTTTTGGCAGGCAGAGAAACATTCAAATATATCCTTACCTGGATGACTGTCTCATTCAAGCAAATTCACCAGAACAGCTAGAAAAAGATTTGGATTTCGTGAAGAGCATTCTCACCTCTTTGGGTTACGCTCTCAACGAAAAGAAGTCAAAGTTGGCTCCTTTAAAGGAGATTGTTTTCCTAGGAGTGAGTCTGAATACAGCCACCCAGATGGTATTCCTCCCTCAACAGAAGCAAGATCTTTCCGCTTACTTCATGAACTTGGCAAGCATGACCCAGCTCTCTGCAAGGCAATTCCTGCAAGCACTGGGGTTCATGGCTTCATGTATTTTGATGATCCCATATGCAAGGCTGCATATGAGATAACTTCAATGGTACCTCAATAATCTTTGGTGTCAACACACACAGGACTTAGACGTGATTCTTCCCCTGAGACCTGGCTACAAATGGAGTTCCTATGGTGGGGCAACAGCCTGTTCTCAGAGCAAGGGTCTGCCTTTCCGCCCACTGCCTGCCAGCCAAACACTCACCACAGATGCCTCAGATGTTGCATGGGGTGCTCATCTGGAGGGCAGGGGCATACAGGGGACTTGGAGCACCCGATAGATTCATCTGCACATAAACTTAAAAGAATTGATGGCAGTGCAGCAGGCCTTGCTTGTTTTCAACGACTTACTCTACCCTGGGACTCAGCTGATCAGGACAGACAATACCTCAGTCATGTGGTATATCAACAAGCAAGGGGGGACTCGCTCTTACCCCTTGTGCAGACAAAGCATGAGGCTATGGTCCATAGCAGCATCCATGGGCTTACATCTAATAGCCCAGTATCTTCCAGGGAGGCTAAACTCTTTGGTGGATTATTTGACATGTTCTGGATCCTCACGAGTGGCAACTGGACAGGGACATTTTCCATTGCTTCACTCAATCATTGGGGCAGCCCACAAGTGGATCTTTTCTCCTCTCACACTAATCCTCTCCTTCCAACCTTCTGCACCAGGGAGTTTCCCAACAAAGCTTGGAGGGTGGATGCGTTGTCCTTCCCATGGACGCATCTCTGTGTATGCATTCCCTCCTCTTCCCAGAGTGCTGCTAAAGGTAAGGGATGAAAAACCTCAGGCTATTCTGATAGCACCAGATTGGCACAGGTAGCAGTCGTGTCCCCTCCTTCGCAGCTTTTCCCAGGCTCAGCCTAGGCATCTTCCTCTGGTACCAGATCTGTTGGTTCATGGAAGGGGAAAGCTCCTTCATCCTCATCTTCAAACACTGCATTTGACTGCCTGGCTAATACTCTAAATCTTTCCAAACAGGTGGTTGAAGTTCTTCATGAGCCCTGGAGGCCTAGCACAAGAAAGTCCAATGCAGATAAGTGGAAGAGATTTTGCTCTTGGATGCTAGCTAAAGGAGAAGACTCTTCTCATCCCTCTCTTTCACTCATTCTTGACTACCTAGCAGGATTGCTTAGTGGTGGACTTTCCTTTACTTCAATCAAAATTCACGCTTCAGCAATTTCAGCTCATTGTTCTTTTGAGCAACCGATTTTCTCTCACCCCTTGATGAAACAGATGTTCTTCGTGTTTCACTGTTGCAGTCATTACATTTGGGTTATCCTGCTGGCAGGTTGTCCTCAGTCGGCCTGAATTCCAAAGTCTTTGGTCCTGCGTCAGTTGCTGTCACCTCTTCCCTGACGTCAGGTCGTCGGGGATATAAAAGATGCAGCTGACGCCATTTTATTCAGTCTTTCTTGCCGCGCGGTGCCCGAAGCAGAAGCAGTTCGCAAGTGCCGGTCGGCCGACTCCTGAGATTTTCGTGTTAGAGTTTCAGATCCGAAGTCTTCATTCAAAGCTAAGTACCCCGTTGGGGAAACTTTTTTCTTGCTCTAGACCGATGTCAGAAAAAGTTAATTGTATTTCTTGTGGGAAGCAAATACCTCATAAGGACTTTCATTCTTACTGTATTCCTTGCCTAGGCCCTGACCACAACATTGCTAGTTGTCAGTTTTGTGCTAGATTTAACCAACCCACTATTAAGCGTCGGTACGATTTTGCATTAAGCTATTTTGGGCGAAGATTTAATTATACAATGTCGTCGGATAGCCATCCGGCTACCGGAGTTCACAAAAAACGCAAAGAAAGACAGGCAACTGAGGTCCAAAACCGATGACGAAGCTTCTCCTAAGCAGGTCGCCGGTTTGCCAGTCCACTGGTTCTCAGGCACTTTCGCTGTCCCTGATGCCTGCTGCCGACTCCCACATGGAGTTGGCCAGGCTGCAGGAAACTCAAGGTATTGGAGTCTCTGAGATTATTCCCTCAGATGGGTCCAGAGCCGCTGAGCAGGCAATGGCTTCTGAGGGTGTATTCAGACCTAAACAATTATATATTAAACTGACTTCAAAGACTAAAACACCTTTAAAGACAAAGAGCAAGTTCACCAGCCACAAGGACAGGCCTCCATGCCCAAAAAAACAGATGCTCAAAATGGCCGAAGACTTCAGGGGTTCCCATCCCCCTCCTGATAAGAGGCCTAGGCAAGAGACAGACTATGAATCTTCAGATCAGGTTTCCATCTCTTCTGATCAGGAATATTCTCTTCCTCCCTATGAGGATTTTGATGCTGAAGAATCAATTTCTTCAGCCTCTCCTCCTGAGGACTACTCTTTTGGGGAAACCTTGCATACCATGAGGGAGCACTTCCACTAGAGCCAAGATTTTTCAGAATCTAAGAAAAGGCTCAGAGACTTCCTTTTACTTCCTCAACACAGGCCTCTAGCTATTCCATCTGTGTTGGACATTGTAGATAATGTGTTCTCGGAGTCCAGTCTGTCCCCTGACTCTTACCTCCAGCTCCTGTTAAGCCGGACAGATACTACAGGGTCCCTGACTCTCATAAATTCCTTTTCAAAAACCCTACTACTGACCCAGAAACCATTTCTCAGGGTCCAAAAGGGGTCAAGGCTTCTACTGCAAACCACACCCCCCCCTCTGATAGGGATTCTAGGGCTCTGGATAGATGGGGAAAAAAGATTTACACATCTGCTACCTTGGCTATAAGGGCCTTAAATTGCCAGTTTCATATGCTCAAATATTAGCAATATATCATGACACTGCTTAAACAGAAAATGATGGCAAATTCTAAATGTGCAGAAAACAAAGAAATACAGGATTTATTGCATGCAGCTGAACAAGTTGGAAAGCATACTTTGCAATGTGGTTTTGATTCTCTGGAGGCCTCCTGCAGGGCCGCTGTTACGGGTTCTGTCATTAGGAGGCATGCTTGGTTAAAAGAACAAAATCTGCCTGACCATGCTAAAGCAAAATTATTAGATACTCCTTTACAGCATACTACCTTGTTTTGTGTTAAGGCAGAAGAGGTGTTAAAGAAAATGGAAGACAAAGCTAAATCTATGTAAACTGTCAAGGATTTCTTACAGGTACAGCCACCTAGATTTAGCAGATGCTGGCCTACAAAGAATTGGTCCTTTCCAGTCTCAGAAAGACCTCAAAGGGGCAGATCCAGATTCCCTAGAGGCAGATTCGCAAGGATCGTACAGGTCTAAGCAGTGGAGTGCCTCTACCTCCAAAGGTGGAGAGGGCAAATCACAATCATACAGGAAATGGTCCCAATGACTTCCTCCTGCCTGCACCCAAGCACTTATCTTCTGGCAGCACCCTTAGGGGGAAAACTAGCACTTTTTTCTCAAAATTGGCACATTATAACCCAGGACAAATGGGTTCTAGACCTAGTGTCTCAAGGCTACAAGTTTCATTTCCATACCCTACCAAGGGCAAACGGTTGGCCAGACCTGCCAAAAAATCAATGGACAAGAGGTTCAAAAACAAGTTGCAGCTCTCATGGACATGAGGGCTATTCAACAAGTGCCTCAGCAAGAGCAGGGACAAGGATTTTACTCGACTGTTCTTTGTACCCGGAAAGGACCAAGCATGGAGACCAATACTGGGCCTATCTATTCTAAACACTTTCCTGGATATACCAAAATTCAAGATGTTGACCTTACAGCAGCTTCTGCCCATGCTGGGCAGCAAGGCTTGGCTCATGACTTTAGACCTAAAAGAGGCATACCTGCATGTCCCAATCAGACAAACATGCAGAAGATTCCTCAGATTCAAGGCTGGCTGAAAGCATTGCCAGTTCTCTGCACCGCCCTTTGGCTTATCTACTGCGCCCAGGGTCTTCACAAAGTGCCTGGCACGAGTAATTGCTTACTGCAGACAAAGTGGAATACAAATATATCCTTACTTGGACGACTGCCTCATACAAGCAGAGAACAAGGACATTCTACTACAGCATCTGACGTTTGTGATGAGACTTTTAACATGCCTAGGGTACACAGTCAACAAAAAGAAATCAAAACTAGTACCCTGTCAAAAGATAATATTACTGGGTGCAAGCTTAAATACAACTGCCCAGATGGCTTATCTCACTCCAGACAAACAAAGGCAGCCGACTACCTATTTCAAGGAAATGGCAACAAAGGCCCAGTTATCTGCAAGAAAAATTCTGCAGGCTTTGGGCTTCATGGCATCCTGCATCTTACTAATTCCATATGCAAGATTGCATATGAGGAAAATTCAATGGTGCCTAAAAAGTGTTTGGATGCAATATTGCCGCAGTCTGGAAACAATGATTACTCTAATTCCCTGCCTGCAACAGGAGTTTCAATGGTGGGCAAAGGCTTGTCACCAAAACAAGGGACAGAAATTCTCACTACCCCCAGCCAGGCAGAGCCTAATGACAGATGCATCAGATTATGCCTGGGGGGCACACATGGCATGAAGAGGCATTCAGGGCACCTGGTCCACAAACCAAAAGCATCTACATATCAGTCAAAAAGAGATGCTAGCTGTTCAAAATGCCCTGACAGCCTTCAAGGACCTACTTCATCTGGGACAACTACTGATAAAGACAGATAACACCATGGTCATGTGGTACATAAACAAGCAGGGGGGCACTCATTCTTATACCCTGTGCAGACTAGCCATGGCTTTATGGGACACAGCATTGACCTACCAAGTTCATCTGCAGGCACAATTCCTGCCAGGAAAGGAAAACACTCTGGCAGACAAACTAAGCAGAAACCTCATGGATCCCCATGAGTGGCATGTGGATCCGCAAGTCTTCAGCATGATAAAGAAATGGGGACGCCCAGACATAGATCTATTTGCCTCCCCTCAAAGAAATCAACTAAAAAGATTCTGCACAAGGACTTTTCACAGACAAGCTTGGAAAGTGGACGCCTTATCTTTCAACTGGACAAACCTATCAGTATATGCCTTTTCTCCACTACCTTTCCTCCCCAAGGTACTCCTAAAGGTCAGGCAGGAGAAACCAAAAATGATTCTGATTGCTCCAGACTGGCCCCGCCAGTACTGGTATCTGATCTTAAGGAACTTGTCCCAATGCCCAGCCTGGACCTTACCTGAAATACCTCATTTACTGTCCCGGCAAAACAATCAGATTCTGCACAGCCAACTCAGGACCCTAAACCTGGCAGCATGGCGGATAATGTAGCCATACAAATCACACCTCTCAGTAAAGCTGTGATGGATGTCATTTTAGAAGCCAGAAGGCCTAGTACTAGAAAATCCTGTGCTGGGAAATGGAAGAGATGTTGCGCTTGGAACCAAGCTCAAGGAACTGATACAGCTGTCCCAAGTATTCCTCAGATTTTGTAGTACTTAACTGAGATGCTGGACAAAGGCTTATCTTTCTCATCAATTAAAATTCATGCCTCTGCCATTTTGGCTCATTACAATACAGAGCCACCACTCTTTTCTCATCCTTTATTAAGGCAGTACCTCAGAGGAGCCAAAAACCTAAGGCCTCCAAGGAGAGAATGGTAATACCTGCATGGGACCTCAATTATGTCTTGGAAAAACTCACCTTACCTCCTTTTGAGCCAGCTGCTACTGCAGATATAAAATTCTTATCTTGGAAACCAGCTCTGCTCCTAGCAATAAATTCTGCAAGAAGAGTTTCAGAGCTACAGGCTCTCATGGCCATGGAACCCTTTATCATTTTTTATCCAGACAGAGTGTCTCTGAGAACAAACCCTACATTTATGCCTAAGGTGGTATCCAGTGTAGCTCTTAACCAAACTATTCATTTGCCAATCTTTTATCCAAATCCACAGAATGAGGGGGAGAAAATTCTGCATTCTTTGGACATACACAGACAACTTAGATTCTACTTGGACAAAACTAAAGTTTTCAGAAAGACAGAAAAATTACTAGTGGCATATGCCACAGCATCACAAGGAAAGGCTATCTCCAAGCAGACTATTTCAAAGTGGATAGGTCACTGCATTAGTTTCTGCTACTTACTGCATGGCAGACCAGTGTCTAAGGGCATTAGACCACATTCAACCAGAGCTGCAGCCACTTCTGCAGCCTTTCTCAGGGGAGTACCAACCAAAGACATTTTAGAGGCTGCTACTTGGAGTTCAGTGCATACCTTTAAAAAACATTACAATCTGCCTCTTTACTCTAAATCCAGGGCAGGCTTTGTGACTGCAGTTCTGCAGGGCCTCATAGCCGCTCCTAATGCTGTTTAGCTCCAGCCCCCCCAATCACAGCTTTGGGACTGTAATGACTGCAACAGTGAAACACTAAGAACATAGTACAGTTGTGTACACTTACCATAAATGTAGATGTTCGAGTGTATTCACTGTTGCAGTCCAGGTTACCCACCCGCCATCCCCCTTATTTTTGCTGGAACTTATCTTTACTTCTCTAATCTATACAACCTAGGTGGTGTATTTGCTTATAGATGAAGGTAAAGCTTATTTCTGGTGCATGTATGTTGTATTTACATAAATTTAGCCTACCCTTTTGGGGGCACCTGACATCTGGGGCAAGAAAAACTGAATAAAATGGCGTCTGCTGCATCTTTTATACCCCTGACGACCTGACGTCAGGGAAGAGGCGACAGAAACCGATGCAGGACCCAAGACTTTGGAATTCAGGCCGACTGAGGGCAACCTGCCAGCAGGATAACCCAAATGTAATGACTGCAACAGTGAATACACTCTAACATCTACATTTATGGTAAGTGTACACAACTGTACTTTCCTGAGGGGAGTTAGTAATCTTAGACCTCCCAGAAGAGCTCCTACTCCTGCTTGGGAGCTTAATTTTGTCCTGGAAAAACTTATTCTGCCTCTCTTTGAACCAGCTGCCTGGAAGACTGCTTTCCTTTTAGCTGTTACTTCAGCTAGAAGTGTATCTGAGCTGCAAGCCTTAATGGCAGTAGAACCTTGCATTATTTTTCACTCAGATCAGGTTTCTCTGCAAACCAGTTTCTCCTTTATGCCTATGGCAGTTTCCAGTTTAACCCTTAACCAGTCTATTCACCTGCCTGCATTTTTCCACAATCCCCAAAATAAAGAGGAAAGGATTCTGCACTCTCTTGATGTGCATAGACAGCTGAGATTTTACTTGGGACCAAATCCTTTCGAAAATCTGAACAGTTACTGGTTAGTTTTGCTCCTGGGGCTCAGGGTAAAGCTATTTCAAAACAAACCATCTCCAAATGAATTGCTCGTTGTATTCACTTTTGTTATCTGCAGCATGTGAAGGTTTCCCCTCAGGGTATTAGAACCCATTCTACTAGAGCAGCCTCTACCTCTGTAGTTTTTCTGAGAGGCTTGCCTACTAAGGACATTCTAGAAGCAGCTACTTGGTATTCTGTCCATACTTTCACAAAGCATTGCAATCTACCATTGTTTTCTAAATCCAGGGCTGGTTTTGCCTCTGCAGTTTTGCAGGGCATCCTTACCAACCCTTAATCTGTGATCCTTCCTCCTCCCTTTGTCTTCTTACTGGGCTTTGGGAATCAATCCATATGTGAGGACTGCAACAGTGAAACATGAAGAACATAGTACAGTTGTGTACACTTACCATAAATGTAGATGTTAGAGTGTATTCACTGTTGCAGTCCTGGTTTCCCACCCTCCATTCCCCCTTTTTTTCCTAAGGCACAGGCTATAGATTTTTATTTTTTGTTTGACGTGTCCAGGGTGCTACCATTCCTGGGTTAGCCTTCTTTTGGGGGCTCCTGACAGTTAAGGCAAGAAAAACTGAGGAAATGGCGTCAGCTGTCACCCTTTATACCTGACATACTGACGTCCGTTTTACAACCGGTGGCAGCTGATGTCATGTACCAAGGACTCTGGTATTCGGGCCGACTGAGGGCTATCGGGAGCCCGATAACTCATATGTGAGGACTGCAACAGTGAATACACACATCTATATTTATGGGCATGTACAAGACTATACTTTCAGGACATTCTTAAGGAGGCTTGAAGGCTTACTGCTAGAAAGTCATACTCTGCTAAATAGAAAAGATTTTCCCTCTGGTGCCAACAGCAGCACCACAGCCTGATTTAGCCCAGATGTTCTTCGTTCCCCATTGCTGCAGTCCTTACTATTGGGTGTAGTCCGCTGTCCAGTCGGCCCGAATACCAGAGTATATGGCTGACGTCGGTCAGGGCGCATTAGACTGACGTCAGTACGTCAGGGTACTAATGCGCATGACCGACGTCATATCCTCAGTCTTTTTTGCCGCATGGTCCGATGCAGAAGCAGTTTTGCGAGTGCAGGTTGGCGTTCTGAAATATTTCCGAAACCGGAGTTTCAGACCGAATCAGAGTTGGCTAAGTACCCCGTTGGGGAACATTTTGGTTTTTTCTTGCCTCAGTATTTAACCGGATGTCAGAAAAAGTGAATAACTGTATTTCTTGTGGGAAACAGATACCTCATAGGGATTACCATACATTGTGTATACCTTGTTTAGGGCCTGAGCACGACGTTGTTGGTTGCCGCTCTTGTGCTAGGTTTAACAAACGCACTATTAAGAGACGGTTAGACTGTGCCAGGTTAGTGTTTGGGAAGCGTTGTAATTATAAAATGCCGCCGGATGCTCCGCCGCTTCGCCCAAGAAGCGCAAGGACAAAACAGCGAAGCCTAGGGTTGATGAACCGGCAGTCCCGGACGTCGGTTCTTTAGAAGGCTCAGTGGAGCCAGAGGTTTTGCCAGGAGTTTCTTTGGAGTCTCAGGCAGAGACTTTACTGTTACAGGATGTGCCTTCTCAGGAGGTAGGCCAGGCTGAGGGGGCTTCTCAGGTAACTGTTCTTCCCTCTCTTCCCAAGGTAGTTAGAGCCTCTCCTTCTGTTGCCAAAACTTCTTGGAGAGGTAGGCCTAGTTCAGCTTCAGTGGGGGCTTCTCCTAGCATTTCGGGTTCTGTACCTAAGAAACATATGCTTAAAATGGCAGAAGATTTGATTACTATGATTAGAGGTTCTATGCCCCCTCCTGATAAGAGGCCCAGGGTGGAACCGGAGTTTGATAGTTTTGAACAGTGTTCAGAGGCTTCTGAGTCTTCTGTGGAAGACTTGCAGGAGTATCCTCCTTATTCTGATTCTGATGTGGATGATTCCACTCCTACAGCTTCTCCTCCTGAGGATTTCTCATTTTCAGAGACTCTACATTCCATGAGGGAGCACTTTAAATGGGAAGGCCAGGATTACTCTGATTCCAGGAAAAGGCTTAGGGAATTCTTGTTTTTACCCCAGCATAGGCCCTTAGCTATACCTCCTGTGTTGAATGTGGTGGAAGATGTTTTTGCAGAGGCTTCCCTGAACCCTGACTCTTTGCCTCCTGCTCCTGTTAAACCCGATAGGTACTATAGGGTGCCTGAAGCTCATAAGTATTTGTTTGAGTCCTAGGGCGGACCCAGAAACTGTTTCTCAGGGGCCTAAAGGTGTTAAGGCCTCTGTGGTTAAAAATCCTGTTCCCACTGATAGAGGCAAGGGCTTTGGATAGGTGGGGAAAGAAAGTGTATACTTCTTCCACTCTAGCCATGAGAGCGTTGAATTGTCAGTTTCACATGCTAAAATATCAAAATTATCTCCTTTCACAATTGAAATCTAAGGTGGATGCTTTGGCGGAAGGTATTGAGTGTAAAGAGTTGTTGGATTTGGTTCATGTGTCTGAACAAGTGGGTAAGCATTCTTTGCAATGTGGTTTTGATGCTGTACAGGCCTCCTCGAGGGTGGCTGCCACTAGTTCTGTTCTTCGCAGGCATGCCTGGTTGAGGGATCAGAATTTAGCTGAGCATGTTAAGACAAGGATTTTGGATGCTCCTTTACAGTCTGATGTGTTGTTTGGTTCGCCTGTGGAAGCAGTTTTAAAGAAAATGGAGGACAAAGCTAAGTCTATGCAAACTGTTAAAGATTTTTTGCAGGTGCAGCCACCGAAGTTTAGTAGAAATTGGCCTGCTAAGGGGTGGACATATCCTGCTTATGATTTCCAGTCTAGGGGTAGGTCTAGACGTGGTAGGGGCAGAGCTCAAGGTTCTTTTAGGCCTAGAACAGGGAATTCACCTGCTCAGACTTCTGGTGAGGGCAGGGGTCAGTCCTTTCGTAAACAGACCCAATGACCTGCCCTTTCAGCTGCCAGTAGATTCTCGTCTGATAGCTCCTTTGGGTGGAAGACTGTCTCTTTTCAAAGAAAATTGGGATTTAATTACTCAAGACAGATGGGTGTTGGATATCATTCACCACGGTTACAGGTTTTATTTCCATACAATGCCTCCTTTCAAAGGCATGCCAGACGTTCCTCCTCCACAAAGAAAAGAGGCTCACAAGCAAATTTCTCAGTTACTCCAGATGGGGCCATTCAGCCAGTTCCTGTATCAGAAAGGGGCCTAGGATTTTATTCTCGCCTGTTCCTAGTACCAAAGAAGGGGAACACGTGGAGACCAATTTTGGATTTATCTCTCCTCAACACTTATCTGGACATTCCCAAGTTCAAGATGTTGACGTTACAACAGCTTTTACCTCTGCTGGGCAAAGATCACTGGATGGTAACTTTAGATCTCAAGGAAGCTTACCTTCATGTGCCTATAAGGCTAAGTTGCAGGAAGTATCTGCGGTTTCGAGCTGGAAATTCTCATTATCAGTTCTCTGCATTGCCCTTTGGCTTATCTACTGCGCCCAGAGTATTCACAAAGGTTCTGGCTCCAGTGATAGCTTACTTCAGGCTGCAAGGAATTCAAATCTATCCTTACTTGGACGACTGCCTGATTCTGGCTCAAGAAAAGGAAGACCTTCTACAGCATCTGGAATATGTTATAGCAGTGCTAAGATGCCTAGGGTATTCTGTGAACGAAATAAAGTCCAGTCTAGTACCCTCTCAAGACATGTGCTTTCTGGGTGTGAGACTGAATACAGCAGCCCAGATGGCCTTTTAACCCCGGACAAACAAAAGAGTCTATCACTTTACTTCCATCAACTATCTCATCAGTCCGTGCTGACTGCAAGGACAGTCCTTCAAGCATTAGGGTTCATGGCATCTTGTATTCTGGTGCTTCCCAATGCCAAACTGCATATGAGGAAGGTACAATGGTATCTCAAAAATGTATGGACACAGCACTGCCAGGATTTGGACACTGTCATTCAAATAATACCTTGCCTTCAAAAGAATTTTTGTGGTGGGCTCAGGAATGTCACCTAAACAAGGACTCTCTGTGACCCGCCAGAGGCGAGTCAGATTTTAACGACAGATGCCTCGGACATTGCTTGGGGAGCTCATCTAAATGGAAAGTGGATACAAGACAAGTGGCCTGCCAGACTACAGCATCTACATATCAACATGAAGGAGATGTTAGCAGTCCAGTTTGCATTAATGGCTTTCAAGGAGTTAATTCTTCCAGGGCAGGTGTTGATTCTAACAGACAACACAACTGTCATGTGGTACATCAACAAGCAAGGGGGTACACATTCTTATCCTCTGTGCAGGCAAGCAATGATTTTATGGGAGACTGCGCTAAGCTTGCAACTAACTCTTCAGGCAAGGTTTCTGCCGGGAGCACAGAACTCCTTAGCAGATGTGTTAAGCAGACAAATCATGGATCCCCACGAATGGAAACTGGATCTTCATGTATTTCAGAAATTGACAGTGTCATGGGGAACTCCAGACATAGATCTGTTCGCTTCTCCACTAAACCACCAGCTGCCAAAGTATTGCACAAAGGGGTTTCATCACACAGCTTGGAAAGTGGATGCTCTGTCTTTCAGTTGGAAAAACCTTCATGTGTATGCCTTTCCACCTCTGCCTCTTCTTCCAAAGGTACTATTAAAGGTCAGACAAGACAGGCCAAGGATGATTTTGATAGCTCCAGATTGGCCTCGGCAACACTGGTACCCACTACTACGGAGTCTGGTAAAGAAGCCTCCATGGCCTTTACCTCTGATTCCTCATCTGTTATCTCAGAAGGACGGTCATCTGCTCAATGTCAAGCTTCACTCTCTTCATCTAACAGCCTGGCATATTCTGTGTTGAAACACAGCAGGTCTCAACTTCCTCAACAAGTTTTAAATGTGATTATGGAAGCTAGAAGACCTAGTACAAGGAAAGTGTACGCAGAAAAATGGAAGAGATTTTTATTTTGGAGCACAGCAAAGAATTTGGAGATTTCTGAGCCTAATTTGAGTGTGGCTCTTCAATATCTTACTGAGTTATTGGACAAAGGTTTGTCCTTCTCTTCCATTAAGATTCATGCTGCAGCAATTTCAGCTCACTATGATTGTGACCCACCATTGTTTTCGCATCCTTTGTTCAAGCAGTTTCTTAGAGGGGCAAAGAATATAAGACCCCCACATAGAGCTCCTACTCCTGCTTGGGATCTCAATTTTGTGTTGGAAAAACTTACTCTACAACCTTTTGAGCCTGCGGCTACTGCTGAATTGAAATACTTGTCATGGAAGACTGCTTTTCTGTTGGCTATAACTTCTGCAAGAAGGGTGTCTGAGTTGCAGGCCCTTATGGCAGTAGAGCCCTTTTTGATTTTCCATAAGGATAGGGTATCATTACGTACTAATCCTTCCTTTATGCCTAAGGTGGTTTCTAGTGTGGCTTTAAACCAAACTATTCATTTGCCTACTTTTTATGCAGACCCCAAAATAAAGGGAAAAGATTTTGCACACTTTAGATGTACACAGGCAATTGCGTTATTATTTAAGCAGGACTAAGGATTTTAGGCAGTCTCAGCAGTTGTTTGTTTCTTTTGCTTTGAGTTCAGGGCAAGCCTGTGTCAAAACAAACTATTTCTAGGTGGATTGGCTTTTGCATTGCATTTTGTTATTCCCATCATGGCAAGGAGATTCCAGCTGGGATTAGGCCTCATTCCACTAGGGCTACTGCCACTTCTACAGCATTTCTAAGGGGGTGGCAACTAAGGATATTTTGGAAGCAGCTACTTGGAGTTCAGTGCATACTTTCTCTAAGCATTATCACCTTCCTATCTACTCTAAGTCTAGGGCTGGTTTTGCCACAGCTGTTTTGCAAGGCATGTTGTCAGCTCCTGCTTCTTTATGATTTGCCAGCCTCCCTTACCTCTGCTTTGGGATTCTACCCAATAGTAAGGACTGCAGCAATGGGGAACGAAGAACATAGTACAGTTTTGTACCTACCATAAATGTAGATGTTCGAGGATCCCCATTGCTGCAGTCCAATTTACCCGTCCTCCTTCCCCTCTGTGTTTAGGGGTGGTTGTGTAGGTGAGGTTACATGCTGATATTTTTGTATATTTTCTTGTATATATTGTACATATTTTTGGTGCAGGTATTTTGGGCCTTGTCTTTTTAGGGTCTTCTGACATCTGGGGCAAGAAAAGACTGAGGATATGACGTCGGTCATGCGCATTAGTACCCTGACGTACTGACGTCAGTCTAATGCGCCCTGACCGACGTCAGCCATATACTCTGGTATTCGGGCCGACTGGACAGCGGACTACACCCAATAGTAAGGACTGCAGCAATGGGGATCCTCGAACATCTACATTTATGGTAGGTACAAAACTGTACTATTTTTGTCATTCTAGATTACATGGCTAGTCTGCCATTTTGCCCTCATACCTGCTCTTCCCATCCTCTGTTAAGACAATTTTTTTCAATAAACATCTTTATTAAATTATCATGTATGACATAAGTAATCTTATATTTATATAAATGAAAAACAAACATTGACACCACTTTAGTTGCAAACAGTATACATCACAGACACCACTGAAACAACTGTAGTTGCAAACGTTACACTTCACTTGTAATCTAGCCAGTCATTGTCAGTTAAGCGTCATATGGCTCATTCAAGTCATGCTTCTTAAACCTTGTTCCTTTGCATATGTTGTTCTCACAATCCCTATTTTTCATATGCAGTTTGCTTCTTCTCTTTTCTAAAAATCCAAATTCCATTTGTTTTATCTCTGTTACTATATTCCTTACTTCTAATACAATTGGTCTAGACTTTGATTTCCGTTTTATAGTAATTGCTTTTATGACAGCCAGCATAATTACTTACCAGGGCTTTACTATGTCTAGGCAATTCCAATTCTGTATTATAGCTCAATAAATCATTTCCCCAGTCAATGCAATCCACTCACCCAGCATCTCCGACAGAGCAGTCCACAGGGAATCCTTAGTCTGTTAGCTGACTACACTCTCAAAAAAATGTTTCAGCCACTCTCTCCTGCCCATCACACCTCCAACATTTGCTGTCCACTTGAGGAAAAATTCTTTGGAGTATACTTGGGGTATAAAAATACTTATGTTAACACTTCCAGGCAAATATCCTACATTTTTTAGACTTTGTTGCATACCTGCAAACGCAATTCCTGTCTCCACCAATAAGTAATATTTCTTGCAGAAAGCTGATTATTTCTCCCAGAATTTTCTTAAGCTCTGTTGTAGCAGTTTTAGGTGGTTTGCAAATGCATGCCAGTGTAATCCTTCTCCTTTGCCAGTAGCCCCTTAGTGCTATATATTTTCCATTATTATCTTTCCTCCTCTTCTATCACTTTTGGAGCTCCTCTTGCAATTAATATAAGTACTCTTTTCCTTTGCCCCAGATATTCTGCTGAATAACCATTCTGAAAACCTTTATTTATCAAATTCACATGTTCAGTTCTTTCCAGGTGCGTCTCCTGTAGCATTCACATTTTTAAATATAGACATTACAGAAATCCTCATTTTCTTGTATAGTTATTGTTGTCACTTTTTATGTATAACTGCTTTTTTTTGTTAAATGTCTAGTTCCAACTTTTATGATGCATGCATACACTGTTCGGCAGGTTGGTCTTTTAAACAGTTGATGTAATGTGATCCTATCTCGCCTACATTCAATACTGATGGGCTCGGAGCTGAGAATCGGCTCCGACTCGGCCGTTCTGACTAGCACAAAGTCTCTCATTGGCTGGGCCAACCCTATATCCCAGGATGCACCACGCCCAAAACCCCAGATCTCGTTTGCCGCTCTTGGAGTATCGACGTGGTCTCAACTTGGCTGTGGCTAAGTACCGTCTTTTGTTATCTTTGATATCTCATAGCAGTTTTCTGTAGGAGAATTTATATTCAAAAGCTACGTTGTGGCAATTGACTTGTTTGAGTGGGATTGTTTATTCCTGTTGTGTGGTGATCCTTCTGTTTGGCGGGCTAGGCCCTTTTGAGTTAGAGGGCCTTTGCCCTATCTTTTGTCTCGGCTTTTAACTTAGAGCCACCCCCCCCCCAGTGTTTAACTTGTGTTTGTGTATCATGTCTACCAAAGAAAAATAACATAAGCCATTGGGCTTTAGAAAATGTGCAAAGTGTAGCTATAAAATGTCTTTGACAGACGGTCACGCGATTTGCGTATACTGCCTTGGCGCCAAACACTTGCAAGAATCTTGCAGTGTCTGTCATGCTTTCTCTTCGAGAGTTTTGCAGGAGAGAAAAAATAAACTTATCCTGAAGGGTTTAATTAAACCCTCCTTTGAGGAAGCTATTTCTCCTCCCTCTGAAAAGTCCAGGGCTAAGTCTAAAAAGAAGTCCCCGGCTCCATCCTCTTCTTCGGAGCCACCGGAGAAAAGATCCAGGTCGATGTCCCCTTCCTCGGCTCCACTGGTCTTGGAGCCATTGGCTATGGGGTCTAAAGCTGTGTCTCCTTCCTCGGCTCCATTGGTCTCGGAGCCGCAGGATTCAGGGTCGACAGCTGGGTCCACTGTCTTGGTTCCACTGGTTTCGGAGCCACAGGTAATACTTTCCATTTCGGAGCCGGTTCTTCACTTCCACAGCTTTCGGCACCGAAGGAATTTTCGGTGCTTCTCGAGCCTGCTTCAGCTTCGATCATCTTGGAGCCAATTCAGAGCTGTTCTCCTAGTCGTGTCTCGGATCCGATGGGAAAGGTTTCTCGACCCCCTTCTGTCTCCTCCAGGTTATCTGATTTGGACGTAGATAGGGTGGTCCAGAGACTCCTACAGTCGCCAGTGTTATCTAAATTATTTTTGGCTCCAGCCCAGTCAGCTCTGGAGCCCACCATAGCATCTGTTCCATTCCTTCCTCCTCCGACAACCTTGGTGTTGTCTGAGTCGGAGAGTGCGGAGTAGAGTGAAGTCCTTGGGTCGGTTCTGAGACTCCCCGTCAGTCTTTCGGTTCCGACCTCAGCTCCAACCTTCTCTATTCCTTCTGCAGGTTTCGGTACTTGGGGGGTCCTTGGTCGGGCCAGAGGGTGATGCATCGGGACCACTGACTTTGGTTCTGAGTCTCCCCCTTGGTGCTTCGGCTAGGGGAACCCCGACTCCGGTCATGGTTTTGGAGATGGGCCCTTCCTCCGATTCGGGGAGACCTGCCTTCGAAGCTATGAGGAGCGCGCTGGCCAAGTCCTTAGTGACTTCACCCGAATCGGCATCTCCCTCCCTGGACACCATGACTAGAGTTTCTGGAGCCCCCCTATCTCTGGACAGCGGGGCTCCAAGGCCTGAGGATACCTCCATGTGTGGTCCCCTGCTTTCTGAAGGCCCTTCAGAGTCCATGCCTGAAGAGTCTCCCAGAAAGAAGGCTGTGTAAGAGGAAGCACCTAGACTCCCCAGATGAGTCTGTCACCTCGGACACCGACCTCGATGATGCAGAAGGGTCCCCGAAGTCGTCCTCTGATGATGTCTCGTTCTCTGACATCCTGGAGATCTTGAAGACAGCGGGGCGACTGGCCATCCAAAAACCCTTCTGAGGAGGAGTTGGTCTTCCTCAAGGCCTTCGGAGACCAGTCTTCCACCTCTTGGGTGTCTTCACCCTTCGATGAATTATTGGATGTTATTTGTCGACGGGTGTGGGAACACCCTGACTCTGTGGAGCCAGTTCCTAGCCGCCCCAATAAATTCTTATCGGCACCTCCTGGGAAAGAGTTTTTGACCAAGGGAGTTCCTGTGGATGCCATGGTGGTGGCGTCTGCCTAATAAGGAGTCTAGGAGCATCGATAGGTATGGGAAGGCGTACCCTGTCTTCAGTGACCTTTACTTTGCGGTCGCTGAATTACTTGTGCCATTTTACACGGCTCCAAAAGGATCTCATTAAAGAGTTGGGAGATACCCTGGCGGGTAACGTGCCTGAGGCGTTGACTCAGTCTGTTAACGCCCAGCTGTCTACCCTTTCTTCCATCGTCAACTCGTCCATGAGGCTCATATCTTATGCAGCCGAGGGGGCGGGTAGAGCAGCGAGTTCAGGCGTAGCCCTCAGGAGGCAAGCTTGGATGCACTTGTGTCATTTTGCGGAGGCCTTCAAGTCTTCTTTCACGGATGCCCCTTTCAACGGGTCCTCCCTTTTTGGACCCAAAGTGAAAGACACCCTCACGAGATGTGAGCAGGAGGGTAAGACTTTGTCTGCCGTTGGGACCCGTTTTTCTCTCCCCACTAGACCTTATCCCAAGGCTCAGAGGGGAGGAAAAATGTGGTTCAGAAAGTCTCAAAAGTCTTCCCCTGCCCATCAGAGTGAAACCCCCTCCAGAGGCAGAGGAGGGGGAAATTACTCCAGAAGACGTCACCCCAGAGGCGGCGGAGGCCCCCGCAATACAGGAAACCGCAAATCCTTTCATGGCTCCTCCTTCCAGCATCCCTGAGGGATTACCCGACTGTGCGTCTCTGGAGCCAGTCGGGGGTCACTTTTCGGAGCATAGTCAGGCCTGGGAGTCCATCACTCAGGATCGATGGGTGCTTCGAATCATCGCCGGAGGTTATACCATTCCTTTCATCTGTTCTCCCCCACCGTCAAAAAGAATCCCGGATGTTCCACCCAGTCAACGGGATCAAGCAGCACTAGAAATCTCAAAGTTGATAAGAAAAGGAGCCATCCAATCGGTCCCCGCAGACCAGATCGGATCAGGAACTTACTCAAGATTATTTTTGGTGCCAAAAAGAATAGGGGACTTGAGACCCATTCCGGATCTCAGCCATTTAAACTGCTTTGTGAAAAAGTCCAAGTTCCAAATGGTCACGTTACAATCAATTCTCCCCTTGCTGGAGAAAGGAGTATGGATGTGCTCCATAGATCTCAAGGACGCCTATTATCACATCAAGATGAACAAGGCTTCCAGGCATCATTTATGCTTCTGGCTGGGAGCCAGTCATTTTCAATTCTGGGCCCTGCCTTTTGGTCTCACCACAGCCCCCAGGGTGTTTACCAAGTGTTTGGCAGTGGTGACGGCTCACCTGAGACGTCTAGGATTCCAGGTGTTTCCTTATCTAGACGACTGGCTCCTCACCGCCCCCACCAGCCATCTACTTCTTCAAGCCATGAGAACTACCTTCAAATGGGGACATCTGTTAGGAATTGCCTTCAGTTGGGCAAAATCTGTATTGCTGCCATCACAGCGTGTTGCCTTTATTGGAGCAGAGCTAGACTCTGTAGAGATGCGAGCATTCCTACCCTTAGACAGAATAAAGGTGTTACAGGCTCAAGTTCTGGCCTTATTGCCCCGCAGAAAAGCTCAAGCCAGAACATTTCTGCAGTTGTTGGGAACAATGGTGGCTACCATCCTTCTAGTCCCTCTTGCCAGGTTGCACATGCAAATACTTCAGTGGCTCCTTTCGGCCCAGTGGTCATATCAGGATCTGCCCTTGTCCCATCCTATTTTCATTACGGAGAGATGCCGACAAAATCTTCGCTGGTGGCTTCTCCCCTCCAATCTGAATCAAGGAAGATCGTTCATCCCCCCCCCGTCCCCCGTTGCCACGGTAACCATGGACGCCTCCCAGATGGGGTGGGGGGGGGACAGTACCTGGGCAGGACGGTTCAAGGTACGTGGCAAGATCACGAGACTCACTTGCATATCAATGTTCTGGAGTTGAGAGCGGTGCTTCTAGTGTTGCAGGCACTCCACAGCTTTCTTCCCCAGGGAACTATTGCAATTCTTTCCGACAATATGTCTGTTGTCTGGTATCTGAACAAACAGGGGGGAACCAAGTCCTATCCCCTTTGCAGGGAAGCCATGAGAGTGTGGAGCTGGGCTATCGCTTCCCAGTGCTTTCTAGTGGCAACGCACATTCCTGGGAAGTCGAACGTGATTGCAGACAGGCTGAGCAGAGCTATTCTGATGCCTCACGAGTGGTCCCTGAGCAATCGAGTGGCGGCTCAGATATTCTCCAGGTGGGGTCTTCCCTGCTGCGACCTCTTTGCCAGTCTCCTCATTGCGAAGTGCAGAAATTATTTCACTCTAATCCCTCCTCAAGGGGAGCCACCCAGGGATGCTCTAGTCCACGACTGACCCTCCGGTCTGCTCTACGCCTTCCCTCCGGTCCCTCTCTTGCCAAGAGTGATTCAGAAGGCAATCTACGTGGGAAGCAGCATGATTTTGATAGCACCACTCTGGCCCCGTCAAGTTTGTTGGTTCCCCTTCCTTCGGAAATATGCGGTGGATGGGCCTTGGATCCTGGACCCAGCTCCAGACCTATTGACTCATCAGTCGGGACAGCCTCATCCATCCCTCCGAACTCTCAGACTCGCTGCTTGGCTACTCCACTTCCTTCCTTAGTCAGACAGCATAACCTTACCCCAGAGGTACTACAGATTCTGTCCTCCTCTCATAAGTCTTGTACTAGAAAGATTTACTCTAGTAAATGGAAGAGATTTGCTATTTGGGCTGAGCAGCGTGACCTTAATCCCCCCATAGCCCCTGTGTCAGCGGTGTTAGATTTCTTGGCGACACTTTTTAGACAGGGTTCCGCTGTCTCCACTATAAAGGTTCAATTGGCAGCGATCTCTAATTATCACGTAGCTCATGAACCTTCCCTCACGGGTCATAAGCTGTGTAAAGCCTTTCTAAAAGGAGCCTGGTTAATTCACCCCCCGATTTCGCAACCCGTTCTACCATGGGACTTAAATATGGTCCTCGGAGCTGTGACATCTCCTCCCTTCGAACCTGCAGCCAGTTGCGAATTAAAATTCTTATCATGGAAGACTGCATTTTTGGTAGCCATTACTTCAGCTAGAAAGGGTATCGGAGCTTCAAGCCCTTTCTGTCAAACCTCCTTATTTGATTTTTCACGATGACAGAGTATCTGTAAGACTAAATCCTTCCTTTTTCCCTAAGGTGTCTTCTGCATTTTGTCTCAAACAGGCTATTGAGCTACCAGTCTTTTTTCCACAATTCCCCAACAAAGCAGAATACATATTTCACCAGTTGGATGTACATAGACAATTGAGGTTTTATTTGAATAGGACACAACAGGAGAGAAAATCAGACCAGTTGTTTTGTGTCCTTTTCGGACAACAGAATTGGCAGATCTGTAAACAAGGCGACTATCGCTAAGTGGATTAGGGATTGCATCTCATTCATTTATGCATTGAAGGGTAGGAATCTTCCCTTTCCAGTGAAGGCACATTCTACCAGGGCTATGGCAACTTCAGTGGCCTTTCACACTAGGCTGTCCGTGGATGAGATTTGTGCAGCGGCTACTTGGACTTCTCCACATACCTTTATTTCTCATTATAAATTGGACATGGCATCTAGAGCTCATGCTTCCTTTGGTTCCACAGTGCTCAGGAGTGTTTTCCAGTGAGCCTCCCAGGATTTGGGTGCTAGGGCCACTGTCCCATCAGTATTGAATGTAGGCGAGATAGGATCACATTACATCTCTTAGTTATGTACTTATCATAATGATAGATGTATGTGATCCATCTCCCCTACATTCTTACGTACCCGCCCTCCTTCCCCATTCCTGTTGGATTTGGAGGAGACAAGTATTGTTTGATTCCCATGAGGATATTATTTTTTCTCTCCTCTTACACTTGTCTCTTGTGTGTTCTGTGGGTGGAAGACTGTGTTAGGGGCAAACTAGATCTGGGGTTTTGGGCGTGGTGCATCCTGGGATATAGGGTTGGCCCAGCCAATGAGAGACTTTGTGCTAGTCAGAACGGCCGAGTCGGAGCCGATTCTCTGCTCCGAGCCCATCAGTATTGAATGTAAGCGAGATGGATCACATACACCTATCGTTATGGTAAGTACATAACTAAGAGTTTCTTGTCATATCCATTTGAACCTATGCCACATCTTTCATGACTTTTTTTTTGAAAGCCCTCAAACAGAACAAACCCTCCAACTCCCACAAAACCTGTCAAGTTAATAGCACGCACAAAACTATGTACATCTTCAAATATTGAAGTTTTTGCTTTCTAATAAGAACAAAAGTTGTAAGCTGATAGCCGCACAGTCAGGCTAGAGTTAACCACAAAGAAAGGTTAGTCATGCTAAGATGCATGATAGAGCCTTTGCTGTGTTAGTAAGTGCTATTTGATTTTGTCTATATAGCTCTCCCAGCTTAGAAAATGCTTGAATGCTTTCAGTAAACACTTTCTCTAAGCCGTTTCTCTTTATGAAATTGTCTTCTATTAATGTGCAAACCAGACACAAAACTGCTAAGGATACCTTGTTTACCAGAAAAAAAAACTTGCAATATTCTTTTTCATTTACATGTTTAGTAATAAACTTGTTACTGGATAACGCTTAGGGTCTTAACCCAGTCATTTTCCTGTCCAAGCATGGAAAAAGAGCACTAATTTTTCTTTTGTCATACAGTCTTAACCAGACTCCCCCTGCATCTTTCTGTCTGTGTGTTTTGGGATTTCTTTTTACGTTGCAGTGCCTACATTTCTTAAAACTGAACAAAGAAAAAGAGAAAAGGGGAAAAAAAAGCAAAAGCACCTGTTTTATATTAGTGTCTCTATTGTATTTCAAAAAAAAACTGAGAAGACCAAGTCTAATTGTTTTTTTTTTATCTTTAAAGCTCTACCAGTAGGGAAAACCCCTGATTACTTCCAGAGAATATTATGTCCTCACCAGTTTCTCTTTTCTTTTTCTCAGGCAATCTACTTCCACCAGATTGTTTCCCATGGAAACATGAAGACCAGCTGCAGAATTGCTACCAAGTATACATGCATTTGCTTGAATAATCCTCATAATATTCAGTATTTTTTATCATTTACTTGCTCTCTTAAAACTAATCAATATATGGTCCTTAATTCAGTCATTTCCCCATGCAAGAATGAGGAAAAGCACAGTAGTTTTTATTTTGTCATGTCATTTTAACCTGGCTCTTTTTTTGTGTACATTGCATTGCCAATATTTCTCAAAACTGCACAAGAGAGAGAGGAGGAGAGAAAAAGAAAAAAAACAGCACCTGTGTGCAGTCCCTGTTGCACTTAAAATAGCATGCAAAGAAAACCATACACCACAAATAACAGTACTATTAAGAAACTAAAATGTTTTCTTTACTTAGCTTTCTCAAGAAGAAGCTCAACAAGAAGCAGAGCCTCCTGTTTCACAGCTCACTTTTTGTTGGACAAACTTTTGTATTTCCTCCTTAGTATGCACTTCATCAAAAAATGATTTTGTCTAGCCAGGGAAGAATACCTTAGCTAGCTACAGCGGACTGAATCTCATGCCTGCGTCTCGACATTCCCTAAGTAGTGGAATGAATTTACTCATATTCTGCCTGGTGTACAAGGAATAATCTTTCTCCACAAACACATTGCTGTCTCCCACTTTTAGTATTTTGTCCTCCTGCCACAGTTTTGTCAGAATTGACTCCTGCTGCTGCTAGGATTGCATCTTCACTATTAAAGGTCTAGGTTTCTTTCTTATAGCTAGGTTTGGAGCATACACACAAATGTGCCTTTCAACCAACAACTCCTACTGTGGTGGAATACCAGTCCAGTCGCTTATTTGTGCTTTCATAAAATTAATGGAGTCTGCTCCTTCCAGCTTCTCTGGTATAGCTGAAAATCTTAGGTTTTCCCTATGTTCTCTGTCCTCTTACTTCTATTATTTTTTGAAACATCTCTTCTTGAGTAGTTTCATATTCAGCCAGCCTTTTCTTCATTTCAGCCTCTGATTTTGAAGCTTTATCATCTCATCTGAGTATCTCTTTAAAGCTTCTTCCATTTTTCCAGCCTTTTGTTGTTGGTGTTGATAAACTTCCATCAGTGTTGTTTATTTTAACCAGGTCTGTATGCAGTGTCTTACATCTTCCAGTAGGTTACTGGAAGTCATGTCTGAAGATTACATTGCTTTTTGCTGAACAGCTGCAGAACTTTACCCAGTCAATGTTTCTTCCTCACTTTTTGTAGCTGACTTTTTTAGGTCGTCTGTATTTCTTTATTCCTGGCATCCAGGCAGTGTACTTACTAGCCAGTTAATGAACTTTACCCATAAACACAAGTCTACTGGCCTTCTCTGCTGAGTTTGTTTTCACACTGGCAGAGCTAAAAACAAGCTGTTACTCAATGTGCAACTGTCTTGGAAGTCCTGTCAAGACAATTTCTTAAGGGAGCCATCCATATCAGCCCTCCCAGGTGGCTACTTCCCCCTCCATGGGACCTTAATTTTGTTCTGGAAAAACTGATGCCTTCTTTCGTACCTGCAGCCTCTGCCCATCTAAAATTTCTAACTTGGAAAACTGCCCTTCTGCTGTCTATCACCTCTGGTAGGAAAGTCTTTGAGCTGCAGGCTGTCATGGCGGTGGAGCCATTTGTCATCTAACACCCAGACAGGGTTTCCCTCAGAACCAGTCCTTTCTTCATGCCCAAGGTGGTCACTGATTTTTCTCTTAATTAGGCCATTCACCTACCCACATTCTTTACCAACCCCAAGAATCAAGGAGAAATAATACTTAATTCTTTGGATGTGTGTAGAGAATTCTGTTACTGTCTTGACAGAACAAAATCCTTGAGAAAATCTGACCAAGTCTTTGTGACTGTTGCCCCTGGCTCTGAGGGGAAACCAGCTTCTAGTCGGACTATCTCATAACAGATGTCCCACTGCATCTCATTTTGTTAGCGCCATCATTGCGCAGTCACCTGAGGCTCTCTGATTACATTCCACTAAGGCTACTGCTACCTTCCTGAAAGGGGTCCCTATTAATGACATTCTTGAAGCTGTCACCTGGTCATTTTGCACACCTTCACCAAATACTACCACTTAGCAGCCTTTTCCAGGTCCAGAGCAGGATTCAGCACTGCCATTCAGCAGGGCATCATTTCCTCTCCCTAATAGCCTTCCAGCCTTAATTCAGCTTTGGGAATTTTCCCAAAAGTCAGGACAGCAGCAGTGAAACAAGAGGAACACAAACCTAATACAGTTGTGTACACTTAACATAAATATAGATGTTAGAGTGTATTCACTGTTGCAGCTTTCTTTCTCCTTAGCCTACTAGGTAGTCTATTTATAACTTCTCTTCCAAGTGAATCCTATTTGGCCTCCCCTTCAGTATAAGTGCCCTTCCTCAGCCCCCTACTGCCCATTTTGGGGCTCCTCCCGTTTAGGTGGCAAGAAAAAACTGATAGCATGACATTGTCCGGCTTCCTATATGCCCTAGTACACTGTCAGTTTGGGCGTTTGCCAGCCTAAGGAGGAGGGGAATTTTTCTCTGGCATTTAGGCCGGGTAAGGGTTTTCATGTCAGGAAATACCACAAGTCAGAACTGCAATAGTGAATACTCGCAAACATTTACATTTATGGCAAGTGTACCCAACTGTACTTTTCCTGTGGTCTAGTAAGTACAAGGTTTGATCCTGTCAGCCTCCGTTGCCTAACTTTCTTACACAGAACAAGTCACTTAACCAGATACAGCTCCCAGGCTCAGTCTGAAAAAGGTCCATGGAGATCAGTGTTCTACCCCAGAAAACAAAATAAAATTCTACCTATGGTGGCAGAGGAGGAACTGTCATCTGTAGCAAGTGGATGTGCTGGTGATTCTCCAGCATTTGTGCAAGCTGTTTCCTTACAGCCTTACCTCATGCTTCTGTAAAGGTGCATTTCTCAACTATTCTGGCATTCTTGCCCCCGACACGTACGCACTTTCACACAGTCTGTCACTGGCATCCAGATCAGCAGTGAAGCATTGGGCTCCAAGGAGGGGAATGACCCTAGCTTGGGACCTGGATTTAGTGTAGGAAAATTGACCCACCTTTGAACCAACTGCTTCTGCATCTCTGAAACACCTTGTAAACTTTTTCTTGTACTCTGTCATTTGTTAGCGGTGTCTCCAAACTAAAAGCTGCCATGAACAAGGAGGCCGCCTTGTAGTTAAAGGGTTACCCTGCACATCACCCCCCTCCTTTATGCCAAAAGTCATTACAGAAGTACCAGTGAACCAATCTCTTTGACTTGTGGTCTTCTTTTCTAATTCCCAAAATAGAGTGTAGGATTTTTCACTCCTTAATTTTTCTTAGACATTTGATATATAATACCTTGGTAGAACTGAACCTTATTTATTTATAAATAAATAATATATAATACCTTGGTAGAACTGAACTGTTAGAAAAAAGCATGTCTAATATGTATATATGTTCTGCAGAAACTAATAAGAACTGCTGATTACAAAACATTACAAAATGCCAAACACACAGCATTTTTTTCAGTAAACATCTTTATTAAATTATCATGTATATAATGAATTTCATATAAATAATAATTTCATATAAATGAAAAACGACATTGACACCACTTTAATTGCAAACATTATAACTTTCAGACACCATTGAAAAAACTGTAGTTTCCAACATTATACATCACTTATCTGTCCAGTCATTGTCAGTTAAGCATTGTATGGGTCATTCAAATCCTGCCTCTTAAACCTCATTCCTTCTCTGCATATATTGTTCCCACAGTTCCAGTTTTCTCCTATGTAGTTTGCTCCTTCCCTTTTCTAAAGATCCCAATTCCAGTTTCATCACTGTTACTATAGTCACTACTTCTAGTAAAGTTGGTCTAGACTTTGATTTCCATTTTCTAGTAATTGCTTTTTTGGCAGCCGTCATAATTAGACTCAGCAAGGCTTTCCTATGTCTGGGCAATTCCAGTCCTGTATCATAGCTCAAATAAATCATCTCCCCAGTCAGCTCACCCATCTTCTGAGAGAGAGGGAAAAAATAGAAAATAGGTTGGATTTAGAACAAAATGTTTATGGTGTGAAATTGGATGACGTACAGTGTGGGTAGCATGGGTCATTTCCTTGATTTAGTTCTAGAGGATGTTAATGGTGGGAGCATTAAAACATCAGTATATAGGACATTTGCAGATTCATAGATTCATAGATTCGTACTAGGCTAACTGCCCTTGCGAGCCATTTTAAGCCTAGCCAATTATCCCCTGTGAGATTCAAACCCTGTACCTTGTGTTTGTAAGGCAAACACCTTAACCATTAGGCCATCCTCCCAACCCCATTATTTCCATTATTGCATGGGGCTAGTTTTCATCCCCAACATTTGCTGGAAGCCCTACCCTCTGGGGTGTTTCTTCGAATGCACAGAATTTGTAGTGATTGGGGGGATTCTGTAAGAGAGTGTAGGTACACTTTTTACATGTTTATTAACGGGTTATAACTACAGTGTGGTCTAGAAGTCTTTACAAAGAGTTGTAGCATTTAGACATGGGTTAAATCAGTGTCAAAATGTCATGCATGGAGAAAGGAATAATATTGAATCTTGCAAAAATCAGATGTATTTTGTTTGTGTACAATAGTCTGAGCAATAGGATTAATAAAATATTGCATAGCTGTTGGAAATGTTTACTTCAGGACATGGAATTGGAGAGAATAATAGCAAATAGTCCTTGTATTTCCTACAAAAAAGGAACAAGTATGAAAGATTTTTAGCTTCTAGCTATTTCTCTATGCCTAATGAGACACTGCATATAATTCATGCCATTTGGGGCACTCACCCTTGTGGTGGTTGCTCTTTATGTTTCTGTGTTACAAATTTTAAGAAAATAAATGGTATTAAGTTTTCTCCTGGTGGTAGCTTTTCATATAACAGTGAAGGGATAATATATGCTCTCAGCTGCCCTTGTAATTTATTTTATATAGGAGAAAACAAAAGGAAATTTAAAGTAAGAATACAGGAACAAATAAGAGATAGAATGGTAAACAAGAAAGTAATGTTGCAATGCATTTCAAAACGGTTCATAAGGCTGATCATTCTTTGTAAAAGCTTCTGTTTTAGAACACGTTTTTATGAAAATTGGTGAAATATGTAATATTAAGGACAAACTTCTTTGTAAAGAATCTGTTAAAGTTCAATACTATGGTACCTGTAGGCTTAAATTTAGAGATTAATTGGAAACATTTACTGTGTAATTGAATAATTAATTAATGAATGGTGTTATATAAAGTCTGTGTAAAGCTGTGCATTTTGTATTACTCCTGGAAGGCTGTAAGCCGAGGCGCTAGAGTTTTGAGTTTTTTTATTAAACCTGTGTTTGTGCTGTGGTCAGATGTTCATCGTGTTACCCTGCTGCAGTCATCACACTTGGGTTATCCTGCCGTCAGGCGGTCCCGCAGTCGGCCCAAATTCCAAAGTCTTGGTCCGGCATCGGTTGCTGTCGCTTCTTCCCTGACGTCAGTGCGCCAGGGGTATATGAGAGGCATCTGACGCCATTTTCTTCAGTCTTTCTTGCCGCGCGGTGCCCGAAGCAGAAGCAGTTTGCAAGTGCCAGTCGGCCGCCACCTGAGATTTTCGAATAGAGTTTCAGTCCAAAGTCTTCAAAGCTAAGTACCCCGTTGGGAACCTTTTCTTGCCTCAGTCCGATGTCAGAAAAAGTTAACAATTGCATTTCTTGTGGGAAGCAAATACCTCATAAGGACTTTCATTCTTTTTGTATACCTTGCCTAGGCCCAGACCACGACGTCACTGGTTGTCGGTTTTGTGCTAGGTTCAATAAGCGAACTATAAAGCGACACTTTGATTTCGCACGACACTACTTCGGTAGGAAATTTAATTACACTATGCTGTCGGAGCAAGCGACTACCGGCGTGCATAAAAAACGCAAAGATAAAGACAGGCAGCCTAGAACCAAGCCAGACTCCGAGGCCTCGGCTGGGCCGGTTGCCAGTTCTCCGGGTTTCAGTGAGGCGCCTACGCAGCCCCTGGCTATCGCTGAATTGGATCCCCAGACCGCTTTGTTTTCTCCAGCAGAGAGTTCTAGGCCGACGCAGCCATTTTCTTTAGGCCCTACTGATGACATTGCAGAAGGAGAAGCCAGTGCTGTAGAAACACCTTTGGTTTCTGAAGGTATCTTCAGACCGACTAATCTCACCATAAAATCTTATGCTAAGCTTAAGACTCCTCTAAAACCAAAAAAGAGTGCACTTCAGTCTCCAGTTCAAGGCACCATGCTTAAGAAACAGATGCTTAAAATGGCTGAAGATTTGATTTCTGTGATCAGGGGTTCCCAACCCCCCCCCCCCCCGACAAAAGGCCTAGACAAGAGGAAGATTATGCCTCCTCTGATCAAGTGTCTGTTTCCTCAGGCTCCTCTGAGGAACAGGATTACTCCTTTCCCCCTTATGAAGATTCTGATGCTGAAGACTCCATTCCCTCGGCTTCTCCCCCTGAAGATTATTCCTTTGGGGAAACCTTACATACCATGAGGGAAAATTTCCACTGGGAAGGTCAGGACTACTCCGACTCAAAGAAAAGGCTCCGAGAGTTTCTTTTACTCCCCAGCACAGACCACTTGCTATCCCCGCAGTTTTAGACATTGTGGATGATGTTTTTTTAGAATCTAGTCTAAATCCAGATTCTCTGCCTCCTGCTCCAGCCAAACCAGATAGATACTATAGAGTGCCTGACTCACACAAATTCCTATACAAAAGCCCTGTTGCTGATCCAGAGACAATCTCCCAGGGTCCCAAGGGGGCTAAGGCTTCTATGGCTAAAAATCCTGTACCCTCTGAAAGGGACTCCAGAGGACTAGATAGGTGGGGGAAGAAGGTTTACACCTCAACTACTCTAGCTATGAGTGCACTAAATTGTCAATTTTACATGCTTAAATACCAGCAATTCCTAATGTCTCAAATAAAACAAAAGATGGGCACGCACCATCAACAGTCTGAATTCAAGGAAATGCAGGATCTGTTGCATGCAGCTGAACAGGTGGGCAAACATACTTTACAATGTGGTTTTGATGCCTTGGAAGCTTCCTCTAGAGCAGCTGTTACTGGGTCTGTTATACGTAGGCATGCTTGTTTAAAGGAACGATCTCTGCCTGATCATGTTAAAGCAAAGTTACTAGATGCACCCTTACAGCAGGATGTCTTATTTGGGGTTAAAGCAGAGGAGGTTTTAAAGAAAATGAGGATAAGGCAAAATCTATGCAGACTGTCAATGATTTCTTACAGGTACAGCCCCCACGCTTCAGCAGAAATTGGCCAACAAAAAATTGGTCCTTTCCAGCTTCTGACAGACCACAGAAGGGTAAATACAGGCGACCAAGGGAACAGAGGACAAGCACAAATCCCTTATAAACCTCGTCAATGGGGCACTGCAACATAGAAGGGAGGAGAAGACAGGTCCCAAACTACTAGAAGGCAAACACGACGACTTAAACCTCAAACTGCCAAGCAAAACTCTCTTGGCAGCTCCCTTGGGAGGAAAATTAGCACTTTTTGCAGACAACTGGCGCATCATCACAAAGGACAAATGGGTCCTAGACATTATCTCACAAGGATACAGATTCCATTTCCACACCTTGCCAAGGATAAAAGGAATGCCAAACCTGCCACAAAATCAATGGGCAGAGGCACAAAAACAAATTACAGCTCTCATGGACATGAGAGCCATTCAACTGGTACCTACACAGGAGCAAGGCCAAGGATTTTACTCAAGGCTCTTTCTAGTCCCCAGAAAGGACAATGCTTGGAGACCCATTGTGGACCTTTCAATTTTAAACACCTTCTTGCAAGTACCCAAATTGAAGATGCTAACACTACATCAGCTTCTTCCCATGTTGGGCAAGAAAGCTTGGCTAGTAACGTTGGACCTCAAGGAGGCATATCAGCATGTCCCTATCAGACAAAATTGCAGAAGATACCTCCGTTTCATTGCAGGTTCAACCCATTACCAATTCTCTGCACTGCCCTTTGGCTTATCTACTGCGCCCAAGGTCTTCACAAAATGCCTGGCACCAGTAATTGCATACTGCAGACAGAGGAATTCAAATATACCCATATCTGAATGACTGCCTCATCCAAGCAGAAAGCAAGGACATTCTCTTACAACACCTGGCTTTTGTAAAACACCTAAGTTGCCTAGGGTATACAGTAAACGAAAAGAAATCAAAACTAGTGCCCTTACAAAATATGACATTCCTGAGTGCCAGCTTGAATACAATGGCCCATATGGCTTATCTGATGCCAGACAAACAACTACAATTAACTCAATACTTCAGAACAATGGCAACAAAGACCCAACTCCCTGCAAGAAAAATTCTGCAGGCCTTGGGCTTCATGGCATCTTGCATACTACTAATACCATTTGCAAAACTGCATATGAGGAAATTACAATGGTACCTAAAAAGTGTATGGACTCAACACAGCCACAGCTTGGAAACAATGATACCTCTCATTCCCTGCCTTCAACAGGAGTTTCTATGGTGGTCACAGGCATGTCACCTCAACAAGGGTCAGCCTTTCACCTTACCCCCAGCCAGGCAAACTATGACAACAGATGCATCGGACTATGCCTGGGGGGCACACATGGCAGGATGGTGCATTCAAGGCATATGGACTGCAGATCAAAGGAATCTGCACATCAATCAAAAAGAAATGCTAGCTGTACAAAATGCTCTGACAGCCTTCAAGGACCTCTTACATCCAGGACAGCTTATCATAAGGACAGACAACACCACAGTAATGTGGTACATAAACAAGGGGGTACACACTCCTACCCTCTATGCAGGCAAGCAATGACCTTATGGGACACAGCACTGGCTTACCAAGTTTAATTACAAGCTCAATTCCTGCCAGGAACAAAGAACACCTTGGCAGACGACCTAAGCAGAAACATCATGGATCCCCACGAGTGGAAACTGGATCCACAAGTATTTGCAATGATAACTCAAAAATGGGGGCTCCCAGACATAGACCTGTTTGCCAGCCCCACAAAACTATCAGCTAACAAAATTTTGCACAAGGACTTTTCACAATCAAGCTTGGAAAGTGGACGCACTCTTTCAGTTGGAAAATGCTGACAATACATGCCTTCCCTCCATTACCCCTTCTCACAAAGGTGTTGCTGAAAGTCAGGATGGAGAGACCCCGAATGATACTCATTGCCCTAGACTGGTCACGTCAGCACTGGTACCCACTATTAAGGAATATGGCCCAGGGCCCACCATGGATTCTACCACAAACTACTCATCTGCTCACACAGCAAGACAATCAGATTCTACACAGCCAGCTCAAAACCTTAAACTTGGCTGCATGGCAAATCACCTAAGCAACAAGCCAGCTCCTCTCTCTAAAGCTGTTATGGATGTTATTATGGAGGCCAGGAGGCCCAGCACCAGGAAAGCCTACTCAGACAAATGGAAAAGTTTTTGCACCTGGAACCAAGCGAAAGGCCAAAATACCCTTCAGCCTGACATGCGTCAGATTCTGCAATATTTAACTGAGATGTTGCACAAAAGGCTTTCTTTTTCATCTATTAAAATCCACGCCTCAGCTATTTCAGGTCAGTACAACACGGATCCTCCCTTATTTTCACATCCACTCCTAAGGCAGTTTCTCAGAGGAGCCATAAATATTAGGCCACCCAGGAGAGCACCAACACCTACTTGGGACCGCAACTTTGTTCTGGAAAAACGTACGCTACCTCCTTTTGAGCCAGCTTTCTCAGCTGATTTAAAGTTTATATCATGGAAGACTGCCCTGCTGCTAGCAATTACTTCAGCAAGAAGAGTTTCAGAGCTTCAGGCACTAATGGCAGTAGAGCCTTTCCTCATTTTTCATCAAGACAGAGTTTCTCCCCTCCTTTATGTCTACGGTGGTATCCAGTGTGGCTCTAAATCAAACCATCCATTTACCCACCTTCTTTCCAAATCCACAGAACAAAGGAGAAAGACTACTGCATTCCTTGGACATTCACAGGCAGCTATGTTACTACTTGGATAAAACTAAGGTTTTCAGAAAATCTGACCAGCTTTTTGTATCCTATGCTACAGCATCACAAGGAAAGGCCATCTCAAAACAGACCATTTCCAAATGGATAGGACATTGTATACATTTTTCTACACCCACCATGGAAAACCAGTTCCTGCTAGCATAAGGCCCCACTCTACCAGGGCAGCAGCTACATCTACAGCCTTTCTCAGGGGGGTGCCAACTAAGGATATTCTGGAAGCTGCAACTTGGGGTTCAGTACACACCTTCACCAAACATTACCACTTACCACTTTACTCTTAAGATTGGAGCTGGCTTCGCCACTGCAGTTTTGCAGGGCCTTCTAGCCTCCTCTAACCCTGTTTGACTCCACCTCCCATCCTTAGCTTTGGGATTCTACCCAAGTGTGATGACTGCAGCAGGGTAACACGATGAACATAGAACAGTTTTGTACCTACCATAAATGTAGATATTCGAATATATACCCTGCTGCAGTCCAGGTTACCCTCCCTCCATCCCCTCTGACCTAACTAAAACCTTTCAATACCTTAAAATCTGTTACAACCTTTGTGGTGTATTTGCTTATAGCTGGAGGGATATTTTGTTTATGCTAAACTCTTTATTATTGGTACTGTCTACTGACCACCATTTGGGGGGGGGGGGGCACCTGACATCTGGGGCAAGAAAAACTGAAGAAAATGGCGTTGGATGCCTCATATATACCCCTGGCGCACTGACGTCAGGGAAGAAGCAACAGTAACCAACGCCGGACCAAGACTTTAGAATTCGGGCCGACTGCGGGACCACCTGACAGCAGGATAACCCAAGTGTGATGACTGCAGCAGGGTATACACTCGAACATCTACATTTATGGTGGGTACAAAACTGTACTTTGTGGATTTCTTCTTGCTGCTGTTCTTTAAGCTGTTACATATTCTGTGAGAGAGGGGTCTGCAGGGAATCCCTAAAGTCTGCCAGCTCATTACACTCCCAAAAAATAAGTTCTGAGCCACCTCTTTTTTGCTTGTCACACCTCAAATATCTGCTATTCACCTGAGGAAAAATTATTTGAAATCTACTTGGGGTGTAAAACATAGCATTATTTTTTTGTATAAAACCCATATCAGGAGCATACAGGAAAAATTCAAATTCAGACTCCAGTTAACAAGGGTCTCTGCAGCTACCACTGCCTTCCTAAAAAGTTAATGTGGATGGTATTCTAGAAGCATCCATTTGGTCCTCCATTTGCACTGCTTCAAAACAGTACAGGTCAGAGATGATAGGTGATATCAAGGGCATGGTGTGGATTTGCTTCTACTGTCCCGAAGGGCATCCTCCAGTCCTCAACTGACCCATAAGCTAACTACCCAACCTTGAGTAGAAAAGCTTTAGGAATTTTCCTGATAAGTTATGACTGAAGCAGTGACACCTCAAAGAGCATAATAAAGTTATTTAGGCAGTATGTCATAATTATAGATGTCCAAGTGTGGTCACTGCTGCAGTCTTGCCTCCTTCCCTCCTGCTGCAGTAATATTATGAATAGCCAAGGTGAATACCTATGTACCTTTTCCCCATCAGTTTTGTACCTCTTCCCTTCTCTACTTATTCAGGTTCCCCACAGAGGGCTTGTATTTGTCACAGGCTGCACCCCTGAGGTAAACCAAACACAAAATCCCTAATGTAAGCATGATTATACTATTCTTTGGGAGGGCAACACAGAATTAAAATATGGTATATGCAGATTTCGCTTATATAGCAGGTACTCAGCACTGAAATAAATAGGACATGCTGGAGGGACCGATTCATAACCCAGAGGCTCCCTTCACTCTGGAATAAAATCCCAGTCTAGGTTAGGCAGAGTCCCTCATTGACTCTCTTCAAGAGGAATCTTGATGATTGGATGGGAGATCGTAGGTTTACCCCAGGTATCACTTCTGTGTCACTGTTAGACAGAGGCACAGTAATACTAACCTCGAAAAAGGGCATAGCAAAATTAATTTAAAATGGGTGGCGAAAGCCAAACATACTCTGACTAGGCTTATAAATGCCCTAGGGCAGATAGCCTAGTATGAACCTATGAACCTATATGAAGTTGTCTGAGTTAGTGATATTAGCCCAGCCATGGGGATGGTGCTTAGGTGTAAAGTCAGGCTGGGCATTCGACTTGAACTGCAACAGAGATCCCCACAAGTAATGACTACAACAGTTAATAGTCAAGTATCTGCAGTTATGGTAAGTTGCTTGTACAATTGTACTTTCTCACTTTTCAAATCCAGGATCTGTATGGTGTATTCAAAGCTAAAGTGTCTGTCAGTTGTGCTGGTTACTTGGAAAATATTTCTTAATGCTGCAAAAAAGGGAAATTTACTCTCTCATTTAGTTTGGAGTACACAGTGTGTGTAAGTTTAGTCTTTGGTTTTCTTCATCCCATCAGGCCTATATTATCCAGCGAGTATTTTGAGGGAATCAAGCTGTCATGTTTTACATTTTGTTATTTTCAGAGTTCATTTTCATCAGCCATTTTTGTAATTGTAAAGGTGGGGAAAAATGCTTTGAGTTTTGAGAACAAAAATGTTGGGATTGTTGTATAGAATTACCTTGTTATACTTAAAGAGCTGTAGAAGCACTAGACTGAAGTCTGTTGAATTTCTTTCCTGTCAGTTTTCTGTCTTGATGGAAAAAAATGTGCAAGTTGAAGGTGTCCTTATTTTGTCTAGAAACCAAATGGGCTTCTTTGCTCTGAGGGAGAACTTTGTGAAGAATGGCTTCCTCCTCCATGGATCCTGGAGACAGTACCACGCCGTTCACCCTATGTACCACAGATGGGTGATGAGGTAACACCTTAAGATGAACAGTTCTGACATTTTAAGCATTAACATAATTTGTGGGTTATTCTAGGAAGTAAGTTCTTAAGATTTATCTTTGCTGAAGTTGTCATATTGCCTTTAACTCCTTGTTTCACAAAGGTGATTACAACAGGTCCATGACCTACTTGTGTCACTAGACTATTTTGTAACAGATTTACTAAGTATGTGCAAAATAGTGCATTGAGCTTACATATCTCTGAGGGAAGGGGCATTGTCATTGGTGGCTTATGAAAGCCTATAAGACAAGTAGGAAGTGTAATCTGCTGCTTAGGCCTGTTGGTGTGAGTGCTGCCTGTCTAATGATGAACTGCGAGCTAGTGGCATAGATATGAAGAGAACAACCGAGCCCAACATTAGTATAAAAATAAGAATACCATTTGTCAATAGCAAAACCTTCAGAGTCCTAGCACAATGATGAGCAGCTCAAAGTTCATACTCTGCTTGGATTTTAATGTGGAATTCTGCATATGCTCGGTGACGTCTTTCTGCCTGCCTCCACCTAAAAAAATAAAAATAAAGTTTGTGTTAGGTAACCCTTGTGAACAGTCTTCTAGTGCTTTCCTTGATAAGGAGATATATATGGGTCTGGTTCTGCAGTAACTGATAATCTATTTTCTCTGGCATTTTGTGGATGCAGTAGGTTTTAGATTGCATGGAATCAAACTGTTGTATTTTGACTCACATAGCCACTGTTTTGCCAGCTTTCTGGCAATTACTGTCTTTCTGCTCCAAAAAGGAGCTCTCATTAAAAGGACTTAGAATCTGCTACAATTTACAACAAATAAGTCTGCAAAACCCTGCAGTGCTTAGCAGACCATTGACAATTTTGAGACCTTGTAAACTGCTGAGTAGATTAAAGTTAATTTTCCTTGTGCCAGGGTAATAATGAAGAGGTTTCTGCATGTTTAACCTCTCCACACAAACAATCCTCTGCTTCACAACAGAATGGTATAGAAAGATGAAGCCCTTAATACAACCAGTTGACCTGGGTGTTGGAGGAGCCAGCCGCAGAAAGTGCGATGAATGAAAAGGCTTCAGCTGCTTACATCTGGGTGTGATGGGAAGTTGGTGTGTGCTCAGGGGATTGGATAGGTCTGAGGTCTCAGTGGGGATCTTGAAACGCTACACCACAGTCGTCTACAAAGAAGAGGCAAAGGGTGACAACTCTGCATTGTCAAAGACTTCATATAGCAAGCCCTAGTATCACTTCACTCTTATGCACATTTTGAACATAAAAAGGGAAGTGATTAGTTCTATAAAATTCTTAAGCAAATCCAAGCAAGTAGGCTGTGGCCTAGGTGTGCATCTTTCCCAGTGCAATGGTAATTTGCATTTTTTTGCTATTTGTTATGGACATCCTCCAGGGAGGAGGAGGACTCCTTTGACAGAGTATTACTGGGAGTTTGCCAAACAAAAGCAGCAGAAGTCAGTGAAGCATTTGGGAGTATTTAATGAGAAACCTGTAGATGTTCTTCATGTTTCACTGTTGCAGTCATCACATTTGGGTTATCTGCTTGCAGGTAGCCCTCAGTCAGCCTGATTATCAAAGTTTTGGGTCCTGTGTCAGTTCCTGTCTCATCTTCCATGACCTCAGGTAGTCAGGGGTATATAGCATGCAGCCAACGCCATTACATCAGTCTTTTTTGCCGAGCGGTGCCCGAAGCAGAAGCAGTTCGCAAGTGTCGGCCAGCCAACTCCTGAAATTTTCGTTTTCGAGTTTCAGATCCAAAGTCTTCAACTAAGCTAAGTACCCCATTGGGGATCCTTTTTCTTGCTCTAAACCGATGTCAGTAAAAGTTAATTGTATTTCTTGTGGAAAGCAAATACCTCATAAAGATTTTCATTCGTACTGCATTCCTTGCTTAGGCCCAGACCACGACGTACCTCGCTGTCCGTTTTGTGCCTTATTCAAACCTCGTACTATTCATCTGTTCATTTTCACATCTAAATATTTTGATACTCTGTTCAATTATCCAGAAATGGCTTCGGTAAGCCACCTGACTACCGATATTCTGAAAAAATGCAAAGATAAAGACAACGACAGACCGCATAGCTCCAAAGCTGCCGACGACGCTTCTAAGCTAGTCACCAGTTCGCTGGTACTCAGTGAGGCACTTTCACAGCCCCTGATACCCACTACTTCAGATTCGCAGGCCTCTACTGAGACCCATTCGGAGTCTGGTATATACAGCGAGATGCTTCTTCGACTGTGGAACCTGCAGATGTGTCTACCTTGGATGGGTCCGGAGCTGCTGTGCAGGCACCTGCTTTTGAGGGTGTATTCAGGCCTACTGACTTGCATATTAAACCAACGCCATCTTCTTCAAGGCCTAAAACTTAATCCATGCCCAGAAAACCAACGCCCAGATCACATGGTCAGGCCCCTATGCCTAAAAAACAAGTTATAAGAATGGCTGAAGACCTCATTACTCTAATCGGGGGAAGCCACCTTTCTCCCTCTGAGACCTAGGACTGATTTTTTCTTCTGATTCTTGTGATCAGAATTCTGAAATTTCAGTTTTCTCTGATGACCAGGATTTGCCCTCATCTACCTATGAGGATTCTGTTGCAGAGGACTCCATTCCCTCTGCTTCCCCTCCAGAGAATTTCTCTTTTGGTGAAACCTTGCATACTCTTAGGGAGCATTTCTGCTGGGAAAGCCAGGATTACTCTTACTCCTAAAAGAGGCTTAGGGAATTCTTACTCCTGCCTCAACACAGGCCTTTAGCTATCCCTCCTATACTGGACATTGTAGATGATGTCTTCTCTGAATCTAGCCTGGCCCCTGACACTTTACCTCCTGCTCCCAGAAAACCTGATAGGTATTACAGGGTACTTGACTCTCACAAATTCCTCTTTAAAAGTCCTACTACGGATCCTGAGACCATTTCACAGGGACCCAAGGGCATTAAGGCTACTACTGCCAAAAACCCTACCCCCTCTGATAGATGGACACATTCTGCACAAGGACTCCCCGCAAACAAGCTTAGAAAGTGGATGCCCTGTCCTTTACCTGGAAAAACCTATCCGTTTATGCCTTTCCTCTCCAAAGTGCAAGATCAAACAGGACAAACCAAGGGCAATACTGATTGCACCAGACTGGGCACGCCAACACTGGTACCCCCTCTTGTGCAGTGTGTCACTGCTGGCACCATGGCACCTGCCTCAAGACCCCTGCCCTGCTGTCCCAGCAGGAGGGCCAGATTCTGCACTCACAGCTTCAAACCCTGAACCTTGCAGCCTGGCTAATTACCTGATCTCTCCATTAAAATCCCTCAGTAAGCAAGTGATGGATGTCATTCTGGAGGCAAGGAGGCCTAGTACTAGAAAATCCTATGCTGAAAAATGGAAAAGATTCTGTTCCTGGAGCCAAACTCGGGGGATGGGCACATCAGTGCGCAACTTACCGCATATTCTTCAATACTTAACTGAGATGCTTCACAAGGGCCTTTCCTTTTCTTCTGTCAGAATTCATGCCTCAGCCATTTCAGTACATTACAGTATAGAGCCACCCCTCTTCTCTCATCCACTGCTGAAGCAATTCCTCAGAGGGGCCAAAAACTTGAGACCAACCAGGAGAGCCCCTACTCCAGCCTGGGACCTTCCTGATTCACACAAGTTTCTTTTTAAAAATCCAGAGACTATTTCACAGGGGCCCAATGGCATTAAGGCTTCTGCTAAAAATCCTACCCCTTCTGATAGAGACTCCAGGCCGCTGGATAGATGGGGTAAGAAGGTTTACACTTCTGCAACCTTGGCCATTAGGACTTTAAACTGTCAGTTTCATATGTTAAAGTATCAACAACATGTTATTGGATTGCTTAAACAGAAAATTATGTTGATTCCTGACTGTGTGGAAAATAAAGAATTACAGGATTTAATGCATTCTGCGGAACAAGTTGGAAAACATACTTTGAAATGTGGTTTTGATTCATTAGAGGCCTCTTGCAGGGTCGCTGTTACTGGGTCTGTGCTCAGAAGGCATGCTTGGCTTAAGGAGCAATCTTTGCCTGATCATGTTAAAGCTAAATTGTTGGATGCTCTCTTAAATCAGGACTGCCTTTTGGCAACAAGGCTGAGGAAGTTCTTAAAAAGATGGAAGATAAAGCTAAATCTATGCAAGCTGTTAAAGATTTCTTATAAGTTCAGCCTCCTAGATTTAGTAGGCACTGGCCTTCTAAGAACTGGTCCTTTCCAGCCCCTTTCAGGTCTTCTCAAGCCAAACCCAGACACAGCAAAAACCCCAGGTTTTAGTCCCAGGGGGCACACAGGACTAAGCAGTGGGGGCCTCCACTTCCAAATCTGGGAGTAATATGACTCCCCCTATGGTAAACTGTCCTAATGACTTCCTTTTAAAATTTCCAAGTACTTATTAACTGGCTGCCCCTTTGGGGGGAAAGATTGTTCTTCATGCAAAGAACTGGGAACTCGTTACCCAGGACAAATGGGTTTTAAATATAGCGTCCCAGGGATACAGATTTCACTTCCATATGTTGCCAACACCAAGCGGGTGGCTGGACCTACCCCCAAGTCAGTGGGCAGAGGCCCAAAAACAAATACTTTCTCTCTCAAGCTTGGTGGCTATTCAGCTGGTACCAGAAGAGGAAAAGGGACAAGACAATTCATGGTGTCCTATCCTGGACCTGTCTACTCTAAACACCTTTCTGGAGATTCCAAAATTCAAGACGCTGACTCTTCAACAATTACTTCCTATGCTAGGCAAAGATGCCTGGTTGGCAACACTAGATTTAAAAGAAGCATACCTGCACATCCCAATCAGGGGATCTTGCAGAAGATACCTACGCTTCAAAGCAGGCTATGTTTACACTATTAGTTCTCTGCACTGCCCTTTGGCTTATCTACTGCTCCTAGTGTATTCACAAAGTGCCTAGCTCCAGTTACTGCACTTTTGCAGGCAAAGAAATATTCAAATATACCCATACCTGGACGATTGTCTAATTCAGGCAGAAAGCCAGGGCATACTTTTGAATCATCTGGCCTTTGTACAAAGGGTTCTAACTTGTTTGGGGTACACCATAAACAAAAAGAAATCACACCTGGTACCCTGCCAACAAATTATATTCCTGGGAGCAAGTTTGAATACAACTTCCCAGATGGTCTTACCTCATGCCAGAGAAACAAATTCATTTGACAACCTACTTCAAACAAGTGGCCACAAAGACCCTGCTATCTGCAAGACAAATACTGCAAGCCTTGGGGTTCATGGCCTCCTGCATTCTTCTAATTCCATATGCAAGACTGCATATGAGGAAACTAGAGTGGTATCTAAAAAGCCTATGGTGTCAACATTTTCAGGATCTAGAAGCAATGATTCCTATCATACCTTGCCTACGCCTAGAGTTCCTTTGGTGGGCAGAGGCCTGCCACCAAAACAAGGGACTACCTTTCACACAATCCCCTGACGCCCAAACCCTAACAACAGACGCATCAGACTATGCATGGGTGGCTCACCTGGCAGGGAAGTGCATTCAGGGCAAATGGAACCCAAGTCAAATGCACCTGCATATCCGTCAAAAAGAAATGTTAGCTGTACAGAATGCTCTGACAGCCTTCAAAGATCGCATTCTTCCAGGACAACTAATGGTAAAGACAGACAACAACCCTTTTATGTGGTACATAAACAAGCAGGGGGGCACACATTCTTACCCCCTCTGCCGGCTAGCCATGGCATTGTGGAACACAGCCTTGAGCTACCAAGTGCACCTACAAGCTCAATTCCTGCCAGGAAAGTTAAATACACTGGCAGATGGACTAAGCAGAAACCTTATGGACCCACACGAGTGGAAACTGGAACCAAGGATTTTCAACATGTTGACAGGCAAATAGGGGAGCCCAGATATAGACCTGTTTGCTTCTCCCAAGAACTACCAATTGGGCAAATTTTGCACAAGGACTCTCCACAAACAAGCCTGGAAAGTGGATGCTCTGTCCTTCAGCTGGAAAAACCTATCAAGTCTATGCCCCCCCCCCCCGCCTCTGCTCTCCAAAGTACTACTAAAAATCAAACAGGACAAACCAAGGATGATTTTGATTGCTCCAGACTGGCTGCACCAACACTGGTACCCCCTCCTGCGCAGTGTGTCACGGTTATCCCCATGGCACCTGCTTCAGACTCCTTCCCTGTTGTCTCAACAGGAGAACCAGATTCTGCACCCTCAGCTTCTAACACTGAACCTTGCAGCCTGCCTAATTACATAATCTCTCCTTTACCATCCCTCAGTAAACCTGTGATGGATATCATTTTAGAGGCAAGGAGGCCTAGCACTAGAAAATCCTATGCTGAAAAATGGAAAAGATTCTGCACCTGGAACCAATCTCATAGGATGAGCACAGCAGTGCCCAATTTACCTCAGATTTTACAATACTTAACTGAGATGCTTCACAAGGGCCTGTTTTGTTCCTCCCATTAAAATCCATGCCTCAGCCATTTCAGCTCAGTATAACACAGAACCCCCCCTCTTCTCTCATCGACTGCTCAAACAGTTACTCAGAGGGGCCAAACATTTAAGACCACCCAAAAGAGTTCCAACCCCAGCCTGGGACCTTAACTTTGTTTTGGAGAAACTCACTCTAACTCCTTTCAAATCAGCTGCTACTGCAGACCTAAAGTTTCTTTCTTGGAAAACAGCTTTCCTTTTAGCAATCACTTCAGCTATAAGGGTATAAGAATTACAGGCCCTTATGGCAGTGGAGCCTTTCATTATCTTTGATGCGGACAGGGAGTCCCTCAGAACCAATCCATCCTTCATGCCCAAGGTGGTATCTGGTGTGGCTCTTAATCAGTCCATTCATTTGCCAACCTTCTTTCCCAATCCACAGAACAAAGGAGAACGGATATTGCATTCCTTAGATGTGCACAGACAACTCAGATTCTACTTGGACAGGACTAAACCTCAAATGAAATCTGAACAACTGCTGGTAGCATTTGCAGCAGGGGCAGAGGGGAAGGCTATTTCAAAGGAAACTATTTCTAAATGGATAGGCCATTGCATTAATTTCTGCTATACGCACCATGAAAAACCTATCCCCCAGGGGATCAGACCTCACTCCACCAGGGCTGCATCTACCTCTACAGCCTTTCTCAGAGGCATCCCTACCAGGGACATACTAGAAGCTGCTACCTGGAGTTCTGTACATACTTTCACCAAGCATTACCATTTGCCAATTTTCTCTAAATCCAGAGCTGGCTTTGCCACTGCAGTCTTGCAGGGCCTTATAGTTGGTCCTAATGCTATCTAAATTCCTCCTCCCAACCACAGCTTTGGCAAACTACCCAAATGTAATGACTGCAACAGTGAAACACGAAGAATATAGTACAGATGTTCTTCGTTTCACTGTTGCAGTCATTACATTTGGGTAATCTGCTGGCAGGTTGCCCTCAGTCGGACTGAATATCAAGTCTTGGGTCCTGCATCGGTTGCTGTCTCCTCTTCCATGACGTCAGGTCGTCAGGGGTATAAAACATGCAGCCGACACCATTTTCAACAGTCTTTCTTGCCGCCCCGTGCCCAATGGAGAAGCAGTTCGCAAGTGCTGGTAGGCAGACTCCTGAAATTTTCGCATTCGAGTTTCAGAACCGAAGTCTTCAATTAAAGCTAAGTACCCCGCTGGGGAAACTTTTTCTTGCTCCTTACCGATGTCAGTAAAAGTTAATAATTGCATTACTTGTGGGAAGCAAATACCTCATAAGGATTTTCATTTGTACTGTATTCCTTGCCTAGGCCCAGATCATCACGTGCCTTGATGTCGGTATTGTGCTAGATTTAACCAACACACTATTAAGTGTCAGTATATCTTTGCTTCAAAATATTTTGGATCCAGATTTAATTACCCTGAAATGTCGTCGGATAGCAATCCGACTACTGGAGTTCACAAAAAACGCAAAGAAAAGGACAGAGACAGACCATCGAGGTCCAAAACCGACGAAGAAGCTTCTCCTAAGCCAGTGGCCGGTTCGCCGGTACTCAGTGAGGCACTTTCGCAGCCCCTGATACCCGCTACTTTTGAGTCACAGGCCTCTACCGAGACCCATGGGGAGTCCGGTGTGCTGCGAGATTCTCAGAGTATTGAACCCGGATGGGTCCGGAGCTGCTGAGCAGGCACCGGCTTCTGAGGGTGTTTTTAGGTCTCAACATCTATATAAAACCGACGCCAGCTTCAAAAACAAAAGCAACTTCTAAGTCTAAGAAACCAACACATGAGCCATGTGCTCAGGCCCCTATGGCTAAAAAACAGATGATCAAAATGGCTGAAGACTTAATTACCTTGATCAGGGGTTCCCAACCCCCCCCCCAATAAGAGGCCTAGGCAAGACCCTGATTATGAATCTTCAGATCAGGTTTCTATTTCTTCTGATCAGGAATTTTCTATACCACCCTATGAGGATTCAGATGCTGAAGAATCCATTCCATCTGCATCTCCTCCTGAGGATTATTCTTTTGGAGAAATCTTGCATACTTTAAGGGAACATTTTCATTGGGAGAGTCAGGATTTCTCCGAATCAAAAGAGGCTTAGGGGATTTCCTCCTTCCTCAGCATAGGCCTTTGGATATACCTCCTGTATTAGACATTGTTGATGTGTTTGCGGAATCAAGCATGACTCCTGATTCCCAACCTCCGGCTCCTAGTAAGCCAGACAGATATTACAGGGTTCCTGACTCCCACAAATTTTTATTCAAAAATCCTGCTGCTGATCCTGAAACTATCTCACAGGGTCCCAAAGGTGTAAAGGCCTCAACAGCCAAGAATCCTACCCCCTCTGATAGAGATTCCAGGGTGCTGGGTAGATGGGGAAAGAAGGTTTATACGTCTGCAACCTTAGCAGTTAGGGCCTTAATCTGCCAGTTACATATGCTTAAATATCAACAGCATGTTATGGGCTTATTGAAACAGAAAATTATGTTGATTTCTGATTGTGTGGAAAATAAAGGATTACAGGAATTATTGCATGCAGCAGAACAGGTTGGAAAGCATACTTTGCAATGTGGTTTTGATTCCTTGGAGGCCTCTTGCAGGGCCACAGTTACTGGATCTGTGATTAGAAGGCATGCCTGGCACAAGGAGCAAAATCTGCATGATCATGTTAAAGCTAAGTTGTTGGATGCACCTTTACAGCATGATACCCTGTTTGGTAATAAGGCAGAAGAGGTTTTAAAGAAAATGGAAGACAAAGCTAAATCTATGCAAACTGTAAAAGATTTCTTACAAGTACAGCCACCCAGATTCAGTAGACACTGGCCTACTAAAACTTGGTCCTTTCCTGTGCCCAACAGAGCCTCACAAGGCAAATCCAGGCACTCAAGACGCTTTAGATACCAATCACAGGGTTCTTACAGGTCAAAGCAATGGGGTGCCTCTACCTCCAAATCTGGAGGAAACAAAGCACCAACCCTACAGTAAGCAGTCTTAATGACTTCCCTCTACCATCACCAAGCACTTATCTGTTGGCAGCCCCCTTGGGGGGAAAATTAGCACTTCATGCTCAAAATTGGCAGTTAATAACCCAGGACAAGTGGGTGTTAAACGTAGTATCCCAGGGGTACAGATTTCATTTCCATACTTTGCCAATTCCAAACGGTTGGCCAGATCTGCCACAAAATCAATGGGTAGAGGCTCAGAAACAAGTTACGTCCCTCGTGGATATGGGGGCTATTCAACCAGTACCAGAACAGGAAAAAGGACAAGGTTTTTATTCAAGACTGTTCCTGGTACCCAGAAAAGACAATGCCTGGTGTCCAATACTGGACTTATTGATTCTGAGCACATTCTTGGACATCCCAAAATTCAAAATGCTGACTTTACAACAGCTTCTGCCCATGCTGGGCAAGAATGCTTGGTTAGTAACTCTAGACTTAAGAGGCATACCTGCATATCCCAATAAGGAAATCGTGCAGAAAATACCGCCGCTTCAGGGCTAGGTTTTATGCATTACCAATTCTTTGCACTGCCCTTTGGCTTATCTACTCTGCCCAGGGTCTTTACAAAGTGCCTGGCACCAGTAATTGCATTTTGCAGACAAAGAAGCATACAAATCTATCCTTACTTGGACGACTGTCTCATTTACGCAGAAAACAAGGACATTCTTCTTCAGCATCTGGCCTTTGTATAAAGGCTTCTAACATGCCTAGGGTACACAATAAACGAAAAGAAATCACAACTGGTACCCTCTCAAAAAATTACATTCCTGGGTGCAAGCTTGAATACAACTGCCCAGATGGCTTAACTTGCACCAGACAAACAAAGGCAACTGACTATATACTTCAAACAGATGGCAACAAAAACCCAGTTATTTGCAAGACAAATTCTGCAGACTTTGGGGTTCATGGCATCCTGCATTCTACTAATTCCATATGCAAGACTGCATATGAGGAAACTACAATGGTATCTAAAAAGCTTATGGAGTCAACATTGTCAGTCTGGAAACAATGATTCCTCTCATTCCCTGCCTGCAACAGGAGTTTCTTTGGTGGGCAGAGACATGTCACCAGAACAAGGGATGGCCTTTCACTCTACCCCCTTCCACCCAAACCCTAACTACAGACTCATCAGACTATGCTTGGGGGGCCCACCTGGCAGGGAGATGCATTCAGGGCTTATGGAGCCCAAAACAAATGCATTTGCATATCAACCAAAAAGATGCTAGCTGTTCAGAATGCCCTGACAGCCTTCAAGGACTTACTTCGTCCAGGACAACTACTGATAGATGAACAACACCACGGTTATGTGGTACATAAGCAAGGCGGTACACATTCCTACCCCCTTTGCAGACTAGCCATGGCATTGTGGAACACAGCCTTGACCTACCCAAGTACATCTTCAAGCTCAATTCCTGCCAGGAAAACAAAATACTCTGGCAGACGATCTAAGCAGAAATCTTATGGACCCTCATGAGTGGAAACTGCATCCACAAGTCTTCAGCATGATAAGAAATGGGGGAGCCCAGACATAGATCTATTTGCCTCTCCCCAAAAGTATCAACTTGACAAATTCTGCACAAGAACTTATCACAGACAAGCATGGAAATTGGATGCCCTCTCCTTCAATTGGAAAAACCCATCAGTCTACGCCTTTCCCCCTCTGCCTCTTCTCCCCAAGGTCTTACTAAAGGTCCGACAGGAAAAAACAAAAATGATCCTAATTGCCCCGGACTGGCTGCGCCAGCACTGGTATCCAGTTCTAAGGAATATGTCTCAACTCCCTCCTTGGTGGTGGTTGTGTCTTTCGGCTTTTCCCGGTTAGGGGTTGCCACAGCGGAACTCTGGTCTGCTAATGATTGGCATTAGATTTTTACGTGCTGGGTTGCCGGCTCTGACGCACAACCTTCAACGAAGGTATGCCCATTCACGCATGTCTCCACACAGAAGATGCTCTAGCTGAGAATCGAACAGGACAACTTCTTACTGTGAGGCGATGCTTGCCTCAAATACCTTATCTACTGTCTCAGCAGAGCAATCAAATTCTGCACACTCGGCTCCAAACTCTGAACCTGGCAGCATGGCTGATCATGTAATTATTCAAACAACACCTCTCAGTAAATCTGTGATGATTGTCATTTTGGAAGCCAGAAGGCCTAGTACTAGAAAATCTTATGCTGATAAATGGAAGAGATTCTGTGCTTGGAACCAAGCACAAGGAACGGACACAGCAAAGCCAAATATTCCTTTTGACTGAGATGCTTGACAAGGGCCTATCTTTTTCTTCAATATAAATCCATGCCTCTGCCGTCTTGGCTCATTACAACATGGAGCCTCCCATCTTTTCTCATACTCTGCTAAAACCGTATCTTAGAGGGGCCAAAAATTTAAGGCCTCCCAGAATATCACCAACTCCTGCATGGGACCTCAATTTTGTGCTGGAAAAACTCACCCTGCCTCGTTTTGAACCAGCAGCTACTGTGGATATAAAGTTTTTATCTTGGAAAACAGCTTTCCTTTTGGCAATCACTTCAGCAAGAAGGGTTTCAGAACTATAGGCCCTCGTGCCTGTGGAGCCTTTTATTACATTTTACCCAGACAGGGTGTCCCTCAGGGCCAATCTTTCCTTTATGCCTAAGGTAGTATCCAGCGTGGCTCAACCAAACTATTCATCTGCCAACATTTTACCCAAATCCGCAGAACAAGGGGTGAGCGGATTTTGCATTCCTTGGACGTACACAAACAATTAAAACAGGACCAAATCTCTAAGAAAGTCTGAGCAACTACTGGTGGCATTTGCTGCAGGATCAGCGAGGAAGGCTTTGTCAAAGCAGACTGTTTCTAAGTGGATAAGCCACTGCATTCGTTTCTGCTACTTGCATCATGGTAAACCAGTGCCCAAGGGAATCGGGTCAAATTCCACCAGGGCTGCCTCTACCTCAGCAGCTTTTCTCAGAGGAATTCCAACCAATGACATTTTAGAAGCAGCTACTTGGAGCTCTGTTCATACTTTTACAAAGCATTATCATTTGCCTGTCTGTAAGTTCAGAGCAGGCTTTGCCACTGCAGTTCTGCAGGGCCTTATAGCCGCTCCTAATGCGATTTCGCTCCATCCTCAGCTTTGGGATTCTACCCAAATGTAATGACTGCAACAGTGAAACATGAAGAGCATAGCACAGATGTTCATCGTGCATACAGCTGCAGTAATAACATATGGGTTCTCTGCCGTCAGGCGGTCCCTCGGTTAGCCGAATTCCAAAGTCTTGGTACGGCGTCTGTTGTTGTCGCTTCTTTTCCTGATGTCAGAGAGGCAGGAGTATATAAGACACAGCCGACGCCATTTTCCTCAGTCTTTTTAGCCGCACGGTGCCTGAAGCAGAAGCAGTTCGCAAGTGCCGGTCGGCCAGCTCCTGAATTTACGAAAAATTTGGAAACCGAAGTCTTCATTAAAGCTAAGTACCCCATTGGGGAAACTTTTCTTGCCTCAGACCGATGTCAGAAAAAGTTAACTATTGTATGTCTTGTGGGAAGCAAATACCGCATAAGGATTTCCATTCCCTTTGCATACCTTGTTTAGGCCCAGACCACGACGTCTCGGGCTGTCGCTTTTGTGCTACTTTCAATAAACGCATTATCAAGCGCCGGGCGGAGTTCACCCAACATTTATTTGGTAAAGCATTTGATTATAAAATGTCGTCGGAGACTCCGACTACCGTTTTGTCCAAAAAATGCAAGGACAAGAACCGACACGCGAGGGCCGCTGTCTCCACTGACACCACGCCAAAACTGGCTACACGTGGTCTGGTTCTCAGCTCGACGCTTATGCAGTTCCTGACTACCGACGACACTTCTTTGGCGGGGTCTTCTGTACCCGAGACCGTAGGTACCTCGGCTCATACCCAGACTACAACCACCGAAGCCACTGTGAGTGTTGAGTCGCCTAATGTGGACAGGTCCACTTCCACCCATGGTGTCTTTAGACCCTCATCTTCCTTTTCCATTAAGGCCTTTACTAAGTCCAAGTCAGCCAGGCATCCCAAGAGGCCTGTTGCACAGGGCCCATCCACAAGCCCCATGCCTAAAAAACAGATGCTTAAAATGGCTGAGGATTTAATTACTCTTATCAGGGGTTCCCAACCCCCTCCTGACAAGAGGCCCAGAGTGGAGGAAGTTTCTCCCTCTTCTGATCAGGGCTCCATTTTTTCAGAACACTCTGATGTAGAAGAGCAATCTTACTCCCCTTTTGAAGATTCTGATGCAGAGCAATCCATTCCTTCTGTATCTCCCCCTGAGGATTATTCTTTTGGGGAAACCTTGCACACTTTGCGGGAACACTTCCATTTGGAAGGCCAAGACTTTTCTGATTCCAAGAAAAGACTGAGGGAATTTCTTTTGTTACCTCAACACAGGCCTCTGGCGATACATCCTGTCTTGGATGTACTTGATGTTTATTCGGAGGCTTGCCTTAACCCGGATTCCCTGCCTCCTGCCCCAGTCAAGCCTGATAGGTACTACAGAGTTCCTAACTCTCACCAATTTCTTTTCAAAAGCCATAATGCTGACCCTGAAACCATTTCTCAAGGCTTCGAGGGAATGAAGGCCTCTACTGCTAAGAATGCACTACGTTCCGAAAGAGAGTCAAGATCCTTAGAAAGGTGGGGAAAAAAGGTATATACCTCGGCCACCCTAGCCATGAGGGCCTTAAATTGTCAGTTTCATATGCTTAAATACCAGCAGTTTCTGTTAACACAATTAAGAAATAAAATGTCTCAACCTGAACAACCAGATTTGAAGGAGTTGCAGGATATGATGCATAGTGCAGAACAAGTGGGTAAACACACCTTACAATGTGGTTATGATGCCCTAGAGGCCTCAAGTAGAGCTGCAGTTACAGGGTCAGTTATTCGTAGGCATGCGTGGCTTAGGGAACAAATCTTGCCTGATCATGTGAAAGCCAAGTTGCTAGATGCTCCCTTACAAAAGGATGTGCTTTTTGGTACTAATGCTGAGGAGATACTACGGAAAATGGAAGAAAAAGCCAAATTTATGCAAACTGTCAAAGCTTTTCTACAGGTTCAACCACCACGTTTTAGCAGAAATTGACCTTCAAAAAACTGGTCCTTTCCAGCCACGGACAGGCCCCAAAGAGGTAGATATAGGCACACAAGGGGCAGAGGACAATCACAAGGATCTTATAGAGGCAGGCAATGGCAAGCTCCAGCAGCAAGAGGTGGCGAAAACGGTGCACAGCAATACAGGAAAGAAACCCAATGACTTCCTCCTTTCCATGCCAAGCAAGTTTCAGCTGGCAGCACCCTTGGGAGGAAAGCTGGCATTATTTACAAGAAACTGGAATATGGTCACAACAGACAAATGGATCCTGGATGTTATAAACAGAGGCTACAGATTTCATTTTCACACTTTTCCAAAAATGAGAGGCATGCCAAACCTGCCACACAATCAAAGGGCAGAGGCACAACTACAAATTTCAAAGCTCATAGACATGAAAGCTATTCAAGAGGTACCTACTCACGGACAAGGTCAAGGTTTTTATTCCAGGCTATTTCTGGTACCAAGGAAAGGAACTGACTGGAGACCCATTTTGGACTTATCCATCCTAAACACATTCTTACTCGTACCAAAAGATGCTCACATTACAGCAACTTCTTCCCATGCTGGGCAAGGGGTTTTGGCTGGTAACATTGGACCTCAAGGAGGCATACCTGCATGTCCCAATCAGACAAAGCTGCAGAAGATACCTCAGATTTCTTGCAGGTTCAATCCACTATCAATTCTCTGCATTGCCCTTCGGCTTATCTACTGCGCCCAGAGTATTCACTAAATGCCTGGCACCAGTAATTGCCTACTGCAGACTTCAAGGGATACAAATTTACCCTTATTTGGACGACTGCCTGATCTAAACGGACAGCAAGCACATACTTCTGGAACATCTGGCTTATGTGACACGGTTACTGAATGCTCTGGGATACACAATCAACAAAGAGAAATCCAGGCTAACACCAGCTCAGAAAACAACTTTCCTGGGTGCCAGCTTGGACACAAACACCCAGATGGCCTATCTTAGGCCAGATAAGCAGAGGCAACTAACTCAGTACTTCAAAATGCTAGCAAATTGTACCAGGCTTACTGCAAGGAAAATCCTGCATTCTCTGGGCTTCATGGCATCTTGCATTCTTTTAATCCCATGTGCAAAGTTGCATATGAGGAAACTTCAGTGGTACCAAAAAAATCTATGGTCTCAACACAGCCACAGTTTGGAAACAATAATACCAATAATTCCATGTTTGCAAAAGGAATTTCTATGGTGGGCTCAAGCATGTCAAACAAACACAGGTCTCCCATTCTGCAAGCCTCAAGCAAATCAAGTCATCACAACAGACGCCTCAGATTATGCCTGGGGGGCGCACATGACAGACAGGTGCATTCAGGGCAAATGGTCCCAAAAGGAAAAGCACCTTCACATCAATCAAAAAGAAATGCTAGCAGTAATAAATGCAATTACAGCTTTCAAGGACCTCCTGCATCCAGGTCAATTATTGATGAGAATAGACAACACCACAGTTATGTGGTACATAAACAAACAAGGAGGAACACATTCATACCCCCTGTGCAGACTAGCCATGACACTTTGGAACTTGGCTCTGGAATGGCAAATCGAACTTCAAGCACAGTACTTGCCAAGTTTGGAAAACACGCTGGCAGACAATCTAAGCAGAAATATGACAGATCCACACGAATGGAGATTGCATCCTCAAGTGTTTACAAAGATAATCCAAGCGTGGGGGAGGCCAGACATAGATCTCTTCGCCTCCCACAGGAATCATCAATTGGAAAAGTTTTGTTCAAGGACCTCTCATCCAAAGGCCTGGAGAGTGGACGCCCTTTCTTTCAGTTGGACAGCATGGACAGTTTATGCTTTCCCACCTCTGCCTCTTCTGCCCAAGGTGCTCTTGAAAGCAAGAGCAGAGACCAAAGATGATACTGATTGCTCCAGACTGGCCAAGACAACACTGGTACCCACTCCTGAGGAGCCTAACACATACTCCTCCCTGGTCCCTACCCCTAATGCCTCTTCTGCTGACTCAGCACAACTACAAAACTCTTCACAGTCAGCTGAAAGCACTCAATCTCGCTGCATGGAAAATTCCTTAACTCCTCAACAGTCCTTACTCCCCAAAGAGGTACAGGATGTCATTTTGGAGGCCAGAAGGCCATCTACTAGAAAGGCTTACTCAGCAAAATGGAAACGGTTTTGCTCTTGGAATGAGAAAAAAGGCCAGGACCCTACAAAACTAAATTATTACAGTATCTAGCTGAGCTGCTGAACAGTGGACTTTCATTTTCCTCCATAAAAATCCATGCCTCAGCCATTTCTGCAGAATTCAACACGGATCCACCCTTATTCTCTCACCCACTCTTAAGACAGTTCCTCAGTGGGGCTAAGAATATAAGACCACCAAGGAAATAACCAGTGCCAGCCTGGGATCTTAATTATATTCTAGAAAAATTAACATTGCCTCCATTTGAACCAGCTGCCTCAGCAGATTTGCAACATTTGTCCTGGAAAACAGCCTTCCTTCTGGCCATTACCTCAGCTCGTAGGGTTTCGGAACTACAAGCCCTCATGGCTGTGCAGCCCTTTCTCATCTTCCATCAGGACAGGGTTTCCCTTCGAACCAACCCATCATTTATGCCTAAAGTGGTATCCAGGGTAGCTTTAAATCAAGCCATACACTTGCCTACCTTTTACCCCAATCCTCAAAACAAAGGGGAAAGGCTGCTACACTCTTTAGACATCCATAGACAGCTACGTTATTATTTGGACAGAACAAAGCCTTTTAGGAAATCAGAACAACTTTTTGTGTCCTATGCTGTAGGAGCTCAAGGGAAGCCAGTGACCAAACAGACAATTTCAAAATGGATAGGCCACTGCATATGGTTTTGTTACTCCTATCATGGAAAATCTGTCCCTACGGGCATCAGATCCCACTCCACCAGGGCCACAGCTACCTCTACAGCCTTCCTCAGAGGAGTTCCTACCAAAGATATTTTGGAGGCAGCCACTTGGAGTACTGTACATACCTTCACAAGACACTACCACCTGCCTTTATATTCCAAAACTAGAGCAGGCTTTGCTACTGCTGTTTTGCAGGGCATTCTGGCTCATCCCAGTTTTACCTAGTGCCTACCACCCTGTGCATAGCTTTGGGATTCTACCCATATGTTATTACTGCAGCTGTATGCACGATGAACATAGTACAGTTTTGTACCTACCATAAATGTAGATGTTCGAGTGCTAATACGGCTGCAGTACAGATTTCCCTCCCTCCTTCCCCTCTTGGTAAAGGCTTAGGACCTAACCCCTCTTCATACAAACTGTTTGGGTTATCCTTCTATGGTATATTTGCTTGCAACTACTGTTTTTTGATTACATTGCATTGCATGTATATAAATATGTATTGCCTTCCTACTGGGGGCACCTGACATCTGGGGCAAGAAAGACTGAGGAAAATGGCGTCGGCTGTGTCTTATATACTCCTGCCTCTCTGACGTCAGGAAAAGAAGCGACAACAACCGACGCCGGACCAAGACTTTGGAATTTGGCCGACCAAGGGACCGCCTGACTGCAGAGAACCCATATGTTATTACTGCAGCTGTATTAGCACTCGAACATCTACATTTATGGTAGGTACAAAACTGTACTTTGTGTGTACACTTACCATAAATGTAGATGTTCAAATGTATTCACTGTTGCAGTCCGGGTTACCCACCCGCCAGCCCCCTTTTTTCTAGAACTTCTCTTTCCTTCACTAGATTCTAAAGCCTTTGTGGTGTATTTGCTTTTAGATGAAGGTAAAGTTTATGTTGCTAAAAGTGCATTTATTTATATATTGCTGTTGATTTATACATATACATACATACATATATATATATATATATATATATATATATATATATATATATACACTCCCCATTTGGGGGGCACTTGACATCTGGGGCAAGAAAAACTGAAGAAAATGGTGTCTGCTGCATGTTTTATACCCCTGATGACCTGATGTCATAGAAGAGGAGACAGCAACCGACGCAGGACCCCAAGACTTTGATATTCAGGCAGACTGAGGGCAACCTGCCAGCAGATTACCCAAATGTAATGCTTGCAACAGTGAATACACTTGAACATCTACATTTATGGTAAGTGTACACAACTGTACTTTGTGTACACTTACCATAAATGTAGATGTTCTAGTGTATTCACTGTTGCAGTCCTGGTTACCCTCCCTCCAGCCCCCTAACTTCTTTTGGCTGTACCTCTACATTCCTTTATTATGTGTAAAAGCCTTTTTGGTGTATTCGCTTTTTTGTTGGAGGTATTTCTTTGTAATTTTGTATTCAATTGCTCCCCATTAGGGGGGGCATCTGATATCTGGGGCAAGAAAAACTTATGTAATGGTGTCGGCTGCATGTTTTATACCCCTGCTGACCTGACGTCATGGAAGAAGGGACAGCAACCGATGCAGGACTTTGTTTATCAGGCCAACTGAGGGCTACCTGCAAGCAGATAACCCCAAATGTAATGACTGCAACAGTGAGCACACTCGAACATCTACATTTATGGTAAGTGTACACAACTGTACTTTGTGCATACCTGTGAAGGATAGCATAGTTAAGGTTACCCTTCAAGAATAAGGCAACTTGGCCATTGTAGATTCCAATTCCTGAGTAAGGCTCTGTTAAGAGGAAGCATACCTTGATCATAGTGGAAGTCCCCTCTGATCTGCTTCTGTCCTTGCTTCAGCCAGGACCGTTCCAAGAGAAGTCCTTTTGTGGTTTGTATTTTTTTTCCTGAAAATTCATAGCCTTGGAGAATGTATTCCAGTAATATTCTCATCCCTTTTACCTTTCTTTTTTGCCAAATGTATGATTTAGAACTCTGTTTTAGTCATTGATGTATTCTAGTCTTAATATGTCTTTATTTAATTTATTAATTTATTTTTGTGGTGTTGATTTTTGTAAAAGACACTTGAATCCTGGATCAAGTGACAGGGGTAACACTTCAGTAGACTATTAGGAGGGTCTTTGTGGGGAAGGGCCAATATTTCCACAGCATCTTGGCCTTCCAAAGAATGGGAAATGTTTCTTGCTTAGTAAAGATGTGATCCTATTCTGGTCTACCAACATAGCAGACCAAAGGTCTGAGAAGAGCACCCTGGTCTCCAAGATGAGGACAGGACATTTCTGTTCATAGGTTGGTACTAGGCTATCAGCCCTAGGGCCTTATACAAGCCTAGCCATAACAATTCTGTGGCTATTTCTTCCCACAGTATTTACTTCCCTGGACCCCTTTCTAGCAGGGCGACTGACATGATCCCCAGGGTGATTTTCCTATCTCCCATCCAATCATCAAGATTCCTTTTGAAGAGGGCCAAAGAGGCGCTCTGCTTGACATGTATGGGCAGTCTATTCCTGGTTCAGGAACCTATCCCCCTCCAGCATGTTTTGTTCTTTGTGATGATAAGGTTTAGATCCTTGGCGCGTGTGTCCCTGAGGGATTGGAATTTCTTTGTGTTGTATGTCCAACAGCTCTGGGTTTGACATGGCCTTGTATATTAAGCAGAAATCGCCTCTGAGTAAAATATATGCGTATAGGTGGAGTTTTTTTAGATGGTCAGCATATAGGGCATCTGCTTTAGCCCTGTGATTCTTTTAGTGAGGTATTTCTGCGGCCTTTCTAGTTGTTGCAGATGTCTTGAGAGGCACATGGAAAACGGGGCATTGTATTCTGTAATGGGTCTAATGAAGGATGAGTACAGTGGGACAATGACCTCCTTTTTTCTGGAGGTAAAGTCCTTAGTGATGAGGTGTGCCACATATAAGGATTTTCTGACTTGTGGCGATGTGGATATTGAAGATGAGACCACTGACCATCTGTGTCCCTAAGTCTCATCACACTTTCAATGTTTAGTGTACTGACACCTATGTGGTAGTTCATGGGTACATGTTTTTTCACAAAAGGGGGTAACTATACAATCTGAAGTAGTTAACTTCATTTGTTCATTAACCTGTGGGTATTGGATCCATATCGGATCCGAGCTGGCAGCTTTAAACAGCTAAGATCCGAGCTCCAAGCTCCTCCCCCTTACCCATAATCCCCTTCCATCCCTCTCTGACCTCAGATCTCGTTTGCCGTGGTTGAATCAGCAGCTTAGAATGAGTTCCAGGCGTGGGAGTTAGTCTAGTGAGGGGAAAAAAATCCTTATTATCTACCCTTTTTTTCTTGTAGCTAAATTGCTGTTGTGTGTTGCACCCTAGTTAGAATTTTTAGTTCTAAATTTTGTTACCTTATCTTTAGTGTCGTTTAATTTCCTCCCCTCCCCCCGTGTGTGTGAAGGCGTGTGTGTTCGGCCTTGTGTTTTTTTAGTCAGACTATGTCTGAGGCCCCAAAAACCTTCTTTTCTAAATGCACCGAGTGTGGCCATAAGCTATCCCCAGCGGATGGCCACACTCGGTGTGTTATCTGCCTTGGGGTTGACCACCTCTCCTCAGGCTGCACTATTTGTGCAGCCTTCAACCCCAGGGCCCTAAAGGACAGGAGGTCAAAGTTGATTCTGGCGGGACTTTTGCCCCCGGACTCAAATTCGTCCTCCTCTCCCTCCGTGGCACCTGCCGTGGCTGCGGCAGTGCCTCCTTCCATCCATCCTCCCCTGGCCGGGACTCATCCTCCCATCTTAGGCCAGGAGGAGAGGGAAGCAAGGCGGGAGAGGAAAAGAGAGACATCACAAGCGGCGGGCCGAGTCTTCCTCCTCGGCTAAACAAGCAGCCTCTCCCAGGGCTTCTGGGCCTTCTCCTTCCCAACTGCATTCACCTTGTTTCTCCCCGGAGCCGGTGGAGGAGACCCGGTCGCCTTCGAGGTCATCGAGGCGGCACTCCCGGCCCGCCTCGGTGGCCTTTTCTAGGTCCACCTGAAGCTTTTCTGATGCAGATATGGACCGAATGATGCGTAGGTTCCTCCAGGCCCAGCTGCAGATGGGAGTGCTCCTGCCCCCCCCCCCCCGGGAGGGGAGCACGACCCCCTTTTTCGCCCCGATTGCTCCTTCTCTGACCCACTTCTGGGGTTCGGAGCCTTCGGATCCAGCTTGCATAGGAGCCGGGGGAGGTTCAGCGCCGATAGTACCTCGTACTTTGGCTCCGACTGCACCCTTGATTTTGTCGGGTCCCTTTTCGGATCCGAGCTCTCGAAGCCGAGAGCTGAGCTTCGGAGCTGGAAGTGTCAGTGTGTCTTCGGCTCTGTCTCGGTCGGAGCATACTGGCCCTTCGGATCCGATTGCTTCGGCACCGGCTCTGATCCAAACATCGGATCCGAGGGGACTGCTCTCGGATCCAAGAGAGAGCAGTTCTCCTTCGGCGTTTGATGTTGTGGAGAGGGTATTGTCGAGGGATTCGAGGCCCCAGGCTCCTTCTATGGTTCCACCCTGCACTCTCTCTCAGACAGGCCTACCTTCCATCACCCAGCCCTAGGGACAGCCTGCGCATACGTCCCAGATGGTTCCCTTGGAGGAACAAGATGTGGTTGGTGAGGCCTCTTAGGACAGCCCCCCCGAGGAGGTTCCTCACAAACGTAAGTGCAAGAGGAGGCACTTGGACTCACCTGAGTCCTTGATGGAGGACACAGACTTGGAGGAAGGGGAAGGTTCCCCAAGGTCACCTCCCCGTGGACGTCTCCTTCGGAGACTTCATGAAAATATTTTGAATTAGAGGGGAGTGGTCGGCCCAAAAACCTTCCTCGGATGAGTCTGTGTTTCTGGAGGCATTTGACGCAGGCCCATCTACCTCTTGGGTGTCCCCTCCTGCCGATCCCCTGGTAGATCTGATTACTACCAGGGCATGGAAGGAACCGGACACTGTGGAGCCCATTTCTAAGAGACCAGATAGAATCCTCAGTCCCCCTACTGATAGGACGGTTTGGAGCAAGGGTGCTCCAGTAGATGCCATGTTGGTGGCAGCCATCACCAAGAAGGAACTACCCCAGGAGAGTTCCTCGGTCCACCCTCCTGACAAGTAGTCTCGGACAATGGACCGCCTGGGGAAGCAGATGTTCACTTCAGCTACCTTCTCCGTAAGGTCGCTGAATTATATGACACACGTGATATGACTCCAGCGGGATCTCATCAAGGAATATGCCGGGTTGCCCCCAGAGTCCATGTCTGCCGAGGATAAGAAGGTATTCTCAGCTCGAATGGCCACTCTTAAGTCCATTTCGAACACCTCTATGCAGCTCCTTTCCCATGCTACGGAAGGGGCCGCTAGAGCTAGTGGAGCGGGCATTGTCTTACGACGACATGCTTGGCTCCACCTTTGCGATTTTACGGAACCCTTCAAGGCGTCCTTCGCAAATGCCCCATTTGATGGTTCTTCGCTATTTGGCAAAACCATCCGCGACACGCTGGTCCAGAGCGAGAAAGACAGGAAGACGTCTGCCTTCGGAGTCCACTTCTCTGCTCCCCAGAGGTCCTTCTCCAGGAACCAGAGGGGACAAAAGAAGATGTGGTTCAGGAAGTCTCAACAGTCCCGTTTCGCTCTGGACCCCTCGTCCCTCAGAGGCAGAGGAGGACAGGGTGGACGCCGGCCCAGAGGCAGAGGGGGAACCGAAGAATTTCGGGTCAAGAGAACCATTTTCTGATCGGCCCGCGCAGCAGCCCTGAAGGGTTACCCGACTGTTCCACTCTGGAGGCAGTCTGGGGCTGCTTCTTGATGCATCTAGCAGTTTGGGAGTCCATTACAACAGATCATTACAACAGATCGCTGGGTGCTTCGAATCATATCCAGAGGTTACAAAATTCCCTTTCTGTATCCCCTTCCCAGACGCCGGAGCCTCCCTGATGTCCCACCCAATCAAAGGGAGGCAGCAACCGCAGAAATAAACCAGCTGCTAGAAAAAAAAGCGATCCAGCACGTCACCACAGACCAATCTGGATCGGGCTTTTACTCCAGGTTCTTTCTGGTGCCAAAAAAGATGGGGGACTTAAGGCCAATCTTCGACCTGTCCTTTCTAAACCTGTCAGTGGCCAAAGAGAAGTTCCGGATGGTCACCATTCAATCCATTCTCCCACTCTTACAGGAGAATGACTAGATGTGCTCGATAGACCTCAACGGTGCGTACTACCACATTTTGATGGACAGACGATCCAGAAGGTTTCTCCGCTTCCAGCTAGGAGCCAGTCACTACCAGTTCAGGGCCCTTCCCTTTGGTCTCACCACAGCCCACAGGGTGTTCACCAAAATTTTGGCAATTGTAGCGGCCCACCTGAGACTCCAGGGAATACAGGTCTTCCCATACCTGGACAACTGGCTCCTGACCGCCCCCACCAGGCATCTACTATGTTCAGCCAGAAATTACTTCCTTCACTTGGCCTCCAGGCTGGGAATCGCAATCAACCTCAAGAAATCTTCCCTTCAACCAACCCAGATCTTAGACTTCATAGGAGCCAGGTTAGACACAAACCTATTGAAAGTCTTCTCAACTCCGGACCGGCTTCGAACTCTGAAGCTCCATGTACTGGCCCTTCTACAATCCTCGGCTCCTCCAGCAGAATTGGTTCTGAGGGCTCTAGGTTCCATGGTGGCAACAATCAATCTGCTACTTTTAGCGCTCTTGAACATGAGGATACTACAATGGACCTTGCAGGTTCAGTGGTCCATCCTGCAACATCCACTGAGTTCACCCATTTCCCTCAGCAGGGTTTGCAGGAAATCCCTGCTCTGGTGGATACAGTCCCCGGACCTCCAGAAAGGGCGTCCTTTTTCTATGTCCCCACCTCTAGCCACAGTGACCACGGATGCTTCTTGCCCAGGGTTGGGGTGGGGCACTGTATGGGCAGAACCGTCCAAGGCACGTGGACCCATTCAGAGACCTTGTTGCATATCAATGTCCTAGAGGTGAGAGCGGTGCTTTTGGCGTTGCAAGCACTCCAGGCTTTTCTTCCCTTAGGGACGGTTGCAATTCAGACAGACAACATGTCAGTGGTCTGGTATATCAACAGACAGGGGGGAACCAGATCCTACCCACTTTGTCGAGAGGCCATGAGAGTTTGGGAATGGGCGATCTCCACCAACCGCTTTCTCATAGCGACGCACATTCCGGGTCGGTCGAACATTTTGGCAGACAGGCTGAGTCGAACCATCCTCTCACCACACGGGTGGTCTCTGAACCCCAGAATAGCGAAGCAAATCTTCCTCAAGTGGGGTCAACCTTGCTGCGATCTCTTCGCGTCTCCTTCAAATGCAAAATGCAGCGACTACTTCACTCTAATTCCCCCACCAGGGGAATCCCCCAGAGATGCTCTGGTGCATGTTTGGCCATCTGTCTACTTTATGCTTATCCCCCTCTTCCCCTAATGCTAAAATTCTTGCAGAAAGCCTGTCTGTTGGGGAGCAGAGTGATCCTCATAGCCCCATTCTGGCCTCGTCAAACGTGGTTCCCATGCCTATGGTCTCATCTAGTGAATCCTCCATGGATTCTAGATCCTACCCCGGATCTGATCTCTCACCCACTAGGATTATCAACCCCGAATCTGGACAACCTCAAGCTCACAGCTTGGTTGATCCAGTTCAAGTAATAGCTAGGACTCCCAGTATCTCGTCCTCTGTTAAGGCTATTTTCATAGCCACTCATAAACCTTCTACGAGAAAGGTTTATAACAGCAAATGGAAACGCTTTACAATCTGGGCGGAGCATAGAAAATTGGATCCCTTTACAGCTCCGATACCAGCAGTGTTAGAATTTTTGTCAACTTTATTCGACCAAGGGTGCTAGCTCTTCTACGGTCAAAGTCCAATTAGCCGCGATTTCCCATTATCATGTGGGAAATGATCTAGGTCCCTTAGCCTCTTCCAAATTATGTAAGACTTTCTTGAGACACTTTCCTCTTAAGGCCTCCGGTTAAAGATGCAGTCCCTCCATGGGATTTAACCCTTGTTCTCCAGTCTCTGACGGCCCCTCCGTTTGAACCTGCAGCTTCGGTGGATCTAAAATATTTATCTTGGAAGACTGCCTTTCTCATTGCCATCACTTCGGCTAGAAGGGTTTCGGAGCTTCAAGCCCTTTGCGGCAAACCTCCATACTTGGTCTTCCATAAAGATAGTTTCCCTCAGGACCAATCCCTCCTTTCTACCCGAAGTTGCTTCTGAGCCCAATATCAATTATTCTATTAATTTACCAGTTTTCTTTCCAAATTATCAAAACGGGGGTGAATACAAACTACATTCTCTGGACGTACACAGGCAATTGAGATTCTACTTGCACAGGACCGCTGAACATAGGAAATCTGAGCAACTCTTTGTGTCCTTTGCTAAATCCTCTTCGGGCAAACCAGTATCAAAAGTTACATTGTCCAGATGGATTTCCCAATGTATACTTCTTGCTTAAAAGAGTTCTGGCTGGCCTGAACCTGAAGGAGTCCACGCTGATTCTACCCGATCGATTTCTACTTCTGCTGCCTTTTGCTCCAGAGTGTCCTTGGATGACATTTGTTCAGCAGCCACTTGGGCTTCATCCCATACTTTCATTAACCATTACAAGTTGGATATAATTTCCAGAGGGAGAGCATCCTTCAGCTCTGCAGTGCACCGGAATATCCTTCCATGAGGACCTCCCAAGTTTGAGTAGCTGGGGACTCGGTCCCACAGGCTGATGAACAAATGAAGATGTTCTTCATTCCACATTGCTGCAGTCCTAACTATTGGGTAGTCCGCTGTCCAGTCGGCCCGAATACCAAAGTATATGGCTGACGTCGGTCACGGCGCATTAGACTGACGTCAGTACGTCAGGGTACTAATGCGCATGACCGACGTCATATCCTCAGTCTTTTTTGCCGCATGGTCCGATGCAGAAGCAGTTTTTGCGAGTGCAGGTTGGCGTTCTGAAAGTTTCTGAAGTCAGAGTTTCAGACCGAATCAAAGTTGGCTAAGTACCCCGTTGGGGAATATTTTGGTTTTTTCTTGCCTCAGTATTTAACCGGATGTCAGAAAAAGTGAATAACTGTATTTCTTGTGGGAAACAGATACCTCATAGGGATTACCATACTTTGTGTATACCTTGTTTAGGGCCTGAGCACGACGTTGTTGGATGCCGCTCTTGTGCTAGGTTTAACAAACGCACTATTAAGAGAAGGTTAGACTGTGCCAGGTTAGTGTTTGGGAAGCATTGTAATTATAAAATGCCGTCGGATGCTCCGACGCCCGCTTCAGCCAAAAAGCGCAAGGACAAAGCAGGGAAGCCTAGAGTGGAAGAACCGACAGTCCCGGACGTCGGTTCTTTAGAAGGCTCAGTGGAGCCGGAGGTTCTGCCAGGAGTTTCTTCGGAGTCTCAGGGAGAAACTTTACTGTTACAGGATGTATCCTCTCAGGAAGTAGGCCAGCCTGAAGGGGCTTCTCAGGTGGCTGTTCTTCCCTCTCTTCCTAAGGTGGTTAGGGCCTCGCCTTCTGTTTCTAAGGCTTCTTTCAGAGGCAGGCCTACTTTAGCTTCAGTGGGGGTTTCTCCGAGTGTTTCAGGGTCTTTGCCTAAGAAGCATATGCTAAAAATGGCAGAGGATTTGATTACAATGATTAGAGGTTCTATGCCCCCTCCTGATAAGAGGCCTAGGGTGGAACCTGAGTTTGAGAGTTTTGAGCAATGTTCGGAGGCTTCTGAGTCTTCGGCTGAAGACTTGCAGGAGTAACCTCCTTATTCTGATGTGGATGATTCTACTCCTTCAGCTTCGCCTCCTGAGGATTTTTCATTTTCAGAGACTCTGCATTCCATGAGGGAGCATTTTAAATGGGAAGGTCAAGATTTCTCTGATTCCAGGAAGAGGCTTAGAGAATTCTTGTTTTTACCCCAGCATAGGCCTTTAGCTATACCTCCTGTTCTGAATGTGGTTGAAGATGTTTTTGCAGAGGCTTCCCTGAATCCTGACTCTTTGCCTCCTGCCCCAGTTAAACCGGATAGGTACTATAGGGTGCCTGAAGCCCATAAGTATCTTTTTAAGTGTCCTAGGGCAGACCCAGAAACTGTCTCTCAGGGGCCTAAAGGTGTGAAGGCTTCTGTGGTTAAAAATCCTGTTCCTACTGATAAAGAGGCAAGGGCTTTGGATAGATGGGGAAAGAAAGTGTATACTTCTTCCACTTTAGCCATGAGGGCGTTGAATTATCAGTTTCACATGTTAAAATATCAGAATTATCTCCTTTCACAATTGAAGTCTAAGGTGGATGCTCTGGCTGAAGGTATTGAGTGTAAAGAGTTGCAGGATTTAGTTCATGTTTCTGAACAGGTGGGTAAGCATTCCTTGCAGTGTGGTTTTGATGCTGTGCAGGCCTCCTCGAGGGTGGCTGCCACTGGTTCTGTTCTTCGTAGGCATGCCTGGTTGAGAGATCAGAATTTAGCTGAGCATGTTAAGACAAGGATTTTGGATGCTCCTTTGCAGTCTGATGTGTTGTTTGGTTCGCCTGTGGAAGCAGTTTTAAAGAAAATGGAGGACAAGGCTAAGTCTATGCAAACTGTTAAGGATTTTTTGCAGGTGCAGCCTCGGAAGTTTAGTAGAAATTGGCCTACTAAGGGGTGGACTTATCCTGCTTATGATTCCCAGTCTAGGGGTAGGTTTAGACGTGGTAGAAGCAGAGCTCAAGGTTCTTTTAGGCCTAGGACAGGGAGTTCCCCTGCTCAGACTTCTGGTGAGGGCAGGGGTCAGTCCTTTCGTAAGCAGACCCAATGACCTGCCTTTTCAGCTGCCAGTACATTCTCGCCTGGCAGCACCTTTGGGAGGAAGGCTGTCTCTTTTCAAAGAAAATTGGGATTTAATTACCCAAGACAGATGGGTTCTGGATATCATTCACCACGGTTACAGGTTTTATTTCCATACCTTGCCTCCTTTCAAAGGCATGCCAGACATTCCTCCTCTACAAAGAAAAGAGGCTCACAAGCAAATTTCTCTGTTGCTCCAGATAGGGGCCATTCAGCCAGTTCCTGTGCCAGAAAGGGGCCTAGGATTTTATTCTCGCCTGTTCCTAGTACCGAAGAAGGGGAACACGTGGAGACCAATTTTGGATTTATCTATCCTCAACACTTATCTGGACATTCCCAAGTTCAAAATGTTGACGTTACAACAGCTTTTACCTCTGCTGGGCAAAGATCACTGGATGGTAACTTTAGATCTCAAGGAAGCTTACCTTCATGTGCCTATAAGACTAAGTTGCAGGAAGTATCTGCATTTTCGAGCTGGAAATTCTCATTATCAGTTCTCTGCATTGCCCTTTGGCTTATCCACTGCGCCCAGAGTATTCACAAAGGTTCTGGCTCCAGTGATAGCTTACTTCAGGCTAAAAGAAATTCAAATCTATCCTTACTTGGACGACTGCCTGATTCTGGCTCAAGAAAAGGAAGACCTTCTACAGCATTTGGATTATGTCATAGCAGTGCTAAGATGCCTAGGGTATTCTGTGAACGAAATAAAGTCCAGTCTAGTACCCTCTCAAGACATCTGCTTTCTGGGTGTGAGACTGAATACAGCAGCCCAGATGGCCTTTTTAACCCCGGACAAACAAAAGAATCTTTCCAGTTACTTCCATCAACTATCTCTTCAGTCCGGGCTGACTGCAAGGACAGTCCTTCAAGCCTTAGGGTTCATGGCATCTTGTATTCTGGTGCTTCCCAATGCCAAACTGCATATGAGGAAGCTGCAATGGTATCTCAAAAATGTATGGACACAGCACTGCCAGGATTTGGACACTGTCATTCAAATAATACCTTGCATTCAAAAGGAATTTTTGTGGTGGGCTCAGGAATGTCACCTAAACAAGGGACTCTCTGTGACCCGGCCAGAGGCGAGTCAGATTCTAACGACAGATGCCTCAGACATTGCTTGGGGAGCTCATCTAAATGGAAAGTGGATACAAGACAAGTGGCCTGCCAGACTACAGCATCTACATATCAACATGAAAGAGATGGTAGCAGTCCAGTTTGCATTAATGGCTTTCAAGGAGTTACTTCTTCCAGGGCAGGTGTTGATTCTAACAGACAACACAACTGTCATGTGGTACATCAACAAACAAGGGGAACACATTCTTACCCATTGTGCAGGCAAGCAATGATTTTATGGGAGACTGCGCTCAGCTTGCAACTAACTCTTCAGGCAAGGTTTCTGCTCGGAGCACAGAACTCCTTAGCAGATGTGTTAAGCAGACAAATCATGGATCCCCACGAGTGGAAACTGGATCTTCATGTATTTCAAAAATTGACAGTGTCATGGGGAACTCCAGACATAGATCTGTTCGCTTCTCCACTAAACCACCAGCTGCCAAAGTTTTGCACAAAGAGGTTTCATCACACAGCTTGGAAAGTGGATGCTCTTTCTTTCAGTTGGAAAAATCTTCATGTGTATGCTTTTCCACCTCTGCCTCTTCTCCCAAAGGTGCTTCTAAAGGTCAGACAAGACAAGCCAAGGATGATTTTAATAGCTCCAGATTGGCCTCGGCAGCATTGGTACCCATTACTGAGGAGTCTGGTAAGGAAGCCTCCATGGCCTTTACCCTTGATTCCACACCTGTTGTCTCAGAGGGACGGTCACCTGCTCAATGTCAAGCTTCACTCTCTTCATCTAACAGCCTGGCATATTCTGTTTTGAAAGACAGCAGGTCTCAACTTCCTCAACAAGTTTTAAATGTGATTATGGAAGCCAGAAGACCTAGTACAAGGAAAGTGTACGCAGAAAAATGGAAGAGATTTTTATTTTGGATTGCAGCAAACAATTTGGAGATTTCTGAGCCTAATTTGAGTGTGGCTCTTCAATATCTTACTGAGTTATTGGACAAAGGTTTGTCTTTCTCTTCCATTAAGATTCATGCTGCAGCAATTTCAGCTCACTATGATTGTGACCCACCATTGTTTTCGCATCCTTTGTTCAAGCAATTTCTTAGAGGGCAAAGAATATAAGACCCCCGTAGAGCTCCTACTCCTGCTTGGGATCTCAATTTTGTGTTGGAGAAACTTACTCTACAACCTTTTGAGCCTGCGGCTACTGCTGAACTGAAATACTTGTCATGGAAGACTGCTTTTTTGTTGGCCATTACTTCTGCTAGAAGGGTTTCTGAGTTGCAGGCCCTTATGGCGGTTGAGCCTTTTGATTTTTCCTAAGGATAGGGTATCATTACGTACTAATCCTTCCTTTATGCCTAAGGTGGTTTCTAGTGTGGCTTTAAACCAAACTATTCATTTGCCTACTTTTATGCAGATCCCCAAAATAAAGGGGAAAAGATTTTGCACACTTTAGATGTACACAGGCAATTGCGTTATTATTTAAGCAGGACTAAGGATTTTAGGCAGTCTCAGCAGTTGTTTGTTTCTTTTGCTTTGAGTTCAGGGCAAGCCTGTGTCAAAACAAACTATTTCTAGGTGGATTGGGTTTTGCATTGCATTTTGTTATTCCCATCATGGCAAGGAGATTCCAGCTGGGATTAGGCCTCATTCCACTAGGGCTACTGCCACTTCAACAGCATTTCTACGGGGTGGCAACTAAGGATATTTTGGAGGCAGCTACTTGGAGTTCAGTGCATACTTTCTCTAAGCATTACCACCTTCCTCTCTACTCTAAGTCTAGGGCTGGTTTTGCCACAGCTATTTTGCAAGGCATGTTATCAGCTCCTGCTTCCTTATGATTTGCCAGCCTCCCTTACCTCTGCTTTGGGATTCTACCCAATAGTTAGGACTGCAGCAATGTGGAATGAAGAACATAGTACAGTTTTGTACCTACCATAAATGTAGATGTTCGAGGATCCACATTGCTGCAGTCCAATTTACCCTCCCTCCTGCCCCTCTGTGTTTAGGGGTGGTTGTGTAGGTGAGATTATATTCTGGTACCTTTGTATATATTGTATATATTTTTGGTGCAGGTATGTTTGGTGTTTTTGGTTTTGGCCTTGTCTTTTTAGGGTCTTCTGACATCTGGGGCAAGAAAAGACTGAGGATATGACGTCGGTCATGCGCATTAGTACCCTGACGTACTGACGTCAGTCTAATGCGCTGTGACTGACGTCAGCCATATACTTTGGTATTCGGGCCGACTGGACAGCGGACTACCCAATAGTTAGGACTGCAGCAATGTGGATCCTCGAACATCTACATTTATGGTAGGTACAAAACTGTACTTTAACTACTTCAGATAAAGAAGTTATGTACTCACCATAACGTTCCATCTGAGTAGGTAAACTTCATTTGTCAGCAACCAACCCTCCCTCCATCCCACTAACCTATAGTGCGTCCTAGAAGGATTCCTTGTCCTTTTTCTCCGGATAACACCAGGTTAGGATGTGCAGGTGATCCTTTGTTTTGTAATGTTCTGTGTTACTATAGCAAACTCGATCTGAGGTCATAGAGGGATGGCAGGGGATTATGGGTAAGGGGAGGAGCTTGGAGCTCTGATCTTAGCTGTTTAAAGCTGCCGGCTCAGATCCGATATGGATCCGATACCCACAGGTTGCTGACAAATGAAGTTTGCCTACTCAGATGGAACGTTCTGGTGAGTACATAACTTCTTTTTTCTTGGTATTGAGCTTGAGCCCATGGCTCTGGCACCAAGCATCTGTTTCTGTAAGGCCCTTTTGTAGAATATCCACATAATTTGGGGATTCAATAATGGCTCACAGTTTGCAGTCATCTGCTAACTTTGTTAGCCAGAGTCCCGTAGTGTTGGCCTGTACTTCAGAGAAGTAGATGCCATACAACAGTGGTCCCAAGACTGAACCCTGAGGTACTCCACTTGTCTGGACCTGGATTTGGAGTTGGCTACTTTTACAGTGTGGGTTCTGTCAGTAAGCCAGTTGGCAACCCATCAAATGACTTGGGGATTAATGCCCAGCTTAGTAAGTTTATCTATGATTCCAGAGTGGGGGATGGTGTTGAAGGCCTTGGTGAGATCCAGATGATCTGTGAGGACCCACCTTACTCTTGTCTACAGCTCTGGAGACTGATTCGAAGAAGTTAATCAGGTTCAGGAGACAAGATCCGCCCTTCACTAACCCAAACTGCTTGGGGTCCAGTGTTTGAAGGTTGCCAATGGCTTTGTTTTTAAGTTCCATGGTAGTACGTTCCATGGCCTTGCAGATTAGGCTCGTCAGACTGATGGGGCAGTAGTTCCCAGGATCCAAGGTAGATCCCCTCTTGTGGAGTGGGATAACTGTAGCTGTGCACCATTCGGTGGGCATGAAGCCTGAGGTGAGGTTATGATAAAACATGACACTTAGGTGAGGTGCTAGTTCATTTTGTAGGTCATATAGTATGCAGCTTGGGATGTCGTCTGGTCCCATGGATGCTTTATTCTTAGCTTTGGAGAGTGCATTTTTTACCTGTGTGGCTGTTTTTACCAGATTTTGGCAATCTTTCGGTATTGAGATGGGCCCTTTAGGGAGGTGAGAGTGGGTGAAGTTTGCACTGAATTGATCTGCCAGGATACTGGCAATATCCTTGGGATCAGTATATTTAATGCCATTCTGTTGTAGATCAGAGCATGTACCATCAGTTCCCCTGATTGGATTGACTCGTCTTGAGGAATGTTTTGCTTATTAGCAGGAAGATGTCCCTTCTAAAATCCAGTCATGGATCTGTCATACTTCATGCTATAACTTGCTGCATTGCTTCCACCTCCAGCCTAGCAGGTTCGATTGATCCTGGCACTGGAGGAGCCATTTTATGAGCCTGCAACAAGATCTGTGGCTTGGGCACAAAAGGGACAATTTTTGTCTCTCCTAGGAATGTTAGTTATTGATGTAGTATTTCACTTTTGGGGACGTTGCAGCTGCCTTCGACAGGCCCAATACAGACTTTGTCATGTGGTGCCTCACCAGAGTGCATGGATATCATTCTGTCGAGCAGTAGGAACATACTAACTTTACTCATATTCCTTGTTTATGTTTTTTAGTGAGACATGGGGCTTCTTCCTCTTGTTGCAGTGCCATAGGAAGTTGGTCAGGGTGTTGTGAGCTCCCATCACGGCGATGGGCATGGTTCTTGGGTCTTCAGGTTTCTGTCGTTCCCCCCAAGATGTCCTCCAATTTGGTGGTTTAGATATTGTGGCTCCAGAAGTGCAATAGGATTTGGCCTCCATTTCTTTGAGATTTCCCCAGGTAGACTCCCTTGTTCAACCACCTTTGGAGTTTTCCTTTAAGGATATCTTGGAAGAGAGGAAAGACCCTCACTCTGATTTTTTGGCTCCAGAGATTGCTGGTCTGTGATAGTGTCCTTCAGTAGTTTGGAGTGAGATACATCTGTGATTGAATGCTAGTAATGTTGTGGCTAAAAAATGGCATAAAGAAGAGGGGAACATGCAGAAGACCAAATATCCTACGTATTGACCACACAAAAGATAGAAAAAGTATTTCTTCTCCTGATCTTCTCACTAAAACTCGCCATAACATTAGCCTCAAATTCATCTGAGTAGTGGCAGTGTTATGGGAGGGCTTTTATTAACCAGAAAAATATACTCCTGCCAGTACTTGAAACAAAACAAAGACTACATAAGGTACCGGTCCCAGTGGAACAAGAAATTGAGCAATGAAATTAAAAAAGCTGGTAATTAGCGTATAAACTTTTATTTAAATGTTTTCATCCTCAGACTTCCTCAGAACTTATTACGAAAAACTGGTTTTGCCAACACACCTTTATACCCCTCTCAATTAATAAACACAGTTACCTTGTTAAAACCAATTAGTTTAATTCAGTTAGTCAAAACATGTTGTAAAAACTTAAAAATACATTCATTCTTTGTTCAACCACAGTCTCCTGTTTCTTAAAAACATTTTATGTTACCCACTTCATTCAGTCCAGGCTTTTAATCTGCCAGTAAGTTTCCCTTTGTTCAAAAAAGTTTTTAAAATCACCCCCTCTTATATCTAAGGAACCTTGTTCTAATACGGAAAAAATACATTTCTTGTATGTTGCACATCCTGTCGAATACTTATATAAAGCATTATTGTCATCATTCTTTTTTAACACAATACTGATGTTCCCTAATTCTTTCATAAAGAGCTCCGGTAGTCATACCTATGTAAAACGCTGCACATCCACTACACAAACTGATATACACTACCCCTCTAGCTCTTTAAGTGAAGTGTCCTGGGACTCTAATGATTCGAGGAAATGTTTGCACAGATATTAAAGGCCCTTCTAAAATATATCTACAAAACCTACAGTTATCACATTTGAACATACCATTGACTGTGTGTGTACAAAATACTAGGGATTTGTCTACTATGATCTCTCTAGAATATATTTTCAAATTATATTTGTTTGTGTACAAAGCTTGGTTTACTGCTTACTATACTAAACAGTTATTGCCTTCTAAAATGTTCCTGTTTTGAATGGTTTTCCTTATTTTACCACTGTCTGCTGTCATCTCCAAATTACATATCAACCTTTTATTCTCCCCCCTATAAATCCTATTGCATATAAAAGGATGTTTAAGAGTAGGGTGGATACAGTTCTTGTCTTTTCTGCATAGTATCATCTGCTATTTCATATAAATATTTCTCTTGACAAACATTTCACAAATAAATTAATCTATTACTTTTGTATCATCACTAGTCATTCTACTGGCTCTGAAATTGTCCTTTAGGTATGTTCTTCTTGATAAACACCGGATGATTACTTTTACTCTGTTAAATAACTATTTGTAAAAGTATCTTTCCTGTGTATACTACTTTCAAATTCATTAGAAGTAGCCTTCTATTCTAAGTGCACATCTAGAGAGTTAACACCACTGCTACTATCTCCCAATGTAAATAAAAGTTTTACGCTAATTACGAGGTTTTTTCATTTCATTGCTCAAGGTTTTTATTAAGTTTAAGGTCCAGGATTGGGGAAAGGGGCAGCATTACTGTTATCATCCATTACTAAGGTGGGGGGGGGTGGATCCCACATCCTCACTCACCTTAGCAATGAGTGCTAACCCTAACACTGCTCCTTCCCCCAACTCTAACTTTAAAGTTAACTTATTAAAGACTTTCATGTAACACTGCCACTACATAAAACCACATGCACATTACATCTACCCCCTTAACTGACCCTAACCCTGAAATGCCCACATATTAGCACAGGCATACAAATCATATCACTGATTCCCACACACATGCTGTTACCCCGTCCAATCCCCTCTCACCTTTTATGACAAAATAGTCCCTTGAAATTTTGAAAGTTCAGTTATCTGTACATTTGATATTAGGCGCCACTCCTATTACTTGTAGACCAAACAAGACATTTGATCAAATGGAGGGAACATATATACACAGCAGCCTCCTTTTTACCCTTGTCTACATGGGGTGGCTGTATTGTGACAGTTGTCGCCATCTCAGTCAATTTAGTGCCAATCTCCTACCTTTAACAGTCATGCCTGACTGTTTCAGGTCTTATCTTACGCAATCCCTAAAACTCTTTGCTGGACTCCCACTTTTCCTCTTATCTTCTTCCTGTCTGACCTGAATCTTTTTCACCAGACTGTCTTCTGTTTTTCTCTGTGTGTGCCTGAGCCACAGAAATCTGTTCTTTGACCACCGCTGCAATTTGGGAGTAATTTGGCTTCTGCTCTGATGTCCTTTTTTCCTAATCCAGTCTCTGTGTGCATTCTACAAAGGCACTACGTCCTACAAAGACACTACATCTCCATCACCTGTAGCTGCCTCAGCTGCTCTGCTATTACTGCCCAGTTTTCTGTACCATATAGTAGTACTGTTTGCACCACTGTTTTGCACATTTTACTTTTCCACTTCATTGGCTCACTAGTCCCTGACTAGTTGTGCCAATTGGCTGCAGCCCTTCTTCTAGCTTTGACCTACTCATACAGACTTCCCTTCTCTTCAACCACACCTCCCAGGTACTTGAAACTGCTAAACCTGTTCCACTGTTTTCACTTCTGTATAACTTTATACGTCCTAATGATTTCCCCCATTTACTGCCTTATCTGTGCACAGTTTTATCCCGTGTCTCTTCACATTTACTTTCCATTCACCTCTCCTTTGCTGAAATTCTTGCTCAGT